>NC_135333.1:169217140-169560847 GCF_023851605.1 Tamandua tetradactyla
TCTTCATGTTAAAGCACCTTCTAATAAATGGAAATGAAAAAGTATTCAAGGTCATATGCCTGAGATTTAAAAATACTATATATTATATCCAAAGTTACAGAGTTAGAAATAGAAATTAAACAAGAAGTTGGGTTTTTGACCAGGGTTTCTTAACACACAGCACATATTTATGAAATACCTGCTCTGCAGTTCTCAAAATTTATTTTCAAATACATATTTTATCTAACAAGTTTTAGTGTTTAATAGGATCAATCAATTTACCTGCTAATTTCTACATTTTCTCTTCTGAAGTGTTAACAACTTTAAAAGATACATTTTATCCCAATAGGAGACTAGAATATGAAAATAGTTCCTAAAATGTCTTTGTTATTTTATTACTAAATTAAGGGAATTATGAGATACCTATTCAAAGTAAGTCAATCTTGGTTTGAATGATTATGTAACGCACTGGATTACACTCCTCAATGATGTATGAAAACTATTAGAAACTGGAAGATTACTGTCTCTGAGGTAGTTAAATATTTGCAAAGATTAAGTTAACTTTTTTCCTTCACTTCATTATGGTCAAGCAAAGAAAGAATTATTTCTTAACTTTACCTACATATATATTTAGGAAATAAATGTTTATCAGACTTGCACATTTTTGCTTTTAGTAAAAAAAAAAAACTAAATAAAAATAAATGAGTTTTATAGGAAGGTTGATTTTAAAGGAGAAAATAAAAATTGGGTAGGAAAGGATTAAAGAGATTTTTCCCATATAACAAATATTTCAGTAAAATCCAATGTTAAAATCTTCAGCCGACTTATTCTGTATGTTTTTGTTTTCTTTTTTATTATTATTCTGTATTCTGTGACTTAAAAGAGATCGTAGATGAAATAAATGCTAATCAAATGACATGAATATAAGAGGGATGCAAAATATAGTGAACAATAGATACAGGACTCCAAGAGGAAGAAATTTAAAAGGTGAAATTTAGATGAAGAAAAGACTACAATTTTTTTTTTTTTCGCAAGGGCAGGCACCGGGAATTGAACCCGGGTCTCCAGCATGGCAGGTGAGAACTCTGCCACTGAACCACCATGGCCCACCCAGAAGAGATGACATTTTGCACTGATTTACACGCACCCTCCATAGCCTTGTAATTATTAACTGCATACATTTCTTTAACAGGGCCTCCAAAATCATATGAATGTTAGGCCCCACAAACTGGCACTTGCCCTTGACAGTTCCTATAGGATAACAGGAGATGCTGAACTGAATCCCTTCACTATTATTCAATAAACTTTCAGATCAGACAATGAGAGCAAAGAAAATCACCCTAATCTATGTCAGAGCATACCTTGGAGACTGAAGTCAATTGACTTGTCAGTGGGAGAAATAAACATCTGAGATCATCGGATTGGCTCCAGAGGCTTCAGGGGGAATTGTGAGGAAGAGAAACACGAGGCAGAGTGCCCACAGTAGTAAAGCACAGGGATCAATAAGATCCCATTCCCAGCCCAAAGGAGAAGATCTTAAATTTCACTCAGTAGTTTTTATTATTATTATTAATATTGGTATTATAGCTTAGCTTGGAGCCTATTTTACATGATGGGATAAAACAAGTAAATATCATAGGAAAGAGGATAATAAAATTAAACAGATACAAACACAAAATAAAAATAAAAACCTATAATAAATTTTAACTGGAATTTATAAATTACCTATGTGAAATAAATGTTATGTATATGTGTACATATGTATGTTTATATATGTGTGTATGTATTTTGCTGGCACTATACACTATTATTGACTGTAAAACACTAAATAAACAAAAATCCATGCGCTCACTGTGGCTCTCAGGGGGAGGGCAGCTCTATTTATGACTATTAGAGGTAACTAATACACCAACTTTTTACTCTAAAAGTTTGATAAAGTAAAATTAGGATTTCCCTGGCTTTTTATTAGAGGCTGTTGTACATACCAAATTTATTATGGAAAGCATTTTATAGAAGATTGACAGCCACTAAATGTAGAAAGAATGATAGAATTAGAAAATCAAGATTTTGCATCTTCAGTGAAACAACTGTTCTCATCAAGGATCATCAAAAAATGATGAGTCTCTGTGCTGCTTTGAAAAGCACACTAGAAAAGCCATGTTCTAATCTAAATCCCATTTCATAAAGGCAGAATAATCCCTAATCAATACTGTATGTTTGAAATTGCCATCAAAGCATCTCCCTGGAGATGCGATTTAATCAAGAGTGGCTGCTATGCTGGATTAGGTGACAACACGTCTCTACCCATTTGGGTGGGTCTTGATAAGTTTTAGGAGTCCTATAAAAGAGGAAACATTTTGGAGAAAGAAAGAGATTCATAGAGCAGAGCAGAACGACATAGCCATGAGAAGCAGAGTTCACCAGCCAGCGACCTTTGGAGATAAAGAAGAAAAATGTCTCTCAGGGAGCTTCATGAAACAGAAATAGGAAGCCAGGAGAAGAAGGCAGCAGATGATGCCATGTTCGCCATGTGCCCTTCCAGATGAGAGAGAAATTCTGTGTTCGCCATGTACCTTCTCACTTAGAGAAACCCTGAACTTCATTAGCCTTTTTGAACCAAGGTATCTCTCCCTGGATGTCTTTGATTTGACATTTCTATAGATTTGTTTTAATTTGGACATTTTCTCGGCCTTGGAACTGTAAACTAGCATCTGACTACATTCCCCTTTTTAAAAGCCATTCTGTCTCTGGTATGTTGCATTCCAGCAGCTAGCAAACTAGAATAGTCTTCATGTGAAAGTCATTGGAGGAATGCATGGTGCCATCCCATAGTTCATTTACCCCATGGTTTAGTTGCTAGTTGCACAGGGAAGTAGAATGTTCCAACTGAGAGATCTGGAGGCAACCACCAGAAAAGTCACTAAATTTAGCATGACAAATAGAAAATACAATACTTTATGCCTCCTGATCTGATGCAATATAAGGTGCTTAGGACATCTTTGAACACATCTTTGAAATATTCTTGCCAAAACTCTTAACCTGAAGATAACCAAGCTTAACCAAACTCATAACAAGAAAAATGCAAATTTTAGCATGCTTAGCCCTAACTTTCAGGTCTTTAGCCCTAACTTCCAGGTTATAATAAATACAGGGCATAAAGGAACAAATTAGACACCACACAAGGAAGCAATCAGACAAATATAGAATGTGATATAATATATTTTATAAAACAATTAGCCTAATACTGTCAAATACCAAAGTCATGGCAGGCAACTAGTGCAGATTTAAAGAACCTAAAACAGTAGACAACCAAATGCAATATTTTTATTGAAGCCAAGTTTGAAAAGCAGTTGTACATGACTATTTTGGGATAACAGAGTCAATTAGAGAGAAAGAATGATAGAATAGTTAGACTGATTAGATTTCAGTTGATTAAAGAATTACTAACTTTTTTAGGTTATGTAGAATGTCCCTTTTCTATATACAGACTGAAATTTTTAGGAGTAATACATGTCTGAAATATATTTTCAAATGGTTCAGCAAGATGAGTGACAGATGAAAGGGTGCCTGGATGTCTGGCTAGCTAGCTAGCTAAATAAAGCAAATGTGGCCAATTTTAACTGTTGGATATGAGCTGTTGGGTCACAGGAATATGTTCTTTGAGCTATTTTTTTTTGATGTTTGGGTTTAAAAACATTCATAATAAAAATATGGTAAAACTGCATAAATATAGGATGAGATGTGGCTGAACATAAAAACCTGAGTGGGTAGAGGGTTGTCCTCTAGGCAAAAGTGGGACATGATGATTCTATCCTTAGATTATCTGAAGAAGCCCTGAGCGTGAGACCGCTGATGGGATGGAGAGGATGGGGGTAGTCGGCACTAAATCCATCCTCGATGGCCAAAGAGGCCTTGGGGGGGTCCTCCCAGCTACGGACGCTGACGACAAGGCAACTACACAGGGATCTGTGCATCCAGAGTGACTGGCTGTGGCTTATATAAATGAGGAGGATGCGGGGCTTCCAGGCAGGTGGCAGGGTAGGGCGCACCGGAACATGGTCCTTCCAACAAAACAACGATTAAACAGCCAGAAACTGCCTGTAACAACTATTTGGAAACTCTAGAGGTCAAAAGAAGGCTGCACAGCATCCAAGGACGAGTGAGAGGAAGAAGCTGATCAATTATAATAAACTGTAAATTCATTTACCCACAAGTCTGTACCTGGCACCCATCCTCCACTCTCACAGCTGGCCACTTCGGGTCCGGCCCCTGCCTAGCTCACTGGTGACAGAAAGGGACATAAAAATCCTCTTCCCCAAGAATAGGAGTGGGCATGGCTAATCGCTGATCACGATCTTGATTAGTGAATTCGGATGGCTGGGTCCCAGCTCTGAGGGCAGCTACTGTTTCAGCCCTCCCGGGACACCATGGAGACAGTGGAGATGGAAAGATGCGGCACTTTCTCAGGGCCGTGGGAGGCAGCTAGCTGAAGAGCTACGTTCGCCAAGGCCAGGAAAGCGCAGCCTTGTGGAGCTGTCAGAGCAGCTTTTGGGCACTATAAAGCCAGCCTGCAGCCCTTCATGGGCCCCTGGACCTCTTTTGGTGGGCAAGGAAGACATTTGATTGTCTACTGTTTTAGGTTCTTTTAATCTGCAACAGTCGCCTGCCATGACCTGCAAAACTCCTTCCTGAATTGAGCTTCCTCCCAGGGTCTGCCCTCCAGGCAAAAGCAGTTGAGACAACAAGGAGGGTACAATACCACAGAGGCAGACAGCTGGGGCAAAAGCCTGCTGGC
This sequence comes from Tamandua tetradactyla, assembly GCF_023851605.1. Classification (NCBI taxonomy): domain Eukaryota; kingdom Metazoa; phylum Chordata; class Mammalia; order Pilosa; family Myrmecophagidae; genus Tamandua; species Tamandua tetradactyla. Next base: position 169,221,915 of record NC_135333.1, read on the forward strand.
TTCACATACCTCAGAGAGAGGTTTGCCCCCTGGAAAACAGAGAGGGCCACCAAACTCTTGTCAACAGGGGAACCCCAGCACAACCAGCAAGCAAAACCCCAGCACCAGAAAGAGGAGCAGAAGGCAGGGAACCCTGCACTCCGCCCTCGCCTTGGGCTGATCTTCCTGATAGGAGGCTGAAGCTCAAGAGAATCTGTCTCACCACTAGCCGCTTACCAAATTAAGAAACAGACATCCCAGAGAGTAAATCCCAGAGTTAATACTTTAAAATGTTAAAATGTACACAGTGCAACAAAAGAGTACATGAGAAAGAAACAGAAAACGATGGTGCATCCAAAGGAGGAAGATACAAATAAAGAAAACATCAGTGAAAAAGATGAAAATGTGGGCGTACTGAACAAAGCCTTTAGAAGGTGGTGATCTAGTCTGCTGGCTGCCGGAACGCAACGTACCAGAAATGGGATGGCTTTTAACAAGGGGAACTTAATAAGTTGCTAGTTTACAGTCCTAAGGCCGAGAAAATGTCCCAATTAAACAAGTCTATAGAAATGTCCAATCTAAGGCACCCAGAGAAAGACAGCTTGGTGTAAGAAGGCTGATGAAATTCAGGGTTTCTCTCAAGTGGAAAGGCACATGGCGAAGACAGTCAGGGTTCCTCTCTCGGCTGGAAGGGCACATGGCAAACACGGCGTCATCTGCTGGCTTCTTCTCCTGGCTTCCTGTTTCAGGAAGCTCCCTGGGAGACGTTTTCCCTCGGTGACGGATGGACTCTCTGCTTCATGGTGTTGCAGCATTCTCTGCTCTGTCTGAATCTCCTATTCTTTTGTAGGACTCCAATAAACCAATCAAGACCTACCCAAATGGGTGGAGACATGTCGTCACTTAACCCAGTTTAACAACCACTCCTGACTAAATCACATCATCCAGGGAGATGATCTGATTACAGGTTCAAACATACAGTATTGAATAGGGATTATTCTACCTTTATGAAATGGGATTTTGATTAAAACATGGCTTTTCTAGGGGGCATACTTCCTTTCAAACCAGCACAGATAATAGTCTTAAAAATACTTGAAAAGATGAAGGAAAGAACAGAGAAAGAACTAAAGGATACCAGGAGAACAGCTGATGAAACAGGAGCCTAAGAAAAGAGATAGAAAGTTCAAAAAGCAGGCAAACAGAACTACAGGGGTTGAAGAACAGTAACTGAAATGAAAAATGCCCAGGACGGTTTCAAGAGGATACTGGAACTTGGAGAAGATCGAGTCAGTGAATTTGAAGACAAGATACTTGAAATGAGTCAGGCTGAGGAACAGAATGAAAAAAGAAATATTAAGAGTGAAAGCAGCCTAAGACAGCTATGGGATGCTATCAAGTGTACCAATATAAGGGCTATAGGAGTCCCAGAAGGAGAAGAAAGAGAAAGGAGAGCCCAGTGAAAAAAGAATACACATTCTTCTCAAGTGCACTCAGATCATTCCATATCTTGGGTCACAAAACAAGTCTCAATAAATTAAAAAATACTGAAATCATCAGTGTATATTCTACAAACATAATGGGATGAAGCTAGAAATCAATAACAGGAGAAATGGAAACTTCACAAATGTGTGGAAATTAAACAACATACTCTTAAACAACCAAAGGATTAAAGAATAAATCACAAGCAAAATGAGGAAATATTGTGAGGTGAATGAAAATGAAAATACAACATACCAAAACTTGAGGGGTGCAGTGAAGGCAGTGCTGAGAAGGAAATTTATAGCTCTAAATGCTTACATTAAAAAAGAAGAATGACTTTAAATTTAGAGACTTAACTTCAAAACAGGAAGAAGTAGGAAAAAAGAACAAACTAAACCCAAAGCAGGCAGCAGGAAGGAAATAAAGATTAGAGCAGAGGTACAGGAAACGGAAAACAAAACAACAGAGGGAATCAACAAAAGCAAAAACTGGTTCCTTGAAAAGATTGATAAACTCCACAAACCTTTAGCTAGACCAACAAAGAAAAAAAGAGAGGGTAAAAATAATGAAAACCAGAAACGAAATGAGGGGCATTACTACCAGCCCCGTTGATATAAAAGGACTACAAGTGGGTACTCTGAGCAACTCTATTGTAATAAATTACATAAACTAGATGAAATGGGCACATTCCTAGAAACAATGACCAAACCTCACTGAGTCAAGAAGAAAAAGAACAGTAAGTAGCAGAGATTGAAAAGCCAACTAAGAAAATCCCAGGACACTTGACAGAAATTTTACCAAACATTGCAAGAAAACTGAACTCCAATTTTGCTCAAACTCTTCCCAAAAACAAAAAACCAGGGAATACTTTCTAATTCATTCTATGAGGCAAACATCACCCTTATAACAAAACTAGATGAAGATAACACAAGAAAAGAAAACTGCAGAACAATATGTCTTATGAATAAGATGCAAAAATCCTCAACAAAATATTAGCAAACAGAATCTAACAGCATAGTAAAAGAATTATCTACCACGATTAAGTGGGATATATTTCTGTTACGCAAGCTTGGTTCAACATAAGAAAATCAATGAATATAATACACCACATTAACAGAGTGAAGGGAAAAAAACCACGTGATCATCCTAACTAATGCAGATAAGGCATATAACAAAGTACAGTGCCCTTTCTTGAAAAAAAAAAAAAAAAAAGACTGGAAGGAAATTTCCTCAACATGATAAAGCCTATGTGAAAAGCCCACATCTAACATTCCACTTGAAGGTGAAAGATTAAAGCTTCCCTTCTAAGATCAGGAAGCAGATAAAGATGCTCATAGTCACTATTGTAATTCAACATTGGACGGGAAGTCCTTGCCAGAATAATTAGGCAAAAAAACACACAAAACAAAACAGAAATAAAGAAAGGGAAAAAAGGCATTCAAATTGGTAAGGAAGAAGGCGAGCATTCACTATTTGCAAATGATATAATATTATGTACAGAAAATCCTGAAAAATCCACAACAAACTTCTTGGAACTAATAAATGAATTCATAAAAATGGCAGGATACAAGATCCACCCTCCCAAATCAGTAGTGTTTCTATACACAAGAAATGGACAATAGGAAGAAGAAATCAAGAAAAAAATTCCATTCACAATAACAATTAAAAGAATCAAATATCTAGGAAGAAATCTTAAAAAAAAAAATCTAGGAAGAAATCTAACCAAGGATGTAAAGGACATGTACACAGAAAACTAAAAAGCAACATTAAAAGAAATTAAAGAAGATTTAAATATATAGAAGGACATTCATGTTTATGGATGAGAAGACTATCATTAAGACGTCAAATTCTATCCAAAGCAATTTATGGATTCAAAGCAACCCCAATCAAAATTCCAACAACCCTCTTTCCCTGCTGGTGGCGCTCCCGCCGCCATCTAGCCCTCCTCTTCCCCTTTCTCCGCCAGCGCTCCCGCCGCCATCTAGCCCTCCTCTTCCCCTTTCTCCGCCAGCACTCCCGCCGCCATCTAGCCCTCCTCTTCCCCTTTCTCCGCCAGCGCTCCTGCCGCCATCTAGCCCTCCTCTTCCCCTTTCTCCGCCGGCACTCCCGCCGCCATCCAGCCCTCCTCTTCCCCTTTCTCCGGCGGCGCTTCCGCCGCCATCTAGCCCTCCTCTTCCCCTTTCTCCGCCAGCACTCCCGCCCCCATTTAGCCCTCCTCTTCCTCTTTCTCCACCGGCGCTCCTGCCGCCATCTAGCCTTCCTGTTCCTCTTTCTCTGCCGGCGACACTCCCGCTGCCATCTTGCCCTTCTCTTTCCCCTTCTGCTCCGGTGGTGCTCCATCCACCATCTTATCCTTCCCTTTCTCCTCCTACTTCAGCAGCTCTCCAACCACCACCGTGCCCTCTTCCGCCTTCTCCGGCTCCTCCGCCACCGTCCTCGACAGCCTTGCCATCCTCACTTTTCCTCCTCCAGAACAGCTACTAGGGGAGTAGAAACGATACAGAGCAGCTCCCAGAGCCACGACAGAGATAAAAAAGACAGCGTACCCCATCCTGGAACGGCTGACTGGCTGGGAGAACCCGCTCCGGTGAGATCGCCGAGGGGCGCGGGCTTCACCGGGCAGGGTGACAAACGGCCGGAGTCCCTCTGCTCCTCCTTCCCGGGCCAGCTGGCAGAATTGGGCAGGCGGTCCCCTCGGGCCGCGGTGGCTGAAGCCCTCACCACGCGCAGCCCCTCGAACCAACTGAGAGAATTGGATTGGAAATCCCCAGGCCGCGGAGAACGGTGACCGGGGGGGTCCCTTCCAAAGACGTGACTCCCCGGTCTGACTGGGAATGGTGCACACTCCTGGGCTGCGGCAGCTGGCGCCCTCCCACCACGCTTGGCGCCCCGGGCCGACTAGGAAATTCAGACAGGCGCTCTCCCAGGCTGCGGCGGCTGGGAACCATCCCCGCGTTCGGACCCCCCAGGCCGGCTGGCACTCTTCCAAGCCGCTTCAGCTGGCGAACCTCCCCCACGGCGAGAGTTTTCCAAAGTTAAAGGACCCACAGTACCTTTTAATGGTGGGACCCGCAGACAAACATGTGCCACGAGCGCCACCTACTGGGCAGGATAAGAAAAACAGAACCCAGAGATTGCACAGAAAAATCTTTCAAACTGTTGGGTCCAACACCCAGGGAAATCTGACTAAATGCCCAGACGCCAGCAGAAGATAACGGATCACGCTCAGAAAATTGAAAATATGGCCCAGTCAAAGGAACAAACCAATAGTTCAAATGAGATACAGGAGCTGAGACAACTAATGCTGAATATACGAACAAAAATGGAAAACCTCTTCAAAAACGAAATCGATAAATTGAGGGAGGACATGAAGAAGACATGCGCTGAACAAAAAGAAGAAATAGAAAAACTGAAAAAACAAATCACAGAACTTATGGAAGTGAAGGATAAAGTAGAAAAGATGGAAAAAACAATGGATAACTACAATGATAGATTTAAAGAGACAGAATATAGAATTAGTGATTTGGAGGATGGAACATCTGAATTTCAAAAAGAAACAGAAACTACCGGGAAAAGAATGGAAAAATTTGAAAGGGTATCAGGGAACTCAAGGACAATATGAACCGCACAAATATACATGTTGTGGGTGTCCCAGAAGGAGAAGAGAAGGGAAAAGGAGGAGAAAAACTAATGGAAGAAATTTTCACTGAAAATTTCCCAACTCTTATGAAAGACCTAAAATTACAGATCCAAGAAGTGCAGCGCACCCCAAAGAGATTAGATCCAAATAGGCGTTCTCCAAGACACTTACTAGTTAGAATGTCAGAGGTCAAAGAGAAAGAGAGGATCTTGAAAGCAGCAAGAGAAAAACAATCCATCACATACAAGGGAAACCCAATAAGACTATGTGTAGATTTCTCAGCAGAAACCATGGAAGCTAGAAGACAGTGGGATGACATATTTAAATTACTAAAAGAGAAAAACTGCCAACCAAGACTCCTATATCCAGCAAAATTATCCTTCAAAAATGAGGGAGAAACTAAAACATTCTCAGACAAAAATTCACTGAGAGAATTTGTGACCAAGAGACCAGCTCTGCAAGAAATACTAAAGGGAGCACTAGAGTCAGATACAAAAAGACAGAAGAGAGAGGTATGGAGAAGAGTGTAGAAAGAAGGAAAGTCAGATATGATATATATAATACAAAAGGCAAAATGGTAGAGGAAAATATTATCCAAACAGTAATAACTCTAAATGTTAATGGACTGAATTCCCCAATCAAAAGACACAGACTGGCAGAATGGATTAAAAAACAGGATCCTTCTATATACTGTCTACAGGAAACACATCTTAGACCCAAAGATAAACATAGGTTGAAAGTGAAAGGCTGGGAAAAGATATTTCATGCAAATAACAACCAGAAAAGAGCAGGAGTGGCTATACTAATATCCAACAAATTAGACTTCAAATGTAAAACAGTTAAAAGAGACAAAGAAGGACACTATATGCTAATAAAAGGAACAATTAAACAAGAAGACATAACAATCATAAATAATTATGCACTGAACCAGAATGCCCCAAAATACGTGAGGAATACACTGCAAACACTGAAAAGGGAAATAGACACATATACCATAATAATTGGAGACTTCAATTCACCACTCTCATCAATGGACAGAACATCTAGACAGAGGATCAATAAAGAAATAGAGAATCTGAATATTACTATAAATGAGCTAGACTTAACAGACATTTATAGGACATTACATCCCACAACAGCAGGATACACCTTTTTTTCAAGTGCTCATGGATCATTCTCAAAGATAGACCATATGCTGGGTCACAAAGCAAGTCTTAACAAATTTAAAAAGATTGAAATCATACACAACACTTTCTCGAATCATAAAGGAATGAAGTTGGAAATCAATAATAGGTGGAGTGCCAGAAAATTCACACATACGTGGAGGCTCAACAACACACTCTTAAACAACAAGTGGGTCAAAAAAGAAATTGCAAGGAAATTAGTAAATACCTCGAGGCGAATGAAAATGAAAACACAACATATCAAAACTTATGGGACGCAGCAAAGGCAGTGCTAAGAGTGAGATTTATTGCCCTAAATGCCTATATCAGAAAAGAAGAAAAGGTAAAAATGCAGGAATTAACTGTCCACTTGGAAGAACTGGAGAAAGAACAGCAAACTAATCCTAAAGCAAGCAAAAGGAAAGAAATAACAAAGATTAGAGCAGAAATAAATGAAATCGAAAACATGAAAACAATAGAGAAAATCAATAAGACCAGAAGTTGGTTCTATGAGAAAATCAATAAGATTGATGGACCCTTACCAAGATTGACAAAAAGAAGAAGAGAGAGGATACAAATAAATAAGATCAGAAATGGAAGAGGAGACATAACTACTGACCTCACAGAAATAAAGGAGGTAATAACAGGATACTATGAACAACTTTACACTAATAAATACAACAATTTAGATGAAATGGACGGGTTCCTGGAAAGGCATGAACAAGCAACTTTGACTCAAGAAGAAATAGATGACCTCAACAAACCAATCACAAGTAAAGAAATTGAATCAGTCATTCAAAAGTTTCCCAAAAAGAAAAGTCCAGGACCAGACAGCTTCACATGTGAATTCTACCAAACATTCCAGAAAGAATTAGTACCAACTCTCCTCAAACTCTTCAAAATAATCGAAGCGGAGGGAAAACTACCTAATTCATTCTATGAAGCCAACATCACCCTCATACCAAAACCAGGCAAAGATATTACAAAAAAAGAAAACTGCAGACCAATCGCTCTAATGAATATAGATGCAAAAATCCTCAATAAAATTCTAGCAAATCGTATCCAACAACACATTAAAAGAATTATACATCATGACCAAGTAGGATTCATCCCAGGTATGCAAGGATGGTTCAACATAAGAAAATCAATTAATGTAATACACCATATCAACAAATCAAAGCAGAAAAATCACATGATCATCTCAATTGATGCAGAGAAGGCATTTGACAAGATTCAACATCCTTTCCTGTTGAAAACACTTCAGAGGATAGGAATACAAGGGAACCTCCTTAAAATGATAAAGGGAATATATGAAAAACCCACAGCTAATATCATCCTCAATGGGGAAAAATTGAAAACTTTCCCCCTAAGATCAGGAACAAGACAAGGATGTCCACTATCATCACTGTTATTCAACATTATATTGGAAGTTCTAGCCAGAGCAATTAGGCAAGAAAAAGAAATACAAGGCATCAAAATTGGAAAGGAAGAAGTAAAACTATCACTGTTTGCAGACGATATGATACTATACGTCGAAAACCCAGAAAAATCCACAACAAAATTACTAGAGCTAATAAATGAGTAGAGCAAATAAGCAGGTTACAAGATCAACATTCAAAAATCTGTAGCATTTCTATACACTAGTAATGAACAAGCTGAGGGGGAAATCAAGAAATGAATCCCATTTACAATCGCAACTAAAAGAATAAAATACCTAGGAATAAATTTAACTAAAGAGACAAAAAACCTATACAAAGAAAACTACAAAAAACTGTTAAAAGAAATCACAGAAGACCTAAATAGATGGAAGGGCATACCGTGTTCATGGATTGGAAGACTAAATATAGTTAAGATGTCAATCCTACCTAAATTGATTTACAGATTCAATGCAATATCAATCAAAATCCCAACAACTTATTTTTCAGAAATAGAAAAACCAATAAGCAAATTTATCTGGAAGGTCAGGGTGCCCCGAATTGCTAAAAACATCTTGAGGAAAAAAAAACGAAGCTGGAGGTCTCATGCTGCCGGACTTTAAGGCATATTATGAAGCCACAGTGGTCAAAACAGCATGGTATTGGCATAAAGATAGATATATGGACCAATGGAATCGAATAGAGTGCTCAGATATAGACCCTCTCATCTATGGACATCTGATCTTTGATAAGGCAGTCAAGCCAACTCACTTGGGACAGAACAGTCTCTTCAATAAATGGTGCCTAGAGAACTGGATATCCATATGCAAAAGAATGAAAGAAGACCCGTATCTCACACCTTATACAAAAGTTAACTCAAAATGGATCAAAGATCTAAACATTAGGTCTAAGACCATAAAACAGTTAGAGGAAAATGTAGGGAGATATCTTATGAAACTTACAATTGGAGATGGTTTGATGGACCTTAAACCTAAAGCAAGAGCACTGAAGAAGGAAATAAATAAATGGGAGCTCCTCAAAATTAAACACTTTTGTGCATCAAAGAACTTCATCAAGAAAGTAGAAAGACAGCCTACACAATGGGAGACAATATTTGGAAATGACATATCAGATATAGGTCTAGTATCCAGAATTTATAAAGAGATTGTTCAACTCAACAACAAAAAGACAGCCAACCCAATTACAAAATGGGAAAAAGACTTGAACAGACACCTACCAGATGAGGAAATACAAATGGCCAAAAGGCACATGAAGAGATGCTCAATGTCCCTGGCCATTAGAGAAATGCAAATCAAAACCACAAGGAGATATCATCTCACACCCACCAGAATGGCCATTATCAACAAAACAGAAAATGACAAGTGCTGGAGAGGATGCAGAGAAAGAGGCACACTTATGCACTGTTGGTGGGAATGTCAAATGGTGCAACCACTGTGGAAGGCAGTTTGGCGGTTCCTCATAAAGCTGAATATAGAATTGCCATACGACCCAGCAATACCATTGCTGGGTATCTACTCAAAAGACTAAGGGCAAAGACACAAACGGACATTTGCACACCAATGTTTATAGCAACGTTATTTACAATTGCAAAGAGATGGAAACAGCCAAAATGTCCATCAACAGAAGATTTGCTAAACAAACTGTGGTATATACATACGATGGAATATTATGCAGCTTTAAGACAGGATAAACTTATGAAGCATGTAATAACATGGATGGACCTAGAGAACATTATGCTGAGTGAGTCTAGCCAAAAACTAAAGGACAAATACTGTATGGTCCCACTGATGTGAACCGACATTCGAGAATAAACTTGGAATATGTCATTGGTAACAGCGTCCAGCAGGAGTTAGAAACAGGGTAAGTAATGGGTAATTGGAGCTGAAGGGATACAGACTGTGCAACAGGACTAGATACAAAAACTCTAAAATAGACAGCACAATAATACCTAATTGTAAAGTAATCATGTTAAAACACTGAATGAAGCTGCATCTGAGCTATAGGTTTTTTTTTCCTATTATTATTACTTTTATTTTTTTTCTCTATATTAACATTCTATATCTTTTTCAGTTGTGTTGCTAGTTCTTCTAAACCGATGCAAATGTACTAAGAAACGATGATCATGCATCTATGTGATGATGTTAAGAATTACTGATTGCATATGTAGAATGGTATGATTTCTAAATGTTGGGTTAATTTCTTTTTTTCCATTAATTAAGAAAAAAAAAATTCCAACAACCTTCTTTGCAGCAATGGAAAAGTCAATCATCAAATTTCCATTGAAGGTAAAAGTCCATGAATAACCAAAGCCACCTTGAAGTTGGAGGACTCACATTTCCCAATCTCAAAAGTTAGAACAAAGCCACCATAATCAAAATAGCATGATACTGGCACAAGGACAGACATATAGACCAATGGAATAGTATTAAGCACTCAGAAATCAATCCTCACATTTATGGCCAGCTGATTTTTGACAAAGTGATAAAAACTACCCAATTGTGAAAGAATAGTCTCTTCAACAAATGGTCCTGGGAAAACTGGCTCTCCATTAGCAAAAATAGAGAAACAGGATATTTACTTCACACCACATCTAAAAATCAACTCAAAGAATCAAAGACCTAAATACAACAGCTAGAACTATCAAACTCCTAGAAGAAACCCTACAGAAGCATCTTCAGAATGTGTGTTAGGCAAAGGTTTCTTACAGTTTATACCCCAAGAACAAAAGAAAAAGACAGATAAAGGGGACCTCATCAAAATTAAAATGTTTGTGCCTCAAAGGACTTTGTCATGAAATTTAAAAGAACCTATACAATGAAAAGAATGCAACAAGAAGAACCTACACAATGGGAGAAAATATTTCAAAATCACATCCCCAATAAACACTTAATATCCAGAACATATGAAAAAATTCTTCAGCTTAATAACAAAAAGATAAACAATCCAATTTTTAAAAATGGGCAAAGACTTGATAGACATTTCTCCAAAGAGATAGAAATGGCCAAAAAGCACATGAAAAGATGTTCAATGTCATTAGCCATCAGGAAAATGCAAATCAAAACCATTCTACCACCACTAGAATGGCTGCTATTAAAAAATGGAAAATAACATGTGTTGGAGATAATGTGGAGACGCAGGAACTCTCATTCACTGCTGGTGGCAATGTGAATTGGTGTAGCTGCTGTGGAAGACAGTTTGGCGGCTCTGCAGAAAGTATAGGTTACCATGGACCTGGCTATCCCACTACAAATTATGTTCCCCTAAGAACTGAAAGCAGAGATTCTAACAGGTATTTGCTCACTGATGTTCACAGTGGCATTATCCATAATTGCCAAAAGATGGAAGCAACTCAAATGTCCACCAGTGGATGAATGGATAAAAAAAAAAAAAGTAGTATATTTCTGCTGTGGAGTGTTATTCAGCTGTAAAAAAGGAATGCAGTCCTGATATATGGCATATGGCAGCATGGAAGAATTTTGAAGACATCATGTTGAGTGATATAAGGCAGACACAAAGGGACAGATATTGTACGATCTTTCTGATTCAAAGCAGTTAGAATAAGCAAACTCATTAAATAAGAATCTAGAATATGTGATAGGGTGATGGTGTAGGAAAGAGAAAATTAAAGCTTAAAAAGCACAGGGTTCTTATTTGGAATAATGGAATTTTTTGGTAATGGATGGTGATGATGATATCCAACACTGTAGATACAATTAATAGCACTGAAATGTATATCTGGATATGATCAAAAGGGGAAATGTTATATTGTATATGCGTATGCTGGTTTGAAAGGATTATGTACCCTAGAAAAGGCATGTTTTAATCCTGATCCACTTATGAAGGCAGCAGTTTCCTTTAATCCTTATTTAGCATTGTAGTTTGGAAACTTGATTAGATTATTTCCAAGGAGATATGACTCACCCAATTGTGGGTATTAACATTCGATTAGAGGGAGATGTGACTGTACCCATTCCAGGTGGGTCTTGATTAGTTTACCAGAATCCTTTAGAAGGAACCATTTTGGGAAATGCCTCAGAGCTACATCAGAGCCATGAGAACCCGGGAGCCCATGAAGCCAGAGGCTTTTGGAGAGGAAGGAAAATGCCCCCCAGGGGAGCTTCCTGAAACAAGAAGCCTGGAGAGAATGCCAGCAGATTTTGCCATGTGCCTCTCCAGTTGAGAGAAACCCTGAACTTCATCGGTCCTTCTTGAGTGAAGGTACCCTCTTGTTGGCGCCTTAGATTGGACATTTCTATAGCTTTGCTTTAATTTGGACATTTCACAGCCTTAGAACTGTAAACTTGCAACTTATTAAAATCCCTTTTTAAAACTGTTCCATTTCTAGTATATCGCATTCCGGCAGCTAGCAAACTAGAACAATATGGTAATAGACAAATTATTTTTTTAAAAATCCATTGCACGACACTACCCAAACAATGAACCCTAAGTTAAGCCATGGGCTTTAATGAATAGCATAATTATAGAAATGTGTTATTATCAATTGTATCAAATGTCCCACCCCAATCAATATGCTTTTGGTGGGGTGGTAAATGAGAATCCTGTGTTTAATGGATGATTGTTCTGTAAACCTACAACTTCTTTAATTAAAAAGGTAATAAAAGAAATACAAGTTTTTATAAAAGTACCATGAAGTGGTGACGCTGTAGAGAAGAGACTAGCTCCACTATCACTGCTATAACTAAAGGAATATGGTGATGGCAAAAACACCAAGGAAGCTAGAGGGAAGCAATTGCTTTTGGAGAAACCCACAGGAAGGACTCAGGCTCAGTTTCAGACAAAGGGTCTAAAGGAAGAGATAGAAACCTAAGGAGGCCAAAGGATCCATTTGAGTCCTGAGAAGCTCTTTAAAAATCCTGGCAACACATATTTAATGAAGTCATTTAAGATTGTGTAGCCATGGCTCCTTTTCCAAGTCACAGACAGCTTTTGCCCTTCTGGGTGGAAGGTAAAGGTTTGTTAGTAAGTACCTGGTCTCACCACATACTAGTTCCAGGGTGAAAAGGAAATATTACTTTAATTGACTAGTTGAAAATTTCACAGGCCTGGAATTTAATTACCTGTCAGAACTCTAGATAAAATATCACAGCCTCATAATATTTTATTGACTTTTTAAAATGACCATAATTTATCAGAACCTTATTAAAAACTGTATTGTCTCTGGAAATAGCATGCACATTGGAATACAGTTAATTCTATGATTGAAGAAGAAAGTTACAAGTACTTAGAGGAACTGTTTTTTTTAGTTTAAGTGAAAAGGCAAATTCTTTTTAAGTGACAAGGATAAACTGGGATTCAATATTCTCAGTTGTATTCTTGTTTTACAATCCAGTCTCTGGGTTTTGGATCCCAGGGGAAATCTGAAGGTGGATGAAGCTTTTCTCTATCTCGTCACCTCTGCTCCCCGCGGCTCCCCTCACCTATTTTTTTTTTAAGTTAGCGCCCCTTCTATGGCATTTACAAAGCATATGTCCTAATCTACCTCTTAGTTACATAGGGCTTTGAATTGTCTTCCAGGTATTAATTGTCTTCCACTGCTCAGAGCATTGTATTGTATACTGCATCTTCTCTATGCTTTTATCGCACAATTGGGCTCACAGGAAGCTGTGAATACATGCTGGTAGCTTGATGAAGGAGAGAGAGGACTAAACGTTTCCTACCCTGAGCCTTAGTGATCCCTATAAATTCAATTTAAGGATAAGACTCATAGGGTGTATTTGCAAGGACAGGGATTAAGGATATGATGAATTAATTGCTAGTCTATTTATTAGATAATTGATTCCTCTTGATAAACTTCCTCATCTACATATTATACCCTCCAAATTCTTTAGGTTTACAATTCCATACATAAAGAACAGATGTTTGTGCTAAATTAGTTTCTGAAAGTGGGGAGCCTTTATTATTAAGGAAACAAACATTCCTCTGAAAAAACTGCCCATTTCTTATGATAATGCAAAGGTAAACTCCACCAGTGTATAATAACCATAAATTCTAAACAAGTGGTGCCTGAACTAATAATGCTTTCCAATTTATTAAAATATTCCACATTGCTGAAGTCATTTAACTACATTAGTAAATGGCCCAAATTAACACTAGTATTATTTCTTTAAAATTGATGACCCAAGTGTGACTAAACCCAAATTACCTAGAAACTCAGGGTTTTAAATCAACTTGCACCACACTGATGCCACTTAGAGTTGTGATCATGCTGTGTTGCTTATGATTTTATTGCAATTAGTTAGAATATACTGCAGCTGTTTGTTATTTCAGGGCAGACTCACAAGCTTATAAAGATAAAATGTTTCACTATCTTTTCTTTTAAAAATTCCTTTCTTTTTAAATGGCATCTTATGATGTTTTTCCATTCCCATTTCAAATTCTAAGCCAGGTTGTTAAATACGACTTTATCAAACATGAAAAAAAAATGCTACATATTTGTTTCTTGCCCTTCTTTCTTCCCTAGTTCATCATATTCATCATCACACACATGTTTGTATGTGACAAATTCTGGCAAAGTAGAAGATATTACTACAAAAGTACACTGGGGCAGGTTTGTTTCAACTTTAAAAATTTCTACTGTGGTACCATTTGCCAGGATTTTAGATATACTATTATTTCTTTATGTTTTTGCATCTTAGTGGTTATTTTGAAATAAAGCAGTACTTTTCACCACGATACATAAATTCCCTTTTGATGTCTGCCTTGTCTTTTATGCTAGGACATTTTTCCCCCTGCTTTAACCGCCCAATTTCTGGGATATATTGGAGTAGTCACAGATATAAGAAAGGGTCTATATTAAAAACAAGCATCATCTTTATAGACGTATGGAATTTTGAGCTACTATGAAGCATGCTGGGAAAAGTATCATTTTCAAATATCTAGGAAAACAATCCCTAAATTTCAATTGTAATGTTTAGTTTCACCCTCATTTTACAAGTTTTAAACATATCCAGTTCTTCTTTGTAGTTTCATGGAGGAGGTAGTACTGGGATTTCTCACTAGGGGGAAAAGGGGAAGAATTGTGAGACAATATAAGAAAGGCCGGGAAGAGCCTGTTATGTGCATATGATTGTCGTCAGCAGAAGCATCAAGAGGTATGGCATGAAAATTGAAGGGTGCAAAAATATAGTTCTCAAAGTTTCAAGATAATTAAAAAAAGAGAGACAATATAGTAGATTAAGTTACATAGCCTAGGAGGGGAAAAATGTGTTCTTAATTCCATTCCTGTGGGTGTGAACCCATTATAAACAGGACCTTTTGAAGATGTTATCTGTAATAAAGGTGTGGCCAATTGAAGGAGGATGGGTCCAATTCCTGCCACTACAGGGCTGAGAAAGAGAAACCTAGTATGAACCTAGAAGAGAAAGGAAAAGATACTGCCATGTGCCAGGAAAGCCAAGGAACCCACCGATTACTGGTCAGCCAGAATGCTTCTGACCTGAACGCAAGGTAGCTTTTTCCAGGTTTCAAAGCCAAGCGTCGATAAATCCCCACTGGGGATGCCACCCCTTTGCATTGTGTGTGGCAGCCTGGAAACCAAGAGAACTGGTGAAGAAGATCTACTGTTTTCACCTGAGTGAGATGTTCATCTGTTATGCCCTGCCCAATCCAAACAAACCAGATTCTCCATGGGACTGCATGTTTGAGGGACACAAAGACCACGATTTTGAGGAGCTGATTTATCTCCATGATGATATTTTAAAGAGATTTTTTTTCATTACTTTCTCCCTTAGATACTCCTGGTTGCTCTAGTTACTTCTTTTTTAAGCTTGTTTTCTGTCTTGCTGGTTTTTGTTGCTTGCAACCTTGCAACCCTAATCAATACATTCAAACCAAGGAGCTAGTCTCTTTAGGGATTTGGAGACGTTGTAAAGAAAACTCTATTATAACTTTTTTGTGTTGTAAGGGGGTGTCAGCAAGGACGTAATTACTGGATGCTCTTGGAAAGCTAGAATAGGCACAGCCCACAGATCCCTATAGATTGGGAGAAGGTTCAAAAGAGAAGGAGAAGTGCAACAGAGAATGATAGGATGTAACAAATGAATATGACTGCTGAATCATTATATTGATATTTCTTTTAGTCTCCAGTGTTTTGGAGCAGCTAGAAGGAAAAATCTGAAATTGTGGAATGGTAGCCCATGCCAAACTTTGAAATCTATTCTGTGGATACTTGGTAAAATGTACTTTGAAAATTGTTGTTTTTGTTGTGTATATATATTATACTTCACAATGAAAAACATTAAAAAACTCTAAATTTGATAAAGTTTGGGCTGGCTTGAAGAATAAAGACTTCCTACAAAACAATAGAGGAGGACTTGGTCTAGAAATGTAGCCTTCTGGTCTACCCTGAAATAAGAAACCTAAATCAGAATATAAAAAAGCACTACTTCATTTATTGAGAAAGTGCTACTATGAAAAGAAAGCCAAATGAACTACAGTGTGCTTAGTGATATATCTGAATATTCATTAATGTCTAGTTCCTTATATCCTTTTAGTTTGAGTAGCTCTGATTTAGACTAGTTTGTTTTAATCCAAAGAATGTGCTGATGAAGACTTTTTATGAAATATCTAGAACATATGATTTACAGAAATACAGAGCTTACTGGGAAGTATATAAGTGAAAAGAGAAAATAGTAATTTTCTAGCAGAACAAATTACTGTAATAGACACTTTCTTAATTATGTCTTCATATACCTTCTTTGTCTTTCTGATATGCTAAATCTTGTTATTTGTGGTTTTTAAATGTAGATTTAATTAAAATTTGACTTTCATTCTTGTCCTTGATTAAACTACGGCTTATATATTTATGAACTTTATAAGTACACCTGTGCCAAACACTAAAGATGCACTATTTGCCTGCTTTACAAGGGAACATATTTTGTCTCCTAGAGTTGATGAGTTCAAGTTCACCTGGTGTGATATCTGCAGTTGTCATGTCCCCAGAAGAGCCCACGTTCATTTATTTCATCCCCGTGGGCGCAGAACTATTTGGGTGGGGCCTATAATAGGTTGTTTCCATGGAGATGTGACCCAGCACATTCAAGGTCGGTCTCAATTCGCTTACTGGAGTCCTTTGTGAGAGGATAAAAGGTGGAGACATTTTGGAGAGAACTCAGAGAAAGAAAATGCCCCGAGAGCAGCCAAGAGAGAAATGCCGAGACATTTTGGAGCCAAGGACCAGCAGATGTTATCATGTGCCTTCCTGTGTGACACAGGAACTCAGGGCATCAGCAGCCTTTCCTGAGAGAAGACATCTTCCTCTTGACGCATTAGGACTGTAAACCTGTAACCTAATAAATCCCCTTTGTAAAAGCCAACCCATTTCTTATATACTGCATTCTGGTAGCTTTAACAAACCGAAACAACTGGCATCTATGAGTTCAGATGGGCCTTATCTTGAAGGTTACATAGTAAACAAGGTTTAAGTTTCAGGATAATCTATCAGCTGAATTAAAATAAGAGAGTGCTTGTGTATATTAGGGTTTCTCAACCTCAGTATTATTGGTATTATGAGCCTGGGTAACTCGGTGCTCTGAGTGAGTGATCTGTGTGTTGCAGGATGTTTTGAAGCATCCCTGGTATCTACCCTTAGATGCTAGAAGCATTACCCTCTCCAACCTCCAGTTGTGATGAACAAAAATGTATCCAGACATTGCCAAATGTCCACTGAGGGGCAAATCATCCCAGGTGGAGAACTGCTGGTGCTTATCACTGTGATTAAAGGCACTGGATTTAGAATCTGATGGATCTTGGCTCAAATCTCAGGTCTGCCACTTTCTTACTGCTGACCTGGGCTAATTGCTTCTTATCCTCATCTCTGACATGTTAATTTCACTATGGCCTATCTGCTGGCAATTTGAAGAAATTGGATAAAACAATACTTAGTCACTGTAAAAACTCAATAAAAGTAATCATTATCATTAATAGTAGTATCATAATTCTTATAGCCTAAATCCAAATTATCTGACTCAAATCTTCAAAGTAAATGAATATTTGCATTTCTAATTGTGTTACTCAACAAAAGCATAATGGACTAGAACTGTAAAATAAGTAAAATAAAAAGAGTGGTAAATATGACAATTTCTAATTGGGATGGAAGTGAAACGTATAGTTAACTTTTGAACTTGAAATCTATTTTAAGGAAAATGATAGTAGTAATGTTGCTTTCCATACATGACTGCTGAGGAAAAGGGCAGACAAGGGAAATAAAACCGGATGCAAAACTCTAGCATCTAAGAGTGCCTTGACTTCCTCCCTCTTCTTCCATCTTAGACATCTTCACATTCTTACGTGATAGTAATGGAAGAGACCAAGCAAAAGAGGAGCTAGAATGTGAAATTTTGTCACATGGAATTAGCATAAGTACAACAAGAAGACACACTTGAAATGAAATAATTTCTTACATGAGCATTTCAAATGATCTCAACCATAAAATTAGAGAAGTGACAGATGAATACATGAATTGTCAAACAGCTTACTGTACAAAAATAAACTCCTAAACTTCAGTGTTTTGCGTAATAGAATCCTTTCTTTCTTGACTCAAATATGACCTCAGCCATGCATCAGAACTTAATTCACATGAAAAAATAATTTCTTGCCAAACTTTGAGGATGTGAAAAAAATCCCATGAGTAGAATGACATTTAAAATGCTGATTTAAACTCCTTAGCATAAAATTCAACCATCTGGGAATTTTCTGTGCTTTTGCCCTAGAGTCTGGTACAAATTTAGGTGAATACAGATGTTACCCACAAGCAATTATTTGTTCTGAAGGGGCAGTGGTACAGTCTCTTTGATTCCAAGTTCAATTTATCTAGGAATGTTTCAATAGTGCTTTCATTTGGGGGAGTTTTGGAGTTGAAGAATTCATAGCATTTTGTTAGGCGATTATAATAAAAAGAGGAATTCTGGGTTAGAGCTTTTTTACGTGCAGTGTGCCAATAACAGCATAACTGAGAAAGAAGTTGCCTGAGAGTTCAGACCATAGTGAATAATCTCAGAAACACTGTCTATGAAGTAAATTGCATGGCTCAACATTGTGCTACTCTCCCATTATGAGCCATGCTGTGATTAAAATTGCTTTAACACCATTTTTTAAATTGCTTTAATACTAAATTACCTTGAGGGTAGAAGATATTCAACAAATGTTTCTTAATGACAGTTCAATCTCCCCTAGTTATGGATTGAATTGTGTCCCCCCAAAAGCTGTCCCAGACTTATGAAAGTGGTACCATTTGGAAGCAGGATCTTTGATGATGTCATTAGTTAAGATGAGGTCAAACTGGATTAGGATGGGAGCTGGTACTATATTATTTATAAATCTATAAGGAAGGAAATCTGGACACATACAGAGAAAGTCAGCAGCTATGTGAAGGAGGCAGATGATGAATTACAGACTGTAGTCAGTCCACTCTCAGAACCCTACAGATTCAGCAGAAGCAGGGCCCTGCTGCACCGTGATCCAGGCTTCCAGCCCCCAGAGTCGTGAGACAATACTTTCCTAGTGTGTTAAGCAACCCAATTTGTGGTATGTTGTTATGGCAGTCCTAGCAAACTAAGCCCTCATTTCAGCAAGTCAAAAGGGAGGTTGCAAAGGCTTTTAAGAAATCACACAGTTTACTGCAGAGTCTGTCCAGAAACCCTCCTGAATCCAAGACCAACTCTTGGTTGGATGATTAAATCATAGGCACATTGATTATTTAGATGAAAGAAGTTTACAGGATCATTTACTCTAAGGCATCCTTCCCCTCATACACACTGGCCACCCACATAACTATTTAAATTTATGGGACAACTGAAGTGATGAAAACTTAGGTGACTTGGTCATAGTTCCCTAAGATAGAATTCTTGAACAGAATGAGGTTTCTATTCTACTCTGGCCTTTGTATGGCTGGCAGTATTAGAAGAAACACTTAAGAAAATTACAGTTCTGGTCCATCCGTGGGATCCAAAGAGAGCACCGTGAAATTCCAGACTATGAAAACTTAAACCAAGGAATATTCAGGACAAGAAAAATTAAACTATCATACAAGTGTCTTTCTTAACACTGTGGCAATAGTAGAAAGCATAGTCATAATGAATCTTTTCCAAACCTTTTCTAATGCAACTATGAAAGCTAAGTTCCCCAAAGTATTTCAGACAAAAGCAAACTTCTAAGAAGGATTCTTCCTAAGGTAGCTACTTTGAAAACATTTGCATGTTTAAGAACCAATATGTTTCCCTCAAGATATTTCATCATATTATAATGATTCTTTGATGTAGGCTATATTTTCCCGAGATGGCTACAATAATATCTCCCATCCCATATGTTCATCTAGAAACTTATCAATTTCTTATTAAAGAGTAGAGTCTACTTCCCATCCCTTTTTAGGCTTGTGACTTGCTTGTACCAGCAGTACAACACTTCACTAGCTAGGTCAGAAACGGCAATGCAACTTTCATCCTGCATTCTTGGGCATTCAGGCTATTCCCAGCCTCTCCAGATGGCAAAAATTTTCTAATTAAGAAAGAGCCTCAAGCTAAAGATCAAATCTAGTGTAAGAACACAAGGTCATTTGTTAGGACTTCAGAAAGATCCAAAACCATACCTCATAGAACGTTTAGATTATACAAAAGGTTCTCTAAGATCTTAAAGGTAGGCCTCATGGATTCTCTCTGATAAATACAGGGCTGCTAAACATCTGAAGTATGTTGTCCCCCCAGCACTCTCACAAGAAACCCCAAATTGAGAAGGGATTATCTAGAAGAGACTTATGGCTGTAGCTTTTGTCTAATAAAGTGCAGTAAGATTCATAAAAATCTCACAAAATTGTAAAAAAATGTATTGAAGGAAACACTACCAGTTTAGAATGGGACAGAAAGAGTACAAAAGAAAGGTAGTCCCCTGGTCCCTGGAAATACCATGGGCAAGAAGCAGGCTGAGATTATTTTGTTGTAAACAATTACGAAAAAGGAAAGTTTACTTAGAGGAAAAAAAAAATACCCCAGTGGACAGAGCCAAGAGCCATGGGGAACAAATCCAAGACGACAGGACCGAGCCCTAATTAAGGCACTTGGTAATACGTACCTGGATGGACTACAGAACTTCTATGGACCAATGACTGCTGTGTGCCTCCAAGTTTTCAACTTGGTTAAAGGAAGCATCTACTCCTGTTAACCTATACTTGTCCCATCATCGTACAATGGATCTGTGGATGGTGGATGGCTTGTCTCTTTACTTCACAAGACTTCAGACCAAAAGGAAAAGTACTCAAGGGCTTTACTCAAAGAAACACACCTAAGGAGACTCATCTACACCTGGACCTGATTTAGATGATGAGCCTCAAGCGTGAGACTAATGTAACATGGGATGCAACCTTGAGGGGTCTTGGGGATGAGTGAGCATATTTTTCCTATGGGCATGATTTGAACTGTTTGACCAGGTAAGTGTGACAGACTGTATTTTCCAAAGGTAGCCAAAACAATATCTTCCATCCCACATGTCTTCTAGAATGGCACTACCAATCACAACAGGGTCTTAATTTCCTTCCTGTCGAAGATGGGTAGGCTTGTGACTCACTTTAACCAATAAAATGTGGTCGAAGTGATGATATGAGATTTCTGAGGCTAAGTCAGAAAAGGCATTGCAACGCCCACCTTGCCTCTGGAGCATGAGGTGCTCCGCCTCACCACGTACACAGTCTTGGGGGAGCTCAAACTAGCCCATGCAGCGAGACCACAGGAAAAGCGCAGGGACTTATTGCACAAAGGCATGCCTGACCAGCACCAGCTCCTCCAGCCTAATCTTCCAGTTCCGGCCAGCATCTGACAGCAGCTACCTGAGACCCTGAGACCAACCACAGAGTTGAGCCTGCCCCAAATTAATGATCCCTGGAAACTAAGAGATAATACAATGTTTCCTGTTTTTTTTTACTTGTTGCAGAAACATTAGTAACAGAAACATCTCTTATAAATGTAAAAGAAATTTTAATACCATTCTTTTTTATAGGAGAACACACTTGTAAATTCTGGATGCTCATTTTCTTTATTTGGACCTGAACATAGAATAAAAAGTAATTAGAGGTGGGTCACAGTGGCTCAGTGGCAGAGTTCTCACCTGCCCTGCTGATAATCCGGGTTTGGTTCCCAGTGCCTCCCCATGGGAAAAAAAAAAAAGTAATTAGATAGCTTCTACTGAAGCTTTGAATTTGAGGTCAATATAGGTTTGGATCATTTCTTTGTCATTCATTACCAGGGATGATGGAAATATCATCCTGCTTTCCTGTTTTCTAATTGGAGATAATATCTACAAGATACAATTAACATATCAGTTAAATAGAAGGAGTTGATTTATGCAAAAGGCCCCACATGCTGTCTGACTCATAACTTCCGGAATTGGTTCTAGTGTCTACCTATGGCATTCCTTAGGGATATCTCTATGCAAAAGGTATGTGTCATTAGGATGGTAGATGCAACAGAGGGAGATAAATAGAAGCACTACTCGCTTTATCAGAGAGCTGGCTCATCATCTAATCCCCTTCTCGAAACTACCACTTTGTCGGCCCCATGCTTACCTTTGACGTAAGGGCTGAGACTTGTTTCTACATCCCTGGTGCCTAACTGTGACCGAAACATAGTAAGTGCTCCATAAACACTGGCTGAATAAAGGAAAAGGCAGTTCCGTGACATGCTGTAACCCAGAAAATATACTCAGACACTAATAGCATTTGGGGAACTCAAAGAAAAGGTCTGCTTCTTTCACATGTACTCTAAAAATTCCAAAATAAGTTATATCAGGTATATACAAAATAACAACAATAACAGGCCAGGAATGGCACATATTTTCTAACGTTTATCACAAATGTGATTTAATAAGATTACTGAGAGGCAGTATTGCATGGTGGTCAGAGCACAGATGCTGAACCCGAATGTCTGAATTCAAATTCCAGCTCCATTCCCTTCACTCTCCATCCGAGCATGAGCAAGTCCATGTGTCTTAGCATGTTAGTTACATGTCTGTGAGGGACAGAGGCCAATGCACCTACCTAGGGCTGTTCCGAGGATGAGTTGCTATACACAAACATGTACAACATTTACCACTAATAATGAGATTCATCTAGCAAAATCTAATTGACAATGACAACTCTCATTGCTGAAATGATAGGGGCCATTTTAACTACTCTAAAATCACTGCAAATTCAAAAACGAACCTTATTGAGTGAAGAAAATTGCTATACAAGCCTTAGAAGTAGTTACATAAGTACCTAGACGGCCCACACAATACGGTAAGCTAGAACCTTCTGCTATGAATCTGTCAAAATGGAACTAAAAATAGATGAATAATAAACACTAAGCTGTGAATGCTGGTTCTATTTAGGATAATTTAATGACAATAAATCTAGGCAGACCCACTGGGTTATGCCAAGACATTTTCCTAACTATAACTAATTTTGTTGAGTTTTTCTGTTTAATTAGTGAATATTATAATTACATGCTCTGAAGGTTGTGTGACTTCAATACCACCGAGTAGCACTAATGCAAAAGTAGAGCAAAATACAAAGACTTAGAATTTCTGTTGCGGACTTGCCTTCTTTTACAGATTACAATTAACTCCCTGGAGTTATGCTTCTTGCCTACGTAACGAATGCTGTGGAAAAGTGAGTCATTCCACTTCTCTTCTCATCAACACATATATGACCTACTCTGATTTAGTTGAACCTAGGGAATTTCCAGTAATTACAAGCACACATTCTCTCATGGGAGAGAATTATTAAGGTAGGCAAAGTAGTTACATTCCTACGTGACTGATGCTTTTTAACAATTTGTTTGCCTAAATATTCACTCAGAGCTTTTGCCAGCTATATGTGAGAGAGGCCTACATGTTTTACAAAAGTGAGCAAACATAACACAAGTGGACTTTCACTCTTGAAGGTACAGAATGAGTATCTGCAGACATTTTGTAGTATGTAAATGGTTTTCTCTCCTCTTCTCTTTTTTTCTTTCTTTTCTTAATTAGAATGCTAGTAATTGCTTAGCCTTACCATTTTGGGAGATAGGTTCAAGAAATATTCAGGAAACAATACCATATTCTGCAATACCAACAAAGACAGGAGGAACTTTTTCAAAGGAAGGGTAGAAAAAGACAGTTATAAAATAGGCAATGGGAAACGTAATTGTATTTTCCAGCATCCAAGACAACTATGGGTTTCCCTAGAATATAGAGGTCTTGAATTAGCTTAAAATTAGGTTCCACTGGTTCTTAACACATTTTGTTAGTATATTGACTAGAAAAAAAATTACATTTGGTCACAATTTAAAAATTCATTTTAGAATTTTAAACTTACTTTGGCTTTCTCATCATTTTTCAGATTAATTTATGTTGATTAACTCATTTGCTTACTCCCTTCATCTTTCTCTTCAATAAATATGTACTAGGGAACAATTATTTTTTATGGACACTGCACTAGGTGGTAGAGTTTCCACTAAAAAGCCATCATCTCTGTAATCACAAAGAGTATGAACATATAACAACAACAACAAAAAACAAAAACAAATAAACGAAGGCAATTGCAATGGTGTATAAAAGCTGTGGTGCAGGGCGGGCCACGGTGGCTCAGCGGGCAAGAGTGCTTGCCTGCCATGCCGGAGGACCCCGGTTCGATTCCCGGCCCCAGCCCATGTAAAAAACAAACAAACAAAAAATAATAAAAATAAAAAAAAAAAAGCTGTGGTGCAATAGTATTAGGTTTTATCCCAGTAAAGGATTCAGACCTCGCCTGCCTCTGAATTAAAAGAGTTAGCCAGGTATGTTCCTGGGGTGGAGGGAGAGATTTGTTAGGGATGGGTTCTAAACAAAAGATATGGGATTTGCAGAAGCCTGGAAGATGGAGAGAACATGCATGCATAGGAAGCTGAAAGCACCTCATATCAGGAGGCTACAGGACACGGGGGCATGAGGCAGTGGAATGGGATGTGACTGACAGGTGAGGAGGGGCCAGATAATATGGACCCTTGTAGGCCAAGTCAAGGAATTTGGGCTTTGAGGGCAAGAGGAGGGCATTAAAAGGGTTTAAGCACTGTAACTTGATCAGACTCACAATTCTGTAGGATCTTTTTAGATGGGGACTATAGTGGCTGAAGCAAGGCTGGAAAGAGAACAACTAAGGAGCTGATGCAATAATTTAGGTAAAAGAGAAGGGTGACTTGAATGCAGGTATTGGCAAATGAAGTGGAGACATCTGAGTAGAAGTTAGTAAGTAGAATCAAGATGAAGCGAGAGGCATGTGAAGAAAGGAGACCTACTAAGGATACGACCTGGGCTTATGGCTTGAACAGCTGGGTATATGTGGATAGAGTTCTATTAATTGAAGTAGGATACATGGAAGCAGGTTTGAAGTGGAAAAGTGAGGAGGAGCTCAGTCTTGGACACAGCAGCAGGGTGAATAGGGTCTCCCCAGAATTCATGTCCACCCAGAAGCTCAGAATGTGATCTTATTTGGAAATAGTATCTTTGAAGATATAATTAGTTAAAATTGGGATGAGATCATACTGGATTAAGATGGGCCTTAAATCCAATGACTGGTGTCCTTTAAAACAATAAAAAAAGGAGAGAACACCAAGACACATAGAAATCCAGGGAATAGGCCTTGTGCAGATGGAGGCAGAAAGTGGAGTTATGTTGCCCCAAGCCAGGGAGTGCCTTGGGCCACAAGAAGCTGGAAGAGGCAAGGAAAGTTCTTTGCTCAGGTCTTCAGATGAAGCATGGCCCTACCTTAATTTGGGACTTCTGGCCTCCAGCCCTGTGAGAAAATAAATTTCCGTTGTTTTAAGCCACCTAGTTTGTAGTACTTTGTTAAGGTAACCCTAGAAAACTAACAGGCATGTTGACTTTGAAGCACCTGTGGGACATCTAAGTGGAGAAGTCTAAGAGAAAGATGAATTTAGAGCTCTGGAATTCAGAAGAGAAGTTCGAGTGGATATAAAACTCTGAGGGATGTCAGCATATGGTTGAGCAGTCAAGTCTTGTAAGTGTCTCAGATCACGCAGGGACATGAAGTGGAACTAGTTTAGAATCCTGAGAAACAAACTCTAAAAAGTGGGTAGAAGTAGACATGTTCTCAATAGGAGACTGAGAAGGAGAGTAGAGAGGTACAAAGAATACCGTGAGAGTGTGGTGGCACAGAGCCACATCAGACAGTGTCAAGTGAAGATAAAGACTGTGTTCATTGTACTTAGCAAAAGTCATGGCGACCGAACTGAGAAGATTTCAATGCGACAGTGGCATAATTGTTGAGGCGTGAAAGGAAGATGAGAAAGCAGGTCCAGCAAGTGCAGACAACTCTATCAAGTAGGTTGAATGTGCTAGGGAGGGAACCAATGGCAACTAGAGGGAGTCAGAGGATCAAGGAAGGGATTTTCATATGACTTAATTATTTGAATTTACTTAACAAATGACTGTGGTTTTATCTACTGAGGTACCTTGATGTTTAGACAATGATGATAAAACAAATAAAACAGTATTTCATTCTATTTACTTTGGGCCATAAATATTCTCACTGAATTACAGTGAAACAATGAGGACATGTTTCACAGGTACAAATATAAAAAAAAATCATTAAATGAGAATCTGTGATTGATAGAAGTTTTCTACAAAAAATGAGTAAGAGGGAAATTGTAGGCAGGATAATGTTTTGAAATGCAAAACATCTGACTCATAGTAGAGATGAAGAGCAGTGAATGACCCATGAGAGAAACTTATCTTATTGTTCACAATACAGGGCAGAGGAAATTCAAAACTGATAAAACATCAGGCATCACAAAGCAAAGCTACTTTAATGAGGGTGAGTCATTGGTGCCACTCAGGGAAATGAATCAGGTACCCACATGCTCAATCTTCTTTAGAATGACAGGTTTTTTTTTTTGTTTTTTCTCTTTTAAATTAAAACTAAAGTCAGGTAACAACTAATATCTCAGTAGAAAAGAATTCAGCCAAATGGAAATATACAGGGGCCTAAGAAGTACGGTGAAAATATCATAGGGATACAGCTTTTCCAGAAAGGAAAAAAATAAGAAACATCATTTTAAGTATAATGTCATGCCTGCTGGCCCCAAAAGACTTGTAAGTTTTTTATCATGTCCTCTACTCCTGCTGATTTTGATACTTTCCCACCATGAAATAACTATAGTCGTTTTCTCAACTTCAAAGTACCGAGGCCCCTATGGTTTTCTGCTCAAGCATAAGAGAAGTGAGGGACGTCCTTGTCTCCTCTCATCTCCGTCCCCCTAGCCCCCATGCCCAGTCAGTCACAATTCCTGTGGGTTCAGCATCCTAACCAGCTTACTCTCCTCCCCGCAGGACAACAGCCGTGATCTAGGCTACCACTGACCCCCTCTATGCCAAGATAATGCCCTGATCTTGCCTCGCTCTAAGTGAAGCGACCACACAGCTGGAGTGACCTTAGAAAACTACACATTGAATATCCCTCCCCTGCTTAAAACCTTAAGCTTCCCATCAGGGTCACTGCAACCTTACATGAACCTTGTGAGGAGTTTGAAGAACAGGTAAACCCTCCTCCAGATTTGCCCCATGACCAGACCTTCTGTGCAGGGCAGAAACCGCAACACCCTTGCCCTTTGAATAAGGCCCTCTGCAGCCTGGTCTCTGCCAATCGGCGTAGCCACCTCTTGCCATTCCGTGTGAATGCTTTCTGATCCTGCCATCCTGGATTGGGTTCAGTGCCCAGAACATATTATATTCTCATTTACATTGTTGCCAGGCCTCCTGCTGTATGGAGAAGTCTTTCCTCCTCCTGATGCAGACAACTCCTGCTCATCCTTCTGGTCTTGGCAAAAATATTATATCCTTCACGGAGTTCTCAGAACCCCTCACTCTGAGGAAGCCTTCTTGCCACTCATTCCCAGAGGACCTAAATGCCCTTTCAAAACACTAGGATCCACTGAAACCAATGGTATAAAGTTCTGTAAAGAACCCTAGATTTGAGAGCAGAGACTTTGTTTGTTCCCCACTCTATTAGTGTGTAAAGCAATGTGTCTGACATTCAGTGGATGCTCGGGTAATATTTATTGATTGTAGAAATAATTAAATGAATGGGAAAATCTTAAAACCCTTGTTGAAACATGGTGTAGTGGACAGCATTCTATCAGAAGATGTGGCTTCTAATCCTAATTCTGCCTCTAACTTGCTAATTGTGGACCTTAATCATGTTTCCTAAACTTTGTGAATCTTGCTTTCTCATCTCTAAAATGGTGATGATATCATTTGTCTTATCTATAAGGTTGACAACAGGCTCAAAGGAGTTGAGAAAGGACAACTAATATTTATCGAGTGCTTATGATGCATAGAGCTCTGTGCTAGGTCATGCCATCTACATTAGCTCAAAAGGAAACAAGAGTCTCTAAGAGATTATTATTTACCCAAAGATCCTCACTAAGTGGCAAGACAATGACTTAAGTCCACGTTTATCTGGCTCCAAAGTCTCTGCTCTACCTCTTATTCTCTTTTTCATACATAACATGTTCCTCCAATATTCATCTGAATAATTCTTTAAGTCGTCTCTAACTCTCCCAGGCATATTGATATGCTCCTATCTCTAGGTTCATCTTATACTTAATGTCATAACTTCAGATTTTAACTATTTACCACAGCATTTTGGGGTGAAGGGACCATGTCTTTCCATTAATGTATCCTCAGTATTTGACCAGGATATTGGCATCTTGTAAGTATGAAATAAGTATTTTTTAAATGAATGAATGAATCTTACCTGGTATTTCAATAAATTTGAAAATGTAATTTATTTTTGCCGAGTGTTTAAAAATAGTTTTACGTTTAATTTTACCAGTGAATAATTAAGGCCCCAACTACAATAACTGATGTGTTTGAGGTTGTTTAGATAGTTTTATGAGCATATGACACTCCTTGATAAGGTATGGGAAAATGATTCAGGCTCACTTTGAATTTGATGTGCTTGTTTTAGTTTTATATGGCAGTAGCTAGGAGCAGATATATTGTAAGTAGATGGCAAATTACTTAGCTTAGAGAAATTGGCATATTATTTATTGGAATGTTACCAGTTCAGGAGGCTTATGACTAAGGGTGGAAACAAAACCCAGTTGCAAAGTAATGGCCTACAGAATATCAATGGACTAGGAAATCTGCTAAGTGCTGAAGGTTTCCTTTAAATTTAACTGAAAATGAATTATATTGACACAGCACGCAGATCAAAAAGAAATTTGAAAAATACTTTGAAGTTGCATAATATTTGATATAAATCCTTCATCTAAGATAACAGCTTGTCAAAATGCTAGTCATTAGGTTTGTTTAGCGAACAATGCTTCTTTTCACGTGTGCTTATGTGCCTTACAGAAGGAAATCAGATCTATTATTACCTTTATAGAGTCAACTCTCGATTATCTGAATCCATACAGAGAACACAGGCATCTGTGCCAATACAGAGAACAACCATACACTAGGTCTTATTCAGACCGAAAACAGCTGATAATAAAAATTACATCTTTGACTCTGGAATAAATGGTTCTTTGTAGCATATTTGCCTTCTTAATATACTTTCTTAATTTTTCTAAGTGAGGAGAACTATGCTACTGAAACCTCACACACACATATTAGTGAGAATTAATTCTGGACACTGAACTGCTTGCTGGTAGCAGTATTCATTCTGCATGCTGGATTCTGGTCAACACTAATGTGCTGGAAGGCCTCTTTCTCTTCAAGCTCTGGGTCCTGGGACTATATTCCCCAACCTCAAACATGGCTAATGCTGAAACTAGAGAGAACAGTGGTGAAGATAAAGTCAATCCTGGGAAAGAAAGGAAAAACCCATGCTACAGGGGTGCACAGGTGGTTCAATGGTAGAATGTCTGCTTTCCATGCGGAGACCTGGGTTCAATTCCAGGACCATGCATGCCACGATTCCCCCCACCCCCTCGCCAAAAAAAGTCCACACTATGTATTGTTTGGACTTTGTAAAAGTATAGGGATTGCTAAAATGTTTACTTTTTTTTTTTTTCCTTTGCATAGGCAGGCACTGAGAATCGAACCCAGGTCTCCGGCATGGCAGGTGAGAACTCTGCCACTGCACCACCATTGCCTGCCTAAGATGTTTACAATTTTTTAAAACATTAGAAAATGGTCTGCAAAAATCAAAAGAGGAAGGAAATGAGAAATTAGTGCCCATTGTCAGACACATTGCTTGCTGGAGTGACAGAAATAATTTTGACCATGCTGGGTCAACTGCTTTATGATTATCCAAGAAAATTGAATATCCTCTAGTGTAAATAACACCTGTCTTTTCATCTGTAAAATCAGAACAATCATGTAATGAAAATGTACATTAAAAAATGACATTTCTCTCTGAGGCATTTTATGAAATAACCAATGAATAATGGGTTCCATGGCTCAAAAGAAAGCTAGATAGTGAGGGGCAAAGCTGATACGGTCTTAGTTTGTAGACAGAAATAGACACATAATAGTGGTAGACTCTGACCAAGGCGAACTTGCTGTTAACCTGAGTAATCCCTGGGCAGGCTTCTCCCTGACTGCAGGCCCTGACCACCCTTTCACCCTGGCCCTTATGCTACCCAGGTGTCTGGGAGGTGCCTCTCCAATATTTCCTTGAATCCTTCTTTATTTCTCCCAGCCCTTACAAGCTCCAGGTGGGCTACCTAGAGAAAGAAAGCATTCCAAACTAAAAGGCCTTAATTGCAAACTCAGTAAACCACTCACCCATTCCAGTGATCAACCCCCTAAAGCCATCCAGTACATTCCACTTGGCCACACCATCCCTTAAAAGCCCTTTTGTCTCACAGAGTTGAGTTCTAGTCTCTCTTCCCAGCTTCAGAAGTTCTTGAGTAAAGTGATCCTTGCCCATTTACCATTGTCCAGTGCAGTTTTTTCTTTGACAAATACAACAAAGCAAATATTCATTCAATCACTGACTACACTCACCTATCAATAGAACCCCAAACTACATGAAGCAAAAACTGACAGAATTAAAGGGAGAAACAGACAGTTCTACAATAACAGTTGGAGACGTCAATAACCCACTTTTGATATTGGCTATAACCACTAGACATAGATCAGGAAGGAAATGGACAACTTGAATTATAAACCAGCCAGACCTAGCAGACATGCACAGGGAACTGTATCTGGGATAAAACATGTTACATCACAAAGCAAATCCCAATAAAGTTGATGGGATAGAAATAATACAAACTATGTTCCCACACCACAATGAAAAGAAATTAGAAATCAGCAACAGGAAAAAATGTGGGACATTCACAAAGGATTAGGGCCCAAGGTAGACCAGTGCAGAGGTGAAAAATATTTTCATGATGTAGAGATAGAAGACATGAATAGAGAAAGGATGTTAGCAATCTGGAAATCATTTTCAACTGGGGATGGACATTTCTGGAGAGCACAGACATTGAAATAACAAGAGGGTTTCTTCCCATCATTAAAATCATTGTCAGCTTTTCTCCTATCGTTTTACTTTTAGCTATAATGATCACACATGTATCACAAAATAGAAATGATAAGCAGGGGGAATTTTCAAGAGATATGAACAATCTGGTAGAGAAAATCAGGAAAGGAAAACTATCAAGCCGACCAAAGGAGCTGAGATAACTAGGGAGCAGATACAGGCAGCACTGAACTTGACTTGCAAGGATGCTAACAAAGCAGTTATATTTTCACACATATTAACAGAAGATAAAAGCAAAAGAAAATCGGGTTAATAAAAGATTAAGTTTTAAAAAAGAAAGCATTCTCAACACAAAAACTCTCTGGAACACTTGCTTTCATTCTCTGCTACAATTCTGGACGGATGACCACTTGTAGGACTCTGGCTTACCTCGGGAGTACCATGCCTTCCAGCTTTGACTGCTCTCTCACCCCAGGACACATAAAACCGGGGCAGGAAGTAAACAGAAATTACAATCCTGCTCATCTCATCACCTTAGCCTGCTTGTCCCTCATCACTTGGTGGGTTTAAAACGTTGGTTGCCCTTCTGGACTCACAGCACCAGCTGTTCTGCATTTGTACTGACTGCCAAATCTAGGCTCAGCTCTTTGCCTAGGACCCTAGCAAAAACAATAAAAATAATAAAGACCACCTGCATTAGGCATTTGTGAAGCTACATTCATTAAGCATGTGTCATGTTCACTAACTTTCCATTTAGTGGCATTAACGTACTGTAACAGACATGATATTTTTCAAAGAAGAAACTGATATATTCGTATTTCCATTCTTAAGTTGTGTTTTGTTGGAAAACTCTCCTCTCTAGAGTCTAAACAGGAGCCTTCACGCCCTCAGGGAGAAGACAGTGGGTTAGCAAGTCAATAGATACAAAAATCAAACTACTACTTTGGAATAACGAGAACTAGACCTGAAAAAACTACTGTACAGACAAAAGAAAAGCCCACCCCAGAAGAGAAAGGGAAGCCTAGCCTCTGAGGCATTTTAAGACGGAGAAGGCCGAATGAGATAGGTGGGCTAGAGAAACAGTTCAGCTTGTTTGTCCTGGAATTCTTTCTGGGCTTTAGCCTAGAGAAGAGGTAGTATAATATATGCATATAGGATATTATGAGGAAAAAGGGACCCAGGCTCCAATTTCCATGTGGACACTGAGGCACAGCCATATTAAATTTAACTTGGTATCACCGCAGGGTAAAACTTACCAAGGACTTGGGGCTAAATTTTGCTGAGCACACTTACTTTTCTTAATTATGCACGAGACCCAGAAGTTCCTATAGAAAGCCGAGTGGGCTGCCATGGTTCCCGCTGGCAAGGGGAGTGGCGGGGCCTCAGCGGTGCCCCAGCCACCTGGAGGGCGCCCAGGCAGGCCGGGCAGCAGGAGGCATGAGCCTGGCCAGCACACCTGTGGCCCGAATAGCCCCCGCAGGCCGCAGGGGTCGCTGGGAGTGCAGTCACACCCTGCTGCCCCTTCCACGCCACCCACACGCCTTGCACACCAGCTGTCTGTCGGGAGTGGGACCAGAAAGCCATTTCAAACGGTCTCCACGCCCCTCGATTTCTGATTTTTACCCTTTAGGGCCCCTCTCCAAGAAGGAACTTGCTTCCCCATTCTCAGCGAAACCGAAGCCATTCAACGGTAAAACCTGAACTGCAACATCCCTCTCTGCCTACAAAACTGTTACCGTCTTCCTGTTGCTGTCGGATAAAAACCAGAATCCCGGCCAAGGAGGCCCTGCGTGGCGGCCCCGGCTCCCTCCTGCCTCCTGCCCTCTAGGATTCAGGGGCTTCTTTGTCTTTAGTCACTGCTTCCTGCTAATTTCTACCGCAGGGTTTGGGCTTTTTGTTTTTACATGCTATACCTTCTTTGTGGAATAATCTTTCTACCCCATCTTGGCCTAGTTAATTCCTCTGTCTCAAATCCAGTGACTCCTTCCTGGAGAAGCTTTCACAGCCCCCGGGTGAGGTCAGTCACCCTCTCCAACCCTCGCCAAGCACCCCAGACTTTCTACATTAACTGCATTAGTTAATTTAGTTAATGTAGAAACAAACCAATAATGTTATTTCAACTTATTTCACTAGTTCAAATAAGCAGTTCCCTCAGTTAGTATGAACTAACTAGCCCATACTACCCATCATATAACTATGTAAGATGTCTTCATACATGTAAGTTTTTTCCTATTTCATTGACTTTTTTTAACTTTTTATTGTGAAATATATATACAAAAAAGAAATAATTTTCCAAGTACATGTTAACAAGTAATTATAGAACAGTTTTTAAAGTTTGGTATGGGTTACAGTTCTATGATTTTTCATTTTTTCTTCTAGTTACTCCAAAACACTGGAAACCAAAAGAAATATCAGTATAATGATTCAGCAGTCATACTCACTTGTTAAATCCTATCTTCTCTATTATATGCCTCCTTCTCTTTAAATAACATGTATACATGAAACCAACAAATTTCAAAGTATATTGCAACAATTAGTTGTAGAACAGATTTCAGGGTTTGGTATGGATTACAATTCCACAATTTTAGGTTTTCATTTCTAGCTGCTCTAAGGTACTGGAAGCTAAAAGAAATATCAGTGTAATATTTCAGCAAACATGTAATGTTTTCAGCAAACATACTCATTTGTTAATGTTTCATTAATGATTATAATGATTCAGCAATCATACTGATTTGTTGAACCCTACCTTCTCTATATAACTACATCATCACCTTTGATCTTTCTCCCCATCTTGAGAGGTATTTGGGCTATGCCCATTCTAACTTTTTCATGTTGGAAGGGGCTATTGATAATACAGGATGGGAGATGGAATTAGCTGATGCTCTGGAGAGGATGGGCCCTCGGCATTTTAGGATTTTTCTGATCCAGGGACCCATCTGGAGGTTGCAAATTTGGGAGTTATCCTAGTGCATGGAACCTTTCTAGAATCTTACATAATGCCCTACATATTCTTTAGGAATAGCAGGAATGGTTTTAGTTGGGGTTTGGCAAATTATGATAGGTAGCAATGTCTAAATGAACATAAATCTAAGTATTGAAAAGCAGTAATTTCTTCTTTCTTTTGCAAGTATCTACTATACTAACCTGTATCTTCTTTGTGAATTGCAATGTGGACTGAAATGCACTGGTATAAAGTCACGTGACACCCCAGGGGAAAAAGAAAAAAAAGGAATATATAGGAGAGGCAGTTCATGATTTATCAAGAATTTTAACTTTACATTTATATGGCATTAGAAATAAAGTTGTTTTCTTTTCTACTACCTAACATCCTGGTCTATCTACAGCACTGAATTTAACAACGAAGAATTCAGATAATTTGTTTAATGCATTTTTTAAGGAAATAAAGCCCTAAGACATAATTAATTCTGTAATGTTCTCACTAACTTTGAACTGTGCCCATATCAGCTCACCCTGAATCTCACCTTCGAGTTTAAGATCTTCCTAGCAGCCAGTTTTTGGCCAAAGCTGCACCAAGCTGCCTGCATCCAACAGCTGCATGAACGAGTCAAAAGGACGGCCTTCATTTGCCTTCCTGGCAATCCCTGATCAGCTGGAAAGGCCTATGCCACCCTCTCGCTCTATTCTAATTTTAGCTCTCCTTTAGTATTTCTTTTCCTTTGCAAAAAAAAGCAGCCTATGCTGCTAAGCACTTAAAAGCTTTTGTTTTCTTATTTTACCCATTGGGAAAGAAGCACTTTTCCACTTAACTCTTTTTAACACTCCCCATCCCACCCGCCACCCCTCAGTATTTCTCCAGGTCCTGGTGTGAAACCACTAACAAAACTGGAGATAATTAGTCACTCAGGGTAGTTCCCTTGCTTAGCAGGTGACCTTGAAAAAGGTGACAAAATGCTTCATGTACAGAGAGACTTTTGGAAGCATCTTTTCATAAAGAAACAACTTTTCTTACTGTTGATTCTCTGCCTCTTTCCCCCCAGAAATTCACAATGCGCCTGTTCTAGGCATCGTCATTCAGGAATTCATAACTCATAGGTCATCCATTACACGCTAAGGCACTGTTCCTTCATTTTCAAATGGATACCTTTACCCTCTTCACTACAGACAACATATTATGGAGGGCAATATAGTAATAACTATAGTTCTTTATATGAAACTGTTCTTCCAGGAATTGGACTGATTTAATTACAATATTTAAAGCAATTTTGCATGTGGGGAGAGACTAACTCAGCCCCTCATTCGTTGGCCTTAAGACCTTGTGATTATTCAGTATTATGCCTCCTGCTTTCATGAGCCTCCCAATCTCTGAACAGCTCCTTGTCAGTCCAGCCCCCTTCTTTAGCACCACGACTGCAGCAGTCCTTCGATCCACTGCAGCCTCCGGACGAATTGCCCCACCAAGTCTTCACTGCCCCTTACCCCCTTGTTACCCTCATCGCCTTCCTTTTCCATTTTATACTTCTTTCCTTGCATTCATAGCTCCCTGTTCTTCAATCACCTGTACATACTCATTTGGCAAAATCACAACCTACACAGAAAGCTCAACTCTCTGAATCCTTTGCACCTGCACCTGTCCAGCTGCAGAGAAACACTGAACCACGCTGACAAATCTCACTCTAAAGTCATGGACACGAATCTCAAATGGGCCCTTAATGCTGCAGGGCAATCACATCATACTTCTCTTGTCCACTTGCCCTCCCTTTCTCATAAACAAGAGTTTTACACCCTCTTCTCTCACAGTTCCTCCTGCGTCTTCATTCTCAGTTGATGCTACTGCAGTCCATTTCATAGAGAAAATGGAAACTATCAGAGCACATCTTCCAAACATTCCTACCCCATAAATCAGCATTTGCCCTCACACCTGCACCTTCCTGACTGCTTCCTTTGCTCATGTCTAAACCCGTCTCTCCATTTTCTCCTGTATCGGAGATTTTAATTTCCCTTTGAAGAAGGTCCTTGCAAGAGTAGACTGTGCAAGCTTCCTCCATGTCCTCCCCTCCCATTTTCAAGCTCACAACACTGGGCTTTTGCCCCATCATTCCACCCAAACTTCTCTTGTCAAGGTCAGCAATGACCTCCATGTTGTTAATTCCACTGGGTAATTCTTACTTCGCTCCCATCCTACTCAACTTCTGAGCTACATTTGACAGAACTGCTATATCCCTCCTATTTAATAACTTTGTTCATCTGAATTCAAACTGCAGCGCTCACCAGGAGATGTAATTCTACCACCCAGGTTGCTTCTTCTCTATCTCCTTCACCGGTGTTGGCTTTAATCTCTTCTGGTAAATTCTGATCTTTACAAACCTCAGATTTTGATCCTCTATATCTACTATGTGACGGCAATGTTCACATTTATATCTCCAGACTGAACCTTCAGCTGCCTACTCAGCAAACCTATTCAAATATCTAATTGGCATCTGTAGTGGTCACGTTCTCTAGAGAAACAGAACCAGCAGGAGAGATCTGTAAATATGAGATTTATAAAAGTACCTCACACAACCATGGGACACAGGAGTCAAAAATCCATAGGGCAGGCTGCCAACTTGGCAACTTCAATGAAGAGTCTCAACGAACTCCACAGGAGAGGCTGGCTGGCTGAAGAAGCAGTGAAAAGTCTCTCTTGTCCCTAAAAAGTCTTCAGCTGATCAGAGCAAATCCTACTGACTGGATTCTCTCGTTTGTGGCATAATCAGTAACAAATGCAATCATTTTGTGATCACCAACAATCAGAAGGCTGCTGCTGATGATTCAATACACCAGCCTTCCGGTTTATTATCAGCCATGGAATAACCTTGCAGCAACGGTTAGGCCCAATGCTTGTCTAACCAGACAAGTGGGCACCATCACCTGGCCAGGTTGACACTTGGATCCAATCATCACAGCATCTCAAACTTAAAATTTCTCCTCATTCACCAAATATGCTCTCTCACATCATTTTGCATGTCAGATGATGGCAAATCCATTCTTACAGTTGTTCAAGCCAAAAAGCTTGGAGTTATCCCTGATATTTCTGTTTTTTCATATACCACATCCAATCCACCTTAAAATCCTTTTGGCTCTACATTCACAATATGTCCAATATCCATCCATTTCTCACATCCCCCACTACTTCTCTTTTGGTCTAAACTACCTTCATCTCTCATCTAGATTACTGAAATGCTGCAACAGCTTTCTCAGTAAACTTCCTGCTTCTTCTTTTATTCCCCCTGCCCAGTTTATTCTCAGCATAATAGCAACAGTAATCCTTATAAACTGAATGGGATCCCCATTTTGCTCTGAATAAAAGCCAAAGCCCTTACAGTCGCCTATTAAGCTCTACGTGACCTACTGCCCTCCCACATACCTTTTTCCCTGCTAATATTCTCTATTTTATGGATGGTAGTCAGATCCAACTCCTCTGCTTAAGCCAGAAACTTTAGAGCCCTCCTTGACCTTTTCCCCCTTACCTTCCCACAACCAGTCAGTTACCACAATCTGTTGATTCTTATATCCTTGTATTTCCCAAATTCATTTACATCTTTCCATTCTCTTAAATCCATTCACATCTTTCCACTGCAGATGATGCTGTTTCTCCCCACCTCCAGTCTCACCTCATCTCTAATCTATCTGCTAGCTGTTAATATTACAGTAATCTTATAGTTAAATGCAAACTGGTCACACCATTCCCCAGTCTAATGTCAAAGGGCTTCTCCTTTAACCATCTTTCTTGATGGTATATAAATGTATACTTGGATTACATAATTCAGTGCCTTAGAGGTAGGTATCCTTAATCACAATATTAAAATGGTCTCCTCTAATAAATTCACTGAAGGTCACTTATGCAAAGCGTTTTGCAGCACACAATTTGTTTTAGAGGGTGAATTAGTCTTTTTTTCTATCAGACTGTCAAAAAATAAAGATTATTTTTTGTACATACAATTATTTATAAAATGAACTGTGAATTCTACCTCTACATTGAGAAAAGGTCGGCCACCATGGATAAGTAAAAGCCTATAGTAGACTATTTCAATAATAATAGCAAACAATAATGATGATAATACAAAAGAAGAATATTAGTTTCGAAGCTTACAAAATGTATTCACAAGCATAAGCTCATCTGTTACTACAGCTACCCAAAGAGTAGACAGTATTTCCCCTTTTCAGAGGAATAAATTGAAGATCAGAGATGTTAAGTAATTTGATGGAAGAAACCTAATAAATCAGTTATGGCACAGACTTCTGAAATCCATCTCTTTCAATACATCATGTAGCAGTTATCTTTACATGCAGGTTCTTAAATACAAAATATAGAAAACTATGTTTAAGATAATGAAATATTAACTCTTCAAGAAGATAAGTGCTTTATTTTAAAAGTCATATTTTTTCATTTAAAGTGAATCAACACTATCCTTCCATGTTGTTACTAAATATTGATCTATTCTAAAATTTTTGATGTAGTATGGAAGTGGCACATAAAATTAGGAAACATTAGTAACGGGCTGTCTGAGACCATTGCAACTGTTAAAAGGTCAGATTTTGGTTCTGCTTAAAGGTCAGACCTGAAGCTGCGCTGATGGTTACAATCCCACTGCACACTCTGGGTGGTGCCCCTGGCATCCTGGCAGCGGTAAATCTACGTGGTCTTATCTTCTCCCTCTGATGGTCACTGTCAGAATGGGGAGAGGGCACCAGGGGTTGGGACTAGACCCACCACTTCTCTTACTCTTAATTTAAAAACTGTAACTAATATTTCTTTCTGCCTCAAAGGACTGTTGGCAAATGCCCCACCTTAATAATCCCCAAATGCTATAAATAGTGCACTAACTAAAATAAAACCAAAAATGTAGATTTTCCTACAGGCAAGAATCAGATTACCTGTCATTCCTCCCATTTTAGGATTTTAAATATGGAATAAGTCACTCTAGTAAGTAATGATGGTGCACCAGCACTGTGCCCGTCACCCCTTCCAAGGTCCACCCCCATTTTTCTTTATGCATCACATCTTTCTCATTTCCTGTAAAATTGCTTCTAGGACATGGCAGACATACAAAAAACTACTCATGCTCACCGAGTAAATGCTGGGCTCGGCAGACTAAGGAGATGTACGCTGATACCACACTAAAATGATGACAGTGACAATAACTATCACTAACTATAACAACTACTGCTACCAAGTTACGAACATCCATTGAGCGTTAACTGTGTGCCAGATACTGCACTGCTCACCTTACATTCATGACCACACTGCAGAGTAAGCGATGTGGTTAACCTAATTGTGGTGGCTTGGAGCTGAGTGCCCTGAGACACATGTTCTAAATTTTAATCCTTTCCTGTGAGTATGAACTTGTTGTAAATAGGATCTTTTGAGGTTACTTCAGTTAAGGTGTGGCTCAATGGATTGGTCTTAATCTTATTACTGGAGTCCATAATCAGATGAAATTCAGATGCTAAGAGGGAAAACAATGGGCAAAAGTGAGAAGCTGGAGGTAAAGAGAACCAGGGAGAGGAAGGTGAAGAGGCCATCCTGTATTACCAGGTGACAGAGAAGCCAAGACCCAAGCGTGACCGACACCCAGCCCCACAACTCTACCATCTTCAGGCGGAGAGCATTGCTCCACTGGTGACGTGATTTTGAACTTCTAGCCTCAAAACCATGAGCCGATAACTGCCCATTGTTTAAGCCAACCCATTGCATGGTACTTGCTTTAGCAGCCTTTCAGGAAACTGAAATGCTACTTCGGCTGGCATTCTGGCTTCAGTACCTACAGTATGGTCAGGGGCCCCTCCATTCTAGTTTACATTCTAAAAGAGAGGGAATGAGACAAATAAACAAGCAAATGAAGAACATAATTTTATATGCTAAGGAAAGATATGGAGAAAGGAAACCAGGATGATTTAACCGAAATGACTGGAGCAACGTAGAAAAGGGCTAGGAGTATGGTCTCTCGGCACCAGGTGCTTGGATTGGAATCCCAGCTCTGCCAACGGGCCATTGTTTCGTTATTTATCCTCTCTGGGCCTGTGTGTTCTAATCTGTGACGAATAATAGTATCTAATTCATATGATAGTTCGCAAGTTTAAATGAGTTAATATATGTAAAATACTTACAACAATGTCTGGAACATATGAAGTGTGATTTTAGTTTATGCTTATTATTATTATTATTGTTCTTTTTTTGCATCATCATTATCATAATTATTATTCTATAAAAGGCTTCTAACTGAAAGTGATCTAGAAAGGCCTCTCTGAAGAAACGCATTGAGCCAAAATCCAAATGTCACTCGACCACTTGAAAATGTAAAGACAGAGAGTCTAGGCCAAAGGAACCAAAGTGCAAAAGCCCCAGGGTCAGAATTTCCCACAAAGAAGGCCAGTTGGGGCCAAGTTGAGTTTGCAACAGTTAAAGCTAAAGAGCTAGTAAGAAGCTAGGTCATGTTGGAGCTCACGGGTCTGGTGTGGAGCTGGAGTTTTCTTCTAGGTGTGATGAGAAGCCACTGGATCCTCTGAAGCGAGCTAATGACATGCTTTGATTTACAGTCTATAAATATCACTCTGACTGCCCTAGAAAGATGGGATAATAACTTCCAGAGACTCTCAATCCCACCACTCACATTAATCAATATTTTAAAAATCTCAGGTTTTTCCCTAAGGAAAAATAATTCTCTGGCTATATTTTTGAAATGTTTGTGTTAGTGCTTTAAAAAGCATAGCCACTTTAA
Organism: Tamandua tetradactyla; assembly: GCF_023851605.1. NCBI lineage: Eukaryota > Metazoa > Chordata > Mammalia > Pilosa > Myrmecophagidae > Tamandua > Tamandua tetradactyla. The sequence goes on from NC_135333.1 coordinate 169,262,783, forward strand.
AGAACTTAAATGAGTGCATGCATATACATTCATATATCCAGACACATACTCATTTTGAGCAAGGATTCCATGGAATCCCTGCACAGACATATTTTATGACTCTATAAAGACAAACTGATCATGTGTACTGGATTTTGAAATCGTACACTCTGAAGGAAAGGAGTTGAATAGACCATGTAAATTAGATATAATGGGAAGAAATGTTTAGGCCCCATTTCCCACAGATCTGTCCTGTAGCCTTACCAAATATTAGCTCCTTGCCCCCTGAAGAAGGGATATATTAGAAATCAATAAGATTCGATTGACCCAATTAGGGAAGAACGAGGTATGTTTTGCTAGAAGATTAAGGAAAATATTCCCCTTACTCACAATCTCACGCCCCATACCCCACCTCCCCAGGTCTACTTTGATTCTACCAGGTGGAACGTTTGCTTAGGCCACATTCTTCAATTCAGTCTTACCAGACAGCCTCAATATGGGGTCTCCAGACTCATAGCAGCTACTAATAAACTGTATGCTGATTAGTAAAAAACACTGTATGGAGATGGTTAAATAACGGGAAAAGGAGAGCATTTCTAGGCCCCTGGCTATTTAACCACCATAACAGCATTAAATAATCATCTTTAATATCTAACACTTGAAAGGCCATTAATAAAATTCAGAAAGAATAATATGCCCATCCTATGATAAAAATCTTCAAGCCCTATACTGCCGCACATGGAGGTGAACTAAAACCACATTTCAACTTGTACGGAGAGCCCCCTTAATTCCTCTCACTCGTAAAGGTTTTCATTGTAAAGGTTCAAAAGTATAGTTGCATAAGGAAACTGCTCTACCTGCATGGTCAGTTCCCCCGTTCTTGACTTCTATGGCTCCCACAGAGGAGGTGGGCGGACTAACAGGAGGGCTGGAAGTGAAGCTTGCATACCCTGTAGATGTGTTGATTTCAAAATAGTCTTGGTTGTGATTCATTCGATGAAAATCCAGAGAAGACACAATAGATGTTCGTTGCTTAGGCTAAAATAAATGAGCACAATAAAATTATTAATATGGCCATGTTTATCCCCAGCCCAGTCTTCCCATCAATTTAATCTAAGTAATGATTGACTTTTTCCAATTAAACTGTTTTTATACCTAAAGCATAATTATGTTTCACACAGACACTAAATAATCACTTCATGAATTAAATAAGAAAAGATTTAATGAAAACATATTATGACATAGTTGATATGATTTAGACATTTCCTTAGCTTTGCTCAGAAGACTGTAAGAATATAGTACAGTTCAAAAAGTTTCAATTTGAAGTCACCTTTCATTCAACTAACATTTTTTAATCAATTGGCGTTTGCTGGCTCCTGGAATATAGCATCAAATAATAAAAGGGTCCTTAAATCAATGAAGCATAGTTAAGAATGTTCCAATTTTTTTTTATTCTTTACATAGTTCTTAGAATTGGTGTCATTACACATTGTCCCCAAATAACATATGCAATAATTTTATCATCAGAATTAAGTAAAGTTGTATAAAACATTTGCAGAATCCAAGAATCTAGTTGGCATTTGCAGTGAACTTTGATTTTCTTTTAAGGATTTTAATAAATCCCCAAATAGCAAGAAAAGTCAATTTACACATAAAAGTTGAAGTCATGATGTAACCTATATCCTTTGTCAGTAATGGATTGCTCCCTACAGCAGTTTTCCATAGTTTAAATTATATTCACTCCTTTGGCTGCCTGATAGAGCTTCTATTGTCCTCCAGAAATACTGCGGTCTGTTTGGTTCTCAGAGTTTTGTACTTTTCCCAAAACTTAATCCAAGTTTTCTTTCCTTCTATTTTTCAAATTTATATTACTGACATATTAATAATATCTCTAACATTAAGGTTATTTGAAGTATAAATGGCAATACATCAAAGCCCTCACCCCCTTTCTTTTGCTTCACAAATGTTCTAAATGAACCTGGCTAAAAACCTATTCCTTGGGTTGTATGGTCATGAGGAGAGTCAGGCTTATGTTCCTTCAACCATAAAAAGAGGATTTCACATATTTACATAGATATATTTCCCCACAGTACAATAACCTTTTGGTTTACATCACCCTCAAATATTTGTTAATCACTTTACTCCACAGATTATTTTCCTGCAAAATATTCAAATTATCTTATTTCTTCCAGCTCATCACATTTTTTCAAGTAAATAGCATTTAGTCTACAATCTAAAATAAACAATGATATTGAAAAGGTCTACATTTTACAGATATCTTGCACAAGGTGTACAAACTATCACAAGATATTTTATTCTTTTACCACTGCAATATTTTGATGAAAGAAGTTAAGGAAACATAAATATTGTCATATAAGAAAAAATGCAAGTCATTCATTATTATCATACATCAACTCAGTAAGAGAATTCAAATTAGAACTCACACAGGACTCAGTTGCTTTTTTTTTTTTTGCATGGGCACACACTGGGAATCGGCCCCGGGTCTCCGGCATGGCAGGCAAGAACTCTGCCTGTGAGCCACTGTGGCCCGCCCAGGACTCAGTTGCTTTTGAAGCAAAAAAGATCTGGGTTTAATGTCAGGTTTGGTTACTCATGAAATGTCTGTCCTTAGGGGCTATTTAATCTCAATTTCACATTCAATGTCCTTTCCACTGCTTGATTACAATAATTAAAAGGCATGAGCTATGTCTTTGACTCCAGTGGAAATACAGGTATGTCAATCACTCTTGATATTGTTTTGTCGTGTTTTGTTTGGTTTTACTTTGCTTATGGGCAATGGACCGAATTTTATATAATGTTCCTTCCCATAAATTTTATAAAGTTCAGACCAACTGATCTAAATGACTCCTTTACTTCTAAATGTTCCTTAAATAGATGTTTCTGAATCTTGACCACCCACAGTTTTAATTACATTAAAAACACAATTTGTGGGTGGGCCGCGGTGGCTCAGCGGGCAAAGTGCTTGCCTGCTATGCCGGAGGACCTCGGTTCGATTCCCGGCCCCAGCCCATGTAACAAAAACAGGAGAAACAGAATACAATAAAACAAGAAAATGTTTAAAAATGTTTCCCTTTCTTCCTTCCTTCCTTCCTTCTATCCTTCCTTCCTTCTCTCTGTCTTTCCTTTAAAAAAAAAAAAAAAAAAAAACACAATTTGTGATGCAAGTAAACGGGCAATTTTGGGGGGCATTAATTCATTCTACAAAAATTTGCTGAGCGTATGTAAAATCGCAGATACACGGTAAGCACTGTGATAAGAATAAGACGAGCAATTGTTCTTATCCTCCAGATGATTACAGACTTCAGGTGAGAGGAGAGATGGCCCATGAGGAAACACAAGCAATCCAATGACTGTGCTTCAGTGTAGTGGAGTTGAGTGGTAAGGGTGAGGATGGGTGAAGGCACAGAATGTAAAGGGTGTCAGAAGGTGGGCCTCTACTGTAGGGACAGAATCAGGAAGGGTTTCCTTGAGCAGGTGATCAATGGCTGCGTTGAAGCTTGATGAAGCAGAGGTGATAGGTAGGTGTTAGGTAGCGAAGAGGGGATGAGGAGAAGGAAAGTATGAATCTGCAAGCAGAGCGGCTGTTGTGTAGAGTGTGTGAAAGTAGTGGTGAGTAACAAGATGTGGGCTACTGGAATTTTCAAGGACCATAAAGGGCTTAAATGCCATGTTAAGAAGTTTGGTCTTTAACGTGAATATTTTAAAGAGTCATTTAATGATTCTCAAGCAATGGAGTTTCATAGTTAGATGTGCATTATAATAAATTCACTCTAGCATTGAGAGATCAGATTGGCCAGGTTCAGCCTAGGGGCAGGGAGGCTCATTAGGATGATGTTATAGAGTTCCAGCCGAGACATCGTGAGGCCCTGAAATAAAGCTGTGGCAACAGGGTTGAAGATAGCAGAATATTTTTAGCAGATGATGAGGCTAGCCAAGACTCAGCATCTGATTGGCCATGACGGTTGAGCTTAAGGGAGGAATTTTAGGGTGACTGACAGAGTTCTTTCTTGAGTGGATGCAAAAGATGAGAAGTTTTATGGGAAACACAAATTTATACACTTCTATCCAGAGATGCTGTAAAGGCTGCTTATAGATGGTTATACAAATCCATGTTATATCCCTCTCTTTGGGCAGAATGCTGTGATCTCACCCTAATACAGTTTCAAATGAAATATCTGGAGGAAAGGAGACAGGTTAATATCATCCCAAAGGAAAAACATTGTTCACTGTTCATCTGACCTCATTTATGGTTCTTCAAAACTAACTATTGGTTTCTAACCAACATGAGGGACATTGAGGGGAAGTCACAGCCCAAAGCTACTTAATAATCTGAGGAGATGAAGAGTGAAAATCATTATGTTAATCATGCTCTAAGGCAGGGGTTAGCAAACTATGGCCTGTGGGCCAAGCCCACCCTTTAAAATTAGGTTTTACTGGAATGCAACCAGACCCCTTTATAGACTCACTGGTTACGGCTGCTTTTGTGCCATGATGGCAGAGTTGAGCAGTTGCAACAGAGACCCTATAACCCACAGAGCTTAAAGTAGTGACTGGCCCATTAGAGACGGTCTAACAGAAAATGACCCCCATTATAAGGGAAATGGTCCCCGTCAGAAGGGATCATTTTACACATCAATTTAGAGTTCAACCAAACAACAACCATATGATCCCTTTTATTTTCCAGCTTCACATTTAGGTTTGGGGTCATGTGACTCTTCTGTCTAATTGATTGTTAGTGGAAGGGAGCCTTCTACATCCATCTTTAACTCTTCAGATGATGTGACTACAAAATAAAGGATGGTCACTCCATTCACACTGAGTGCATGAGAATTAGAAGTAAATCTCTGTTAAGTTAAGCAGCTGAGATTCCAGGGTTTGTCTCCTGTAGAAGCTAGCATCACTTACCCTAACCAGCACAGAATGCAATGGGTCACACAGGTAACTGATCACACAGGCTCACACCAGAGGGTTTAGATTAGAAGGATTCATGTGCTCAGATCTAGAGGCAAGTGGATGGTGCCTCAAAACACAAAGGATGAGGCAGGATTAAAAAGAGGTATCTATGTGGAGCAATGAAATAGCAGTAATGGAGGAAAGAATAAAGAGAAGGTAGTAATATTAACAACACTAGAAAGAGGTTGGGCTGGGAACATTTCCTTAATTTTTTATTATTTTGATATGTTTTATTTTTCTAACTATTCAAATGGAAACCTGCTAAGCCATTCAGTCTAAGAAAGAAGACATGTTTTAACAAATGCACAGAAATTACATATGGAATTTTCCAAATTCCAATGTGTAAAATGAGTTTCACTTGTGCTTATTGTACTTCTCTCTACAACCGCCCCTCTTCCTGTGACGCACCCCGACCTCCTGCAGAAATCTACTTAGCAGGGGCGAGTAGGCCACCCCTGTGGACCAGATCCAACCCTCTCACTATTTTTGTAAAGCCAAGGTGTTAAGAATGTTTTTTCTCATTTTTAAATGGTTGGGAAAAAATATCAAAAGAAAAATAATATTAGTGACAAGTGAAAATTATATGAACCTGAAATTGCAGTGTCATAAATAAAATTTTATTGGAAAATGGCCATACCCATTCAGATTTGAGTAATTCCAGTAGAGACCACACACCCCACAAAGGCTTACATTTTTTATTCTCTGGCCCTTTACAGGAAAAGTTTGTGCTGCTGGCTATAGCGTGATGAGAGTCTCTCTCCGAAGCACTGAAACTGAACAGATACATCAATGGCTATGAAGGAGTCAGGACCAGCCACATAATTTGTACAACCTAGTGCAAAATGAAAATGCAGAGCTCCTTGTTCACAAAGCAGAAAAAGAAATATTTTTCCTTTCTCCCACAGTCTCTCTCGATCTGCTGCGGTGTTTTTATTGGCTACCTAGTCTCCCTCCCTGGGCCCCAGGGATACTACTCACAGGTGAGTGTAGACCCTTGCAGGCGCGGAGAGCTCTGCCCCATGACTCAACTGGGCACACATCCAACCTCGTTCTTCCCACACTCAGTCACAGGGTGGGCCTGGGGCACAGGGCTAGGGGAGCAGGTGACCAAGAAGCTCAGTCAGCAAGTGGGGAGCTAGTAGGAGGCAGTATCCTAGGGGAGCCAAGGCCCCAAGCCCCATGGTCCCCAATGGAACGATGTTGTTCCATCGGCCTTCACTGACAAAACTCGGATTCAAAGATAAAATCATTAAACATTTGAGGCGACTACTAAAGTGCATTAAACCTCAGGCACAGGGCCCTGTGAGCTGGCCCCGTCTCTTAATTAGGGATTGTGTAAGGTTCTACCGTCGGGATGTACTAGTGTCACAAACGGGCTGGCATGCATTTCCTATCCTTAGGATTCTCTTCATCAACAGGATTTCTTACAAAAGAGTTATTTAATGTTGTATAAAGATATACATGAAACAGAACGTATTCTGATACAACATAAGGAATCTCATGGCATTAATTGCAATCCAGATAAAATAGGTAGGTAAGATGCACAAAGGAATAAAATGAAAACATACAATTCCTGGTGAGGATGAGGGAGTGTGTACATTTACTTCAAATTTTCTCTAGATTGGAATCCAAGTTTTAAAGATCCACTTTTATGTTTCCTACTCCTGTTATTTTCAAATTATTTGACCAACGAACATTTCTTAAAATGTGGCATTTATCATTTGAATTCACTTGGTTTAATTACAAAGGGAACTCTTCAGCCTCCTAATAAAATGTCACATAGGAGGAAAGGGACACTCTCGTGTCAACACAAAGAAAAAGCAATGCTAGCAAAAATGAACGATGATATTAAATTATCAAAGTAAAACCAAAGTTCAAAATGAGTCCCTAGAGATGACAGCTGAATGTCAGAAAATTAGCAGGCTGACATTGGTAGATATATGTGGAGATGACAGAATTTCCAGACACTGGTCCAATGATAAATTATATTAACACAAAGCAATGTTCTGTGGGATTAAAATTAGGTGCTTTCTCAAATGCTTTAAAAAGGCGGATGGAGTAATAAAAATGTGCAGCCAGACCAGAGGAATTTAATTTTACAACCTAAATTGATCTGAAATATTTTATTTACATGACCTGTAGTGAAACAATTTAACTTGAAAGTTTTTTTTTTTTTCAGAATGATAGCCTATCTCAATACCATCATTTTCCCACTTACTAGAAATGCTACCTTTATCATATACTGAGCTTCCAAATATAGAGTGGGTTTACATTTTTGGTCTCTAGTATATTCCTATAGATCTACTTTTCTATTCCTGAGCTAATCACACTCTCTTAATGACTGCCTGCTCCTTTCCTACTTCTAGAGCTCCCATTACCCGAATAATTTTTAAAATAGCCTGTTTTTAATTTTATGAGTTCAACAACCTCTCAGATCTTTTTGAGGATATTGATGAGAATATTTTTCTGGTATGCATTCTGTTTTCTAAGAAGTTATTTTCCTTGTTCATTGAGCTTGGTTCCTCTCTTTTTTTCTTTGGCTATTAATTCTCCTTGAGTGTCAGGTGTTACTGGTGTCCTGTTTTCACTTGCCTAGGGCACTGCCTCAATTCTGTCTCCCATCCCAGTCTCCAAGCTAGGAGCTTTAGCAGCTCTTCAATTTACTTAGATAATTATGATCTGCAATGCAGCATTTCCTCACTTCCTCTTACCATATCCATAGTCACTGCATGACTATGATAACCACACCATGCTGTCCAAGCTTGAGATTTGTTGCACCTGTCTAAGAAGAATGCCAAGTTCATTCATTTGCCATTGGCACTGTCTCCATCTTCACCAGGGTTGGCTTGTGTGTTTCTTCTGATACCACTTTTTTTGTCTTTCAGAAATTCCCAAATGCCTCTTATGGTATCACTCCCTGTTTTTCATCACTACTATGGATTTATTCTTATTTTTATATTTCTTTTACCATTTCAATTGAATGTAGGGAAGGAGAAAATTTAAACAATTCTTCTGCCCTATAGATAATAGATACACGTAAGTAGAAAAAAGTATGACCAACACCAGGAAGTTGGAGTAAGTGTGAGTAAATACTGAGTACCTGAAGGGAGTGGACACTCTTTTAAGCACTTGAAATATGTTATCTCATTTAAGCCTATAATGTCATTACTAAAAGTAGCTATTAATATTTCCATTTTATAGACACTGAACTTGAGACACGGAGATGTTCTCACAGTCAGTAGGATAACTGACATTGAAACATGGGTCTGAGGAGTGATGTCATCAACATGGTGAGATAAGACATCCCCTGAAGAAACCTCCCCAGATTTCAATGAATAAAAGGACAACTCTCACTTGTTTAGAACCCTGGAAGAAGGTAGAGACTGGAGAAAGACTCCACAAAGGCTGACTCAAAGAAAAACAAAAATTCCAGGTAGTAAATCTCTGTCCTTAACCTTCCAGTCCACTTCCCTCCCCCTCACTTAGTCCCACACAGCGTGGGAGTTGCTCAGAGGCAGCAGCCCGGGTGCCTCCCACTGGGGAAACAGACTCTAAAGGAACTCACAGCAGTGAGTTAGAACCCCACACATCTCTAGGCACAATGACTCCAGTCCACAGAGACCCAGGGCCGAACACAAGCAGCTGAGGAAGACTGTATACAAAGGGACACCTGGGGGTGGGGTGGGGGGACCACGACCGAATGGCAGCTATCAGGGGAAGCCCTCCCTCAACTCAGTTTCTGCTGGATGAAACACCAACATGCAGAATGGACTTTTCTGGAGGAACTCACCTGTCTGGATTGGTTCTGTCAGGCTCTACAGGGTGGGATACTCTAATGGGGAAGAAACCAGAGGCAGAAAAGCCTCACAGAGAGATAAGGGCATGGGTGTTAAACTGAACTTCTTTAAGACAGGGGGGCCCCAGAACTGAAAAGTGTACGGAAAATGGGGCACTGAGTGAGGGAGAAACTTAAACAAATCATAGAAGCTGGGAAGCAAAGTCTACATAAAAACAAAAGGAAAAGCTCAAGATTCCCAAAGCAGAAATAGAGGAAAGGAAGCTTTCTGATCAGGTAAACACTGGTTATTCCAAAGGTCTAGAATAAGTTGGACCAAGCTTCAAAGAAGAGCCTTACACAAAACCCATCAACAATAAAACCCTAAACAAAAAGAGGGAGAAACTGACCTTCAGAGTTAACTCATCAAGATAATCAAATGCCTAGACATCAGCAAAAAATTACAAGCCACATGAAGAAATAAGAAGATTTGGCTAGTCAAGCAAATGAAAACTTCAGAGGAGATAGAATTTGAAACAACTAATCAAAGAAATTCAAAAAAATCTCCTAAATCAATTCAAGGAGATGAAGGAAATATGAGTAAAGAGATAAAAGGTATTAAGATAATGTGTGGACATAAAGAAGAATTTGAAAGTATAAAAGGAAATACAGAGGGTGGGCCACAGTGACTCAGCAAGCAGGGTTCTCGCCTGCCATGCCAGAGACCCAGATTGAATTCCCAGTACCTGACCATGTAAAAATAAAATAAAATAAAATAAACACAGAAAGTATGGGATGAAAGGCATAACAATAGAGATTTAAAATACACTAGAGAGAATGTTTAACTGGGGAGAATGTAAACATTTCGAAATGGACAAAGGTAATGGTAACAGGTTATTGTGAGAATAATTAACAGTGCTGCAGGGTATGTGGGTGTGGTGAAAAGGGAAGTTTGTGGTCATGTATGTCACCAGAAGGAAATCTGGAGGGTAAAACACGGAATGTATAACACAGTGAATCTTGTGGTAGACAATGTCTGTGATTAACTGTACAAATATAAAAAGAAAGTTCTTTCCTGAATTAGAGCAGATGTATGACACTATTATAATAATTTCATAATAAAGGGGTATGTGGGAAAAAATGTACCTATCACAAACGATGGACTATAGTTAATAATATTTTAATACTCTTTCATCAACAGTAACAAATGTACCACACCCATTCTATAGTCAATAATATGGGGAGGATAAAAAGTATGGGAGAATTAGGGCTTTCTTTTTTCTTTTTGTTTCTTTTCTGGAGTAATGAAAATGTTCTACATTTGATCATGGGGCTGTATGCACAACCGTGTGATGATACTGTGAACTAGTGTTTGTAAACTTCAGATGATTTCTATGCTGTGAATATAGCTCAATAAAATTGCATTAAAAATACACTAGAGGCATTCAACAGAAGATGAAAAACAGGCAGAAGAAAGTATCAGTGAACTAGAAGACAGGACAATCAAAAGCATATAGTCAGAAGAACAGAGAGAGAAAAGAATAGAAAAACTCAAGCAGTATCTCAGGGTTTTGAATGACAGCACAATGAGCAAAAATATACATGCCATGGGTATCCCAGAAGGAGAAGAGAAGGGAAAAGGGAAGAAAGGATATTTGAGGAAACAATGGCTGAAAACTCTCCAACTCTTATTAAGAGGCATCAATGTACATGCCCAAGAAGTGCAATTTACTATGAACAGAATAAAACTTAACAGACCTACTACTAAGCAAATACTAATCAGAATGCCAAATGCCAAAGATAAAGAGAAAATTCTGAAAGCACTAAGAGAAAAATTATTTGTCACCTACAAGGGCTTCTTAACAAGACTATGATCCTATTTCTCACCGGAAACCATGGAGGTGAGAAGGCAGTGCTACGATATATCTAAGTTAGGCAAAAAGGAAAACTACCAGCCCAAAATTCTGTATCTGGGAAAACTGTCCTCCAAAATGTGGGAGAGTTTAAAATAGCCACAGATAAACAGAAATCGAGAGTTCATCCACAAAAGATCTACCCTACAAGAATTACTAAAGAAAGTTCTGCAGCTTGAAAGGAAAAGACAGGAGAGAGCGGCTTACCCTAGTGTGAAAAAAATGAAGACTATCCATAGGGGTACTAAAAGGGCAAATACAAAATTCAGTAGTGCTGCATCCTCATGTACAACTCTATTCTTTAATTCCTATGAGGGTCAAAATACAATGTAACAAGAAAAATGTGTAGCTCTTGATAATGGACATGCAAAAGATAAAGGGTAAAAAAGGACAAAAACAACATAAAGAGGTGAAACAGAGGCATACGACAGCAGAGACCGCATATGCTACTGAAAATAAGCCGGTATCTTTTCAAATCAGTAGGTTACAGATGTAGATTTTATAACCAAAATATCATGGTAACCAAAAAGGAAATATTTAAGACACATTTTACATATTCTCAATTGAGAGTATTTAATGGAGAATTAAAGGAATCAGTCATATATATCATAAGAGATCAACTATATAGAAATGGAGGTTTCAATAAAGGAAAAGAGAGGCAACAAAAGAAGATACGGCATGTGAAAATAAAGGGCAGAACGGCCGAATGTAGTACTGCCTTTACAGTAGTAACACTGAATTTTAGTGACTTGAACTCCCCAATCAAAAGACACATTGGCAGAATGGATGAAAAAAGCATGATCCAACTATGTGTTGTTTATAGGAGACTCACCTTGGACTCAAAGACACAAATAAGTTGAAACTGAAAGGCTGGAAAAACATATTCCATGTAAATATCAACCAAAACAGAGTTGGGGTAGCTATACTAATATCAGACAAAATAGATTAAGTCAAAAGCTTTTATAAAAGATAAAGAGGGACACTAAATAGTAATAAAAGGGGCAGTCCACCAAGAAATAATAACAGTCATAAATATTTAGTCACCTAACCATGGTCGCCAAAAATACAGGAGGCAAACACTGGCAAAATTGAAGATAGAAACAGACACCTCTACAGCAATAGCTGGGGGCTTCCACACACCACTGTCACCAATAGGTAGAACATCTAGACAGAAGATCAATAAGGAAACAGAGAACATGAATATTATAATAAACGAACTAAAACTAACAGACAGAACAATGTCCTCCAAAATAGCAGGATACACATTCTCAAGTGCTCATGGAGCATTCATTCTCCAGGACAGACCACATGTTGGATCACAAAACGAGTCTTAACAAATTTCAAAAAGACTGAAATTATAAAAAGCATCTTCTCTCACCGTAATGGAAATCAACAGCAGGTGGACAGCTGGACAATTCACAAGAATGTAGAAGTTAAAAAATACATTCCTAAACAATCAATGGGTCGAAGAAGGTATTGCAAGGGAAATCATGAATACTTTGAGATGAATTAAAACAAGAACATATCAAAACGTATCACAAAGGAAGTGCTAAGTGGAAAACATATAGCCCTAAACACCTACAATGAAAAAGAAGAAAGAGCTAAAATTAAAGACCTAACTACACACATGGAGGATCTAGAAAAACAGCAACAAACTAATCTCAAGGCAAATAGAAGGAAAGAAGTAACAAAAACTGAGCAGAAATGAATGAAATTGGGAATAAAAAACAATAGAATTAAAACCAAAAGTTGGTTCTTTGAAAAGATCAATAAAATTGATAAACCCTTAGCTAGACTGACAAGAAATAAAGAGAGAAATAAAAAGGATCATGAGAGGAGATTATGAATGACATGGCCAACAAATTAGACAGCCTAGATGAAATAGGCAGACTCCTAGAAACACACAAATAATCTTCACTGACTTTAGAAGAAATATAAGACCTCAGTGGACCAATTAGAAGTAAAGAGATTGAATCAATCATTAAAAACTTCCCCAAAAAGAAACGTCCAGGACCAGACGGCAGCACAGATGACACTACCCATCATTTCAAGAATTAATAACAATCCTGCTCAAACTCTTCCAAAAAAATTGAAGAGGTGGTAGCACTACTTAACTCATTATAAGAGATCAACAGAGCTAGATTAAAATACTACAAGAAAAGGAAATTACAGACCAATTTCTCTTATGAATATAGATGTAAAAATCTCAACAAATACTTGCAAATCAAACCCAATAGCACAGTAAAAGAACTGTACACCATGATCAAGTGGGTTTTATTCCAGGTGTGCAAGGGTGGTTAAACATAAGAAATTCAATTAATGAAATACAAAACATTAACAAAACAAAGGGGAGGAACATATGATCATCTCAATTGATGCAGAAAAGACATTTGACAAAACTCAGCATCCTTTTTTCATAAAAAGTAATAGAAGGGAACTTCCTCAACATGATAAAGGACATATATGAAAAACCCACAGCTAACATCATCCTCAATGATGAGAGACTGAAAGCTTTCCAAGAACTGTAATAAGACAGGCATGGCCACTGTCATCACTGTTATTCAACAGTGTGTGAGAAATTCTAGCTAGAGTAATCAGGCAAGAAAAAGAAATAAAAGGCATTCAAATTGGAAAGGATGACCAGCCTATTTGCAAATGGCATGATCCTATATATAGAAAGTCCTGAAAAATCAACAACAAAGCTAGTAGAGCTAATAAATGAATTCAGCAACATGGCAGGATACAAGATGAACATTAAAAAATCAATAATGTTTCTTTACAATATTCATGAATATTGTAATTTGAAGAAGTAATCTAGAAAAAATTCTATTTATAATAGCAACTATAAGACTTAAATATCTAAAAATATATTTAACCAAGGATATAATAGAACGTACACAGAAAACTACAAAACATTACTAAAAGAAATCAGAGGAGACTTAAATAAACAGAAGGACATTCTGTGTTCATGGATTGGAAGACTACATATCATTAAGATGTCAATTTTACCATCTTACATTTACATGTTCAGTGTAATCCCAACAAAAGTTCCAACAGCCTACTTTGCATAAATGGTAAAAGCTAATTACCACATTTATTTGGAAAACTAAGGGAGTTCCAAATAGGCAGAAAATCTTGAAAAAGAAGAAATAATTTGGAGGACTCATACTTTCTGACTTTGAAGCATACTACAAAGCTGCAGTGGTCAAACAGCAATACACTGGCATAAGGATAGATACATTGATCAATGGAATCAAACTGAGAATTCAGAAATAGACCATCATATCTATGGCCAATTGATTTTTGACAAGGCTTCCAAGTGCATTTAATTGAGAAAGAATAGTCTTTTCAACAAATAGTGCTGGAAGAATTGGATATCCACATGCAAAAGAATGAAAAAGGACCATTATCTTATGCCATGTACAAAAATTAACTCAAAATAGGTAAAAGACATAAATAAAAGAACCAGGACTACACAACTATAAACAATGTGGAGCTGTATCATCAGGACCATGTGTTAGGCAAAGATTTCTTAGACTTTACCCCCAAAGGACAAGCAATGAAACAAAAATAGATTAATAGGACTTTTGTGCATTCAAGGAGCTTATCAAAAAAATTAAATGACAACCTACAAAATGGGAGAAAATATTTGGAGACCACATATCTGATATCTGATAAGGGTTGAATATAGAGAATCCATGAAGAAATTCTACAACTCAAATATAAAAAGTCAAACAACCCAGTTAAAAATGGGCAAAGACTGGAATAGACATTTCTACAAAGAGGAAAAACAAATGGCTAAAAAGCACATGAAAATATGCTCAACATCACTAGCTTTTCGGGAACTGAAAATCAAAACCATAACGAGATATAATTTCACACCCACTAGAATGACTAATAGAAAACTATAAGCATTGAACAAAATGTGGAGAAATAGGAACTCTCAATCACTACTAGTGGCAATATAAAATGGTGCAGAGGTGATGGAAGACAGTTTGACAGTTCCTTTCCTTACGTAAGTAAAAAACTACCATAGGATTCAGCAATCCTGCTACTAGGTATACATCCAGAAGAAAGCAGGGACACGAAAAGATATTTGTACACCAATGTTCAAGCAGCATTATCAGTAAATGCCAAAAGATGGAAGCACCCAAGTATCCACCAATGGATGAATGGATGAACAAAATATAGCATATACCTACAATGGAATATTATTCTGCTGTAAAAAGTAATGAAGTCCTGATACATGCGAAAACATGGGCGAACTTTGAGTACTTTGACCAGTGATATAAGTCAAACATAAAAGGTCAAATAGTGTATGATATCACGGATATGAAATAATTACAACAAGCAACTCAAAGAGTTAGAATCTGGAATACAGGTTACCAGGGAATAAGCCAGGGTTAGAGAATGGGAAGTTGATGCTTAATTTGTAGATTGATTTTAAAGGTTGGGAAATAGACGGTGGTGATGGTAGCACTTTATTGTGAGAGTACAGTGCTGAATTATACAGGTGAAATAGCTTTAGGTTGTTTATGTTACTAGAATAAAAATTAAAAGGCAGTACCTAGGACTATTTAACACTGAACCCTATTGTGGCCAATGAACTATAGCTATTAGTACAAGAGTGTTCTTTCATGAATTATGACAAATATATGACACTAATACAAGGTGTTGATAATAGGGTGGTGTGCTGCTTTGAAGCTGTTATGCACCCCAGAAAAGGCCATGTTCTTTGAATCCATTCTTGTAGGTGCAGAGCTATTGTGGGTGGGACCTTTTGATTAGGTCAGTTCAATTTAGATGTGACCCTACCCAATTCAAGGTGGGTCTTAATCCTTTACTGGAATGCTTTATGAGTAAGTAAAAGACAGAGAAGCTAGGAGGGAGAGATCAGAGAGGGAAATATCCAGACAGCTTGGAGAGGAAAGTCCCTGGAGAAGCAAGCAAGGACCACAGAAGCCACTGAAGCTGAAACCTGAAAGCAGCGAAACCTAGGAGGGGGGCCAGCAGATGCTGGCCGTGGCCGTTCCCTTGGGACACAGGTGTCCCAGGGGCCAGTAGCTTTTCTCCAGAGAAGGTGCCCTCTTCTTCATGCCTTAATTTGGACATTTTTCATAGTCTTAGAATTGTTCATTTGTAACCTAATAAAACCCACAATGTTCAAAATCAGTCCATTTCTGGTATATTGTATTCCAGCAGCTTTAGTAAACCAAAACAGGTGGTATATGGGAAAAATACACCAAATGTAAACTATGGACAGTAGTTACTAATACTATTTTTTTAAGAATTAAAGAAAAAAAAGAAATTAACACAACATTTAGAAATCATTCCATTCTACATATGCGATCAGTAATTCTTAACATCATCACATAGATGCATGATCATCATTTCTTAGTACATTTGCATCGATTTAGGAAAAGAACTAGCAAAACAACAGGAAAAGATATAGAATGTTAATATAGAGGAAAAAATAAAAATAATAATAATAGTAAAAAAGACACAAACAAACAAACAAACAGACAAACAAAAAAACCCTATAGCTCAGATGCAGCTTCATTCAGTGTTTTAACATGATTACTTTACAATTAGGTATTATTGTGCTGTCCATTTTTGAGTTTTTGTATCTAGTCTTGTTGCACAGTCTGTATCCCTTCAGCTCCAATTACCCATTATCTTACCCTGTTTCTAACGCCTGCTGGACTCTGTTACCAATGACATATTCCAAGTTTATTCTCGAATGTCCGTTCACATCAGTGGGACCATACAGTATTTGTCCTTTAGTTTTTGGCTAGACTCACTCAGCATAATGTTCTCTAGGTCCATCCATGTTATTACATGCTTAATAAGTTTATCCGGTCTTAAAGCTGCATAATATTCCATCGTATGTATATACCACAGTTTGTTTAGCCATTCTTCTGTTGATGGACATTTTGGATGTTTCCATCTCTTTGCAATTGTAAATAACGCTGCTATAAACATTGGTGTGCACATGTCCATTTGTGTCTTTGCCCTTAAGTTCTTTGAGTAGATGCCCAGCAATGGTATTGCTGGGTCGTATGGCAATTCTATATTGAGCTTTTTGAGGAACCGCCAAACTGCCTTCCACAGTGGTTGCACCATTTGACATTCCCACCAACAGTGGATAAGTGTGCCTCTTTCTCCGCATCCTCTCCAGCACTTGTCATTTTCTGTTTTGTGGATAATGGCCATTCTGGTGGGTGTGAGATGATATCTCATTGTGGTATTGATATGCATTTCTCTAATGGCCAGGGACATTGAGCATCTCTTCATGTGCCTTTTGGCCATTTGTATTTCCTCTTCTGAGAGGTATCTGTTCAAGTCTTTTCCGCATTTTGTAATTGGGTTGGCTGTCTTTTTGTTGTTGAGTTGGACAATCTCTTTATAAATTCTAGATACTAGACCTTTATCTGATATGTCATTTCCAAATATTGTCTCCCATTGTGTAGGCTGTCTTTCTACTTTCTTGATGAAGTTCTTTGATGCACAAAAGTGTTTAATTTTGAGGAGCTCCCATTTATTTATTTCTTTCTTCAGTGCTCTTGCTTTAGGTTTAAGGTCCATAAAACCGCCTCCAATTGTAAGTTTCATAAGATATCTCCCTACATTTTCCTCTAACTGTTTTATGGTCTTAGACCTAATGTTCAGATCTTTGATCCATTTTGAGTTAACTTTTGTATAGGGTGTGAGATATGGGTCTTCTTTCATTCTTTTGCATATGGATATCCAGTTCTCTAGGCACCATTTATTGAAGAGACTGTTCTGTCCCAGGTGAGTTGGCTTGACTCCGTTATCAAAGATCAAATGTCCATAGATGAGAGGGTCTATATCTGAGCACTCTATTCGATTCCATTGGTCGATATATCTATCTTTATGCCAATACCATGCTGTTTTGACCACTGTGGCTTCATAATATGCCTTAAAGTCCGGCAGCGTGAGACCTCCAGCTTCATTTTTTTTCCTCAAGATACTTTTAGCAATTCGGGGCACCTTGCCCTTCCAGATAAATTTGCTTATTGGTTTTTCTATTTCTGAAAAATAAGTTGTTGGGATTTTGATTGGTATTGCATTGAATCTGTAAATCAATTTAGGTAGGATTGACATCTTAACTATATTTAGTCTTCCAATCCATGAACACGGTATGCCCTTCCATCTATTTAGGTCTTCTGTGATTTCTTTTAACAGTTTTTTGTAGTTTTCTTTGTAGAGGTTTTTTGTCTCTCTAGTTAAATTTATTCCTAGGTATTTTATTCTTTTAGTTGCAATTGTAAATGGGATTCGTTTCTTGATTTCCCCCTCAGCTTGTTCATTACTAGTGTATAGAAATGCTACAGATTTTTGAATGTTGATCTTGTAACCTGCTACTTTGCTGTACTCATTTATTAGCTCTAGTAGTTTTGTTGTGGATTTTTCCGGGTTTTCAACATATAGTATCATATCGTCTGCAAACAGTGATAGTTTTATTTCTTCCTTTCCAATTTTGATGCCTTCTATTTCTTTTTCTTGTCTAATTGCTCTGGCTAGAACCTCCAACATGATGTTGAATAATAGTGGTGATAATGGATATCCTTGTCTTGTTCCTGATCTTAGGGGAAAGTTTTCAATTTTTCCCCATTGAGGATGATATTAGCTGTGGGTTTTTCATATATTCCCTCTATCATTTTAAGGAAGTTCCCTTGTATTCCTATCTTTTGAAGTGTTTTCAACAGGAAAGGATGTTGAATCTTGTCAAATGCCTTCTCTGCATCAATTGAGATGATCATGTGATTTTTCTGCTTTGATTTGTTGATATGGTGTATTACATTAATTGATTTTCTTATGTTGAAACATCCTTGCATACCTGGGATGAATTCTACCTGGTCATGATGTATAATTCTTTTAATGTGTTGTTGGATTTGATTTGCTAGAATTTTGTTGAGGATTTTTGCATCTATATTCATTAGAGAGACTGGCCTGTAGTTTTCTTTTTTTTGTAATATCTTTGCCTGGTTTTGGTATGAGGGTGATGTTGGCTTCATAGAATGAATTAGGTAGCTTTCCCTCCACTTCGATTTTTTTGAAGAGTTTGAGGAGGGTTGGTACTAATTCTTTCTGGAATGTTTGATAGAATTCACATGTGAAGCCGTCTGGTCCTGGACTTTTCTTTTTAGGAAGCTTTTGAATGACTGATTCAATTTCTTTACTTGTGATTGGTTTGTTGAGGTCATCTATTTCTTCTTGAGTCAAAGTTGGTTGTTCATGTCTTTCCAGGAACCCGTCCATTTCATCTAAATTGTATTTATTAGCGTAAAGTTGTTCATAGTATCCTGTTATTACCTCCTTTATTTCTGTGAGGTCAGTGGTTATGTCTCCTCTTCCATTTCTGATCTTATTTATTTGCATCCTCTCTCCTCTACTTTTTGTCAATATTGCTAAGGGCCCATCAGTCTTATTGATTTTCTCATAGAACCAACTTCTGGTCTCATTGATTTTCTCTATTGTTTTCATGTTCTCAATTTCATTTATTTCTGCTCTTATCATTGTTATTTCTTTCCTTTTGCTTGCTTTGGGGTTAGTTTGCTGTTCTTTCTCCAGTTCTTCCAAGTTGACAGTTAATTCCTGCATTTTTGCCTTTTCTTCTTTTCTGATATAGGCATTTAGGGCAATAAATTTCCCTCTTAGCACTGCCTTTGCTGCGTCCCATAGGTTTTGATATGTTGTGTTTTCGTTTTCATTCGCCTCGAGGTATTTACTAATTTCTCTTGCAATTTCTTCTTTGACCCACTCGTTGTTTAAGAGTGTGTGGTTGAGCCTCCATGTATTTGTGAATTTTCTGGCACTCCGCCTATTATTGATTTCCAACTTCAGTCCTTTATGATCTGAGAAAGTGTTGTGTATGATTTCAATCTTTTAAAATTTGTTAAGACTTGCTTTGTGACCCAGCATATGGTCTATCTTTGAGAATGATCCATGAGCACTTGAGAAAAAGGTGTATCCTGCTGTTGTGGGATGTAATGTCCTATAAATGTCTGTTAAGTCTAGCTCATTTATAGTAATATTCAGATTCTCTATTTCTTTATTGAGCCTCTGTCTAGATGTTCTGTCCATTGATGAGAGTGGTGAATTGAAGTCTCCAACTATTATGGTATATGTGTCTATTTCCCTTTTCAGTGTTTGCAGTGTATTCCTCATGTATTTTGGGGCATTCTGGTTCGGTGCATAAATATTTATGATTGTTATGTCTTCTTGTTTAATTGTTCCTTTTATTAGTAGCTAGTGTCCTTCTTTGTCTCTTTTAACTGTTTTACATTTGAAGTCTAATTTGTTGGATATTAGTATAGCCACTCCTGCTCTTTTCTGGTTGTTATATGCATGAAATATCTTTTCCCAACCTTTCACTTTCAACCTATGTTTATCTTTGGGTCTAAGATGTGTTTCCTGTAGAAGCATATAGAAGGATCCTGTTTTTTAATCCATTCTGCCAGTCTATGTCTTTTGATTGGGGAATTCAGTCCATTAACATTTAGTGTTATTACTGTTTGGATAATATTTTCCTCTAACATTTTCCCTTTTGTATTATATATATCATATCTGACTTTCCTTCTTTCTACACTCTTCTCCATGTCTCTCTCTTCTGTCTTTTTGTATCTGACTCTAGTGTTCCCTTTAGTATTTCTTGCAGAGCTGGTCTCTTGGTCACAAATTCTCTCAGTGAATTTTTGTCTGAGAATGTTTTAATTTCTCCCTTATTTTTGGAGGACAATTTTGCTGGATATAGGAGTCTTGGTTGGCAGTTTTTCTCTTTTAGTAATTTAAATGTATCATCCCACTGTCTTCTAGCTTCCATGGTTTCTGCTGAGAAATCTACACAGTCTTATTGGGTTTCCCTTGTATGTGATGGATTGCTTTTCTCTTGCTGCTTTCAAGATCCTCTCTTTCTCTTTGACCTCTGACATTCTAACTAGTAAGTGTCTTGGAGAACGCCTATTTGTGTCTATTCTCTTTGAGGTGCGCTGCACTTCTTGGATCTCTAATTTTAGGTCTTTCATAAGAGTTGGGAAATTTTCAGTGATAATTTCTTCCATTAGTTTTTCTCCTCCTTTTCCCTTCTCTTCTCCTTCTGGGACACCCACAACACGTATATTTGTGCGCTTCATATTGTCATTCAGTTCCCTGATCCCCTGTTCAAATTTTTCCATTCTTTTCCCTATAGTTTCTGTTTCTTTTTGGAATTCAGATGTTCCATCCTCCAATTCACTAATTCTAGCTTCTGTCTCTTTAAATCTACCATTGTAGGTATCCATTGTTTTTTCCAGCTTTTTCTACTTTGTCCTTCACTCCCATAAGTTCTGTGATTTGTTTTTTCAGTTTTTCTATTTCTTCTTTTTGTTCAGCCCATGTCTTCTTCATGTCCTCCCTCAATTTATCGATTTGGTTTCTGAAGAGGTTTTCCATTTCTGTTCGTATATTCAGCATTAGTCGTCTCAGCTCCTGTATCTCATTTGAACTATTGGTTTGTTCCTTTGACTGGGCCTTATCTTCAATTTTCTGAGCGTGATCTGTTATCTTCTGCTGGCGTCTGGGCATTTAATCAGATTTCCCTGGGTGTGAGACCCAACAGGTTGAATGATTTTTCTCTGAAATCTCTGGGCTCTGTTTTTCTTATCCTGCCCAGTAGGTGGCGCTCGTGGTGCTCATCTGTCTGCGGGTCCCACCAGTAAAAGATGCTGTGGCTCCTTTAACTTTGGAAAACTCTCGCTGTAGCGGGGGGGGGGGGGGTCGCCAGCTGAAGTGGCTTGGGGGAGTGCCACTCCGAATCTCCCAGCCAGCCCAGGGATCTGCGCACGGTGAGGGTCGCCGGCCTCCACGGCTTGGGGGAGCGCCTGTCCAAATTTCCCAACTGGCCCGGGGCGCCAAGCGTGGCGGGGGGGCACCAGCCGCCGCGGCTTGGGGGAGTGCCTATCCACCGTTCCCAGCCGGACCGGGAAGCCACGTGTTTGGGAGGGACCCCGGTTGCCGTTCTCCGTGGCTTGGGCATCTCCGATCCCATTCTCCCAGCTGGTCTGGGGGGCCGCGTGTGTGTGTGGGGGGCTCCAGCTGCCATGGCTTGATGGGATCACCTGTCCAATTCTCCCAGCCGGCCCAGGAAGGAGGGAGGGAGGGACTCCGGCCACCTGCCGCCCCGGCCCGGGTAAGCCCGCGCCCCTCGGCGATCTCACCGGAGCGGGTTCTCCCAGCCAGTCTGCCGTTCCAGAATGGGGTACGCTGTCTTCTTGGTCTCTGTTGTGGCTCCGGGAGCTGTTCTGTATCGTTTCTACTTCCCTAGTAGCTGTTCTGGAGGAGGAACTAAGACCCGCCTGTCTTACTAAGCCGCCATCTTCTCCGGAAGCAAAATAATACTATTTTAATAATTTTCCATCAATGTAACAAAGGTAACTACTGTTTAAAAATAGTACAATTGTAGGAGAGTGCTATCATCAATTGTAACAAATGTCCCACACCAATGCAACGTGCTGGTGGTGAGGTGGTGTGTGGGAATCCTATATTTTATGCAAGATTTTCCTATGGGTTTATAGGACTACATTTTTTCTTACTACACCACAATATAGAAACAGTAAAAAGGAGAAAACAGAAAGTTACAAGTACAGCCAAGGTTAGACCTAATAACTCTTGAGTTTCTTTATATCAATGAGAAATTTTCTTATTCTTCAGTCTATTTATAGTATTTAATTTTTAAAAAACCAGCATTGGTTTAAAAACCAATGTTTTTAAAATGGTTTATAAAACCGATGTTTTATAAAAACCAAGTGTTTTTATACAAACATTTTGGACCATGTATTAATATATATGATCACCTTCCAGGAAAAAAGTCAAATTATTGGGCTGTTAATATAATTCTGGGATTTAAAATATGTAAGCATGAGGGTAAAGCTTTTTAATTGAAAATGTGTAATACATGTTTCTTCATATGAATTAAATTTCTTCATACAAATTATCCAAAACTGGTTAGGGGAGGCTACATATAGCCATGAGAAAGAAAACAGAAGCTTTATTGTTTATCCTAGTTTTGGTCAGTAAAATTGTTAACTAACTCTGGATTCAATATAGATATAGAAGAACTGGAAAACATTTTGACCTCCAAACCATGGAATTTGTCCCCATAGACACTTTTCTCAGCATTAAAATAAGCATGATTATCATGCAAAACTTATTTTTGAATTAGGTATTTCAAATATTTATACATTAACATTTCAAAGATGCTTATGTCAAATTCAAATGTGTCCAAAATTAAAAATAAGTAAGGCCAGCTTGATTTCCCACATTGAGGTTCATTAAAAAGTAATAATTTTAAATAACTTGTTTCAGTTTGAGAAGAGCAGGAAGTGAATATGCAATGAACTACTAAAGATATGTTATGAACAGCCAAAATAGGAAGCTAATATGACTGTGTGGGTGAAAGAAAGAAGTTTTTACAAATAAAAGATGCACATTGCTTTTTTTGTTCCAACTTAATTTTTTTAATTAAAATTTTAATTTTGAGATAATTGTAGGTTCACCTGCAGTTATAAGAAATAACATAGAGAGATGTCACCTACCCCTTTCCTGGTTTCTCCCAGTGGTAAACTCTTCCAAAATTATAGTACAATATCACAATCAGGACATTCACAGGGACAGCCAAACCACCGTCCCTCCTGCTCCCTCCTCTTCCTTAACCTCCAACAATCACTGACTCTTCTTTCCATTTCTACAGTTTCGCATCTCAAGAATTTTATATAATTGGAATACACAGCATGTAATCTTTCGAGATTGGCTTTTATCATTCATCACAATTCTCTGGCGGTTCATCCAAGTTGTTGCAAGTGTTACTAGTTCGTGCCTTTTGATTGCTGAGTAGTTGTCCATGGTATGGATGTATCAAAGT
This sequence comes from Tamandua tetradactyla, assembly GCF_023851605.1. NCBI lineage: Eukaryota > Metazoa > Chordata > Mammalia > Pilosa > Myrmecophagidae > Tamandua > Tamandua tetradactyla. Next base: position 169,286,346 of record NC_135333.1, read on the forward strand.
CTGCTTACCCACTCACCTGCTGAAGTACATCTGGGCTGTTTTCCATTTAGGGCTATTATAACTAAAGCTGCTATGAATATTAATGTACAGGTTTTGGGGTGAACATATTTTCATCTATCTGGGATAAAGTCTCAGGACTGCATATGCAGGGACATAGGGTAGTGGCCTGTTTAATGTTTTAAGAAACTACCAAATTGCTTTCCAGAGTGACCGTCCAACTTTACCTCCCCATCATTATCGTATAGGTTTCTCTGCATCCTCACCAGTATTTCATGTTCTCACTGTTTTCTATTTTAGCCATTCTGGTGATGTTGAACATCTTTTCATGGACTTATTTGACATTTATATATCTTCCAGTGAGATGTCTCATGTTTTCTGTACATTTTTCTAGCTGGATTGTTTATTTATTGTTGAATGTCATGAGCTTTACATATCTTCTAGAAGCTTGTCCTTTTGTGGTTTAGAAATATTTTCTCCAGTCTATAGCTTGTCTTTTCGTCCTAACATATTTTTTTTTTACTCAGAGCAAAAGTTTTTAATTGTTATGAAATCCATTTTATCTCCAGCTTTCCTTTTGGTGTCAAGCCTAAGAATTCTTTGCCTCCCCTTAGATCCTAGATTTCCCTTGTGTCTCTTCCTAAAGGTCTTACAGTTTTACATTTTACATATAAGTCTACCATCAGTTTTGAGTAACCTCTTGTGTAAGGTGTGAGAGCAATGGCATTTCTTTTTCTTTTTCGCCTACGAATGTTCAATTGCTCCAGCACCAGGCTATCTTTTCTCCACTGAATTGCTTTTTCACCTTCATCAAAGAGCAGCTGGGCATATCTGTTTGGGTCAACTTCTAGGCTCTCCATTCTGCGCCCTCGATCTATGTATTTATCCCTCCACTACTTCCACAGGTCTCACAGCCTAGGCCACCTCCCACAGCCATAAAATATGTTTGAAATTGGACAGACGGATTCCTCCCACTTTATTCAATTTCAAATTTGTTTTAATTATCCTGGTTCCTTTGCATTTCCATATAAATTTTAGAATAATCTTGACTATACCTACCAGAAACTCTTGCTAGGATATTGATAGGAATTGCATTAAACCTGCATATCAATTTGAGGCAAATTGACATCTTTATTAGGTTGATAACTCTAATCTATGAAAATGGTGTATCTTATTTACATCTTCCTTGATTTCTTTCACCGTTTTATAGTTTTCAACACATAAGGCCTGCACATATTTTGTTAGATTTACACCTAAAAATGTCCTTTTCTTTCTTCCTTTCTCTTTTTCTTTCTTTCTTCCCTTCTCTTTCTTCCTTCCTTTCTTTCCGTCTGTCTGTCTCTCTTCCTCACTTCATCTCTTCCTCTCTCTCTCTCTCTTTCTTTTCTTTTCCTTCTTTCGAGTGTATGTGTGACTGGAAATTGTATTTTAGTTTTGATGTCTACGTTCATTGCAAGTACACAGAAATACAAGTGCTTTTTGTATATTTATTTTGTGTCCTGTGATTCTGCTGAACTCTTTTATTAGACGTGATAGAATTTTTTATGAAATTCCTTGGGATTTTCTACACAGAATCATGTCATCTGCAAATAAGAACAGTTTTATTTCTTCATTTCCAACCTGCATGGTTTTTATTCCTTTCTGTTCCCTTACTGCATGGAGGAACTTCTAGCAAGTATGTTGAATAAAACTGGTGAGAGCAGACATCCTTGCCTTGTTCCCAGTCTTATGAGAAAAACATTCAGATTTTCACCACTAAGTGTAATATTAGCTATAGATTTTCTGAAGACCCTCTTAAGTTGAGAAAGTTCCTCTCTATTTCTAATTTTTATGAGTTTTTCTTATGAATGGGTATTAAATTTTGTTGGATGCTATTTCTAAAGGGATTAACATGGTCATGTGATTTTTCTTCTTTGTTGATTGTCTACTATTGAGCCAGGCTTGCATCCTTGGAATATGCCCCACTTGGTTATGGTTTATGCTTCCTTTTATATATTGCTACATTCTATTTGCTAATATTTCAATAAGGATTTTTATATCTATATTCATGAGGATGTTGGTCTGTAGTTTTATGTTTTGTTTGGTTTTGTTTTTGTACTGTCTTTGTCTGGTTTTGGTATTTTGGTAATACTAGCTTCATAAAATGAATTGGGAAGTCCTCCCCCTGTTTTGTGAGAAAGGAGTCTTTGAAATTGGTATCAATTCCTCTTTAAATATTTATAGTAATTTTCTAATGAAACCATGTGGATCTGGTAATTTCTTTTGAAAGCTTTTTTAATGAAAAATTCAATTTCCTAAATAGTTTAGGGTTATTCATATTATCTACTTGATATTGAGTGAGTTATGGTAGTTTGTTTTAAGAAGAATCGGATGAATTAAGCTAAGTTGTCAAATTTATAGGTGTAATGTTGTTTATAGCAATCTCTTACCCTTTTCCTGTTTCATCCCTAATATAGGCAATTTGTTTCTCTCTCTTTTTTGCAGTTTCAGTTTAAGAACAAAAGGAAGTAGTTATGCAATGATTTATAGAAGATATGCTCTGAGAAACTAAAATAAGAAACAAAATAAGAAGTTCATAGCACAGTTTGGGTGAAAGAAACAATTTTACAAATAAAGGGGCACACTGCTTTTCAACCTGTCAAAAGGTTATTCTGATTTTTATTTCTTAACTTAAATCATTGCTTTGTTAAAAATACCTCACATTTAATACATTTGTATCAAATATCCTATATAATGTTTTAATGTAAATCTCACAATTCTGCAGAGTAAGTATTATTTACCACATTTTACACTGAGACTGCAAAGAAAATCCAATAACTTTCAAAGACAGTTTTGAAATCTAGCTTTCTCCATACTTCAAAGTCCACGCAAACATTTTCCATTTTCCAACATCCTGCCTTTTCTCTATAATTATCTATAATATTTTTCTACTCGACAGAAATAATGGTGCTATATTGTTTTGAATTTAAGGAGGTAATAGTTTAAAAGAACATTCCCTACAGATTATTTGTAAAAACAATTGCCATGTCAATTATCACCAAGTAGTAAATACAATAGCAGATGGAAGAAAGAAGTTAAAATTTCAACCAGAAAAATAATATAAATTCTTATATGGATGAATTTAAGATGGCAAAAATGTTAAGAATAAGTGCATATAACTTCCCCTGGAGTAAACTGTAATCAGTGTCATAGAAATTCGTGTTGTAAAATGATAGATTTTTTTTTAAATGAAGATAACCCTTAAAATTAATCTAAGCCAACAGTTTCAACTTCTTCTTCCACTAAATATTTTTTTAAAAAACATTTATCAAAGCGTCCATTAACAACATGTTTTCTCTTTGTCCCATTTCTGGCAAAGTAATGCTCAAAAGACTGGTAGGAAGGACTGGTAGGACTTATACCATAAGAATATTACGTATACGTTAAAAAATAATGTATAAACTGAATAGTGAATTTTTAAATTACCAAGAATTGGCATGATTTATATATAAACATGACTTGGTTTTCCTTTAAAGAAACAAAATAATTAAATTCTGAAATAGTCTCTTAGCTCTAATTCCTTTCCGTCATCTTTATATTAATGGGAAAACAGAGCAAAACTCAATTCATTAGGTTTCCAAATTCAAAAGTAACCTTAGATACCATACTATTTCCTGTGGGTGAAACTATTTTGGAGACAGAATGTAATCAGGAGAAAGAGAGAAACAGATTCAAATCCGAATACCAGTATTTACAGCTCAGTGTTTACATCTTTAAAATGGGAATAATATACCCTGCTCTATAGGAAAAGTATCTTGATTAATTGAGATAACATGCACGAAGCGCCTAAAATAATGCCTAACATAGGAAAGGACTGATAAATATTTGTTTTCTTACCTTATTGCAAGATTTAGTACAGATGGGATCTGATTGGAAGAAGATATTGATGGCTTAAATCACATACACTCCTCCTAATAAATGCAGAAAACCCTGCTTAAACCGCATTAATATATTTTCATTCGAAGAGGTGAAGGTTGAAGGAAAAGAGGAATCAATAGTTGGGAAGAATATAAAGCACATAAATTTATTTATGAGGGTTTAAAACAATTTCTCTGGATATCACAATAACTGTGTTAAGCAGAAAGCTATCAGGAGCGTTTCTGGTGGACATAAATGGCAGAAACCCTGCAAGAGCCTCTCGAAACCTCCCACCCACCTCTTATTTGGAAAAGTGAGGGCTCAAGGCAAGGATGGACCATGGATCTGGGAGAAAGAAAAGACAAAGCACTCCAATTAAGCTCTGGCAGTTTGAGAAAATATGGCATCAGGAAGTCCAGGAGACGATGTGATGCTTTATCCAGCAGAAGTCATGAGGCGCTTAAGAGCTTGGAAACAGTGTACCAGGTAGAAGTCTTGGAGCAAGTTAGGCTTTAGATAAATTTTGTACTGGACTCAGAAGCCCAACCAAACACAAATCTGGATATAAACATATATTGGAGCAATGGCTTCACCAAAAAGAGAAGAATGAGCACAAAATAATTTCTCTACTGGACACTTATCTTCTCCACTTACCAGGCTAAAGAGAAATAACCCGTAGTAAGCATTATTAACTAAAACACAGACAGTTCCTACACTCACAGACCTTCTAGTCTAGTAAAAAGGATAGACATAGAGTGGAGAAGTGAAGCATGCTGTGAAGTAATAGAAGGTGCCAGAAGGCGCCAGGAAGGCATATGACAAGGGACCTAATCAACTTGGGTAGAAGGAAACAGTTCTTTAAGAAGTGACATTTCTGTTACTACCTGAAGGAGGTGTAGAAATTAGCTGAGTGAAAGCAGTGTGAGTGGGGTTGAAATGAAAACTGTCCAAGTCAGGAGAGCATCACATCCCATGATTCTGAGGCAGGAAAACATGAAGACAAAGTAAAGAACTGAGAGATTTGGTGTGCTTGGAATAAAAATAGGAGAGGCAGAATGAGTTCGGGCACATCTTTACAAATGCTTTTGATATAGAGCGAGCATCACTCTGGGGCTAAGGGAGATATTTTTATGATGGTATTGAACAGGTTTGAAAAAATGGAATGTCACTTTGAGATGCAATCTAGATCTTACATTTTTATTTGACTTGAATAATTTTTTCTCCTGTACAGACAGCATATTTGGAGAAAACACATAACACACATAAATATACAAATACATCATAAATAAAATTTTAATTACCCATTATATATATAAAACATAAATATATATTATAGTTTTCTGATATACACACTTACACAGATATATACTACAATTTTTAAAATAATATATGTAGATATTGTTTATGTTTATGCTTAATATATTTAGTTCATATTTTATAGTCATAAAATCGTTAATAATTCCTGTTGCTATATTAGTCTTCAAAAATAATTTAATATTTTTAATATTACATCTTCCATTTAAGCATAAAGATTTTGCTTCCAATTTTTCCTATTAAAAATAGTATTGTGATGAATGCATTTTGAAGATCTTTTCCTGTTTCTAAGCATTTCACTGGTTCAGATGTGAAATTACTAGACTAAAAATGGTATATATTTCTTAAGCCTCTCAAATCATATTACCAAGAAGATTTATAGAAATAGTCCACCCTCAGTCTATGAGTATGCCTTTATACCTACACCTTTACTGTACACACACTACAAGGATATACTTTTATTTCTTTTTTTTTTTTTTTAATTTTTTTATTAATCAAAAAAAAGAAAAGAAATTAACACAACATTTAGAAATCATTCCATTCTACAAATGCACTCAGTAATTCTTAGTATCATCACATAGATGTATGATCATCATTTCTTAGTACATTTGCATCGATTTAGGAAAAGAACTAGCAAAACAGCAGAAAAAGATATAGAATGTTAATCTAGAGAAGAGAATTAAAATAATAATACTAATAATATATATATATATAAAAAGGAAAAAGAAAAAAAACAAAAACAAAAGATACAAACACACAAACAAACAAAAAACCATATTTCAGGTGCAGCTTCATTCAGTGTTCCAACCTAGTTACATTACACTTAGGTATTATTGTGCTGTCCATTTTTGAGTTTTTGTATCTAGTCCCGTTGCACAGTCTGTATCCCTTCAGCTCCAATTACCCATTATCTTACCCTGTTTCTAACTCCTGCTGGTCTCTGTTACCAATGATATATTCCAAGCTGATTCTCGAATGTCGGTTCACATCAGTGGGACCTTACAGTATTTGTCCTTTAGTTTTGGGCTAGACTCACTCAACATAATGTTCTCTAGGTCCATCCATGTTATTACATGCTTCATAAGTTTAGTCTGTCTTAAAGCTGCATAATATTCCATCGTAGGTATACACCACAGTTTGTTTAGCCACTCGTCTGTTGATGAACATTTTGGCTGTTTCCATCTCTTTGCAATTGTAGATAATGCTGCTATAAACACTGGTGTGCAAATGTCCGTCTGTGTCTTTGCCCTTAAGTCCCTTGAGTAGATACCTAGCAGTGGTATTGCTGGGTCGTAATTCATTCTGCCATTCTATGTCTTTTGATTGGGAAATTCAGTCCATTAACTTTTAGTATTATTACTGTTTGGATAATATTTTCCTCTACCATTTTGGCTTTTGTATTATATATATCATATCTGATTTTCCTTCTTTCTACACTTTACTCCATACCTCTCTCTTCTGTCTTTTCGTATCTGACTCTAGTGCTCCCTTTAGTATTTCTTGCAGAGCTGGTCTCTTGGTCACAAATTCTCTCAGTGACTTTTTGTCTATAAATGTTTTAATTTCTCCTTCATTTTTGAAGGACAATTTTGCTGGATATAGGAGTCTTGGTTGGCAGTTTTTCTCTTTTAGTAATTTAAATATATCATCCCACTGTCTTCTAGCTTCCATGGTTTCTGCTGAGAAATCTACACATAGTCTTATTGGGTTTCCCTTGTATGTGACAGATTGTTTTTCTCTTGCTGCTTTCAAGATCCTCTCTTTCTCTTTGACCTCTGACATTCTAATTAGTAAGTGTCTTGGAGAACGCCTATTTGGGTCTATGCTCTTTGGGGTGCGCTGCAATTCTTGGATCTGCAAATTTAGGTCTTTCATAAGAGTTGGGAAATTTTCAGTGATAATTTCTTCCATTAGTTTTTCTCCTCCTTTTCCCTTCTCTTCTCCTTCTGGGACACCCACAACACGTATATTTGTGCGCTTCATATTGTCATTCAGTTCCCTGATCCCCTGCTCAAGTTTTTCCATTCTTTTCCCTATAGTTTCTGTTTCTTTTTGGAATTCAGATGTTCCATCCTCCAGTTCACTAATTGTAGCTTCTGTCTCTTTAGATCTACCATTGTAGGTATCCATTGTTTTTTCCATTTTTTCTTCTTTGTCCTTCACTCCCATAAGTTCTGTGATTTGTTTTTTCAGATTTTCTATTTCTTCTTTTTGTTCAGCCCATGTCTTCTTCATGTCCTCCCTCAAATTATTGATTTGGTTTTTGAAGAGTTTTTCCATTTCTGTTCGTATATTCAGCATTAGTTGTCTCAGCTCCTGTATCTCATTTGAACTATTGGTTTGTTCCTTTGACTGGGCCATATCTTCAATTTTCCGAGCGTCATCCATTATTTTCTGCTGGTGTCTGGGCATTTGATCAGATTTCCCTGGGTGTGGGACCCAGCTGGTTGAAAGCTTTTTCTGTGAAATCTCTGGGCTCTGTTTTTCTTTTCCTGCCCAGTAGGTGGCGCTCGTGGCGCTCGTCTGTCTACACGGCAGTCGGCCCGGGAAACCGCGCGTGGAGGTGGGGGTCGCTGGCCGCCGTGGCTTGGGAGAGTGCCAGTCCTAATTGCCCAGCTGGCCCGAAACGCCAAGCATGACGGGAGGGCCCCGCTATCCAACGTTCCCAGTCAGACCGGGGAGCCACGTGTGTGGAGGGGACCCCAGTCGCCAGCCGCCCCGGCCGGGAAAACGCGCGCCCCTTGAGTATCTCACTGCAGCAGATTCTCCCTGCCCGTTCAGCTGTTCCAGAATGGGGTACGCTGTCTTTTTGGTCTCTGTCGTGACTCCGGGAGCTGTTTCGTATTGTTTCTGTTTCTTTAGTTGCTTTTCTGGAGGAGGAACTAAGACCCGCGCGTCTTACTAAGCCGCCATCTTCTCCGGAAGTACTTTTATTTCTTTGATACTCAGAACTGTTAAGCATATTTTCTTTTGTGTTTTATAAATTCATCCTTTTCTTTTTTGAATCATCTATTCATATTCTTTGCCTATTTTTTTCTCCCATGGACATGTCAGTCTTCTTTATGGTCTTATAATAGTTCTTTGTATTTTAAGGATATTAACAGTTTGTTTATATTTAGTATGAATATCTCTAGCAAGTTTGTTACTTGTCTCCTATTTTAATTGTTTTTTAATACAGTGATGCTTTTAATTTTTAGGTAGTCAAGGTTATTTATCTTTTCTGTTGGTATTACTTATACCGCTTTCATGTTAAGTAAATGCTAGTGTCTGCAAGATTAAGTTTGAAATTTGTTAGTTAATACATTTTGCTAGTTAACGGAGAAATGACTGCTGAGCTAATCACATATAACAGTTCTGACAGAAAGGAAGGAGTAAGAGGAAAAGGAGAAAGAGGAAGTGTAAGGACAAGAAATTTAAAAAGTCTCTTTTACAGTTGCTATTAATCACTGTCAATATTTACTAGAATGTATTGCCTAATATTTATTTATATAGTTAACTTATTTAAAATTATAGTTTCCCTTTTATGTGCTTTTACCAACTTAACGACCCTCTTAGTTTATTATTCCATGTATAATTGCAATTATTATGTACTTATTTTCCTGTTGATATCTGCATTGCATTTTTAAAGGAATCCAGTGGAAGATGTAATATTGTTTTAGAGTCTCTTTCTGATATTCAAGAAATGCTTAAGAGAAAAATAATCTTAATTAAAAGAATAATATGATTTAGTACTTGTCTTAATTCAGTTTTTATGGTTTGGTGTCTCCTACAACTCTCTTAAGAATTCATGTCAAATTACTTCAGTTATTCCTATATTCACCTAGCAAAAATTTATTGTCAGGTTCTTTGCTAAACACCAAAATTCAAAGGAAAGGAAATTCACATACTAGTGGGAGATTATTTCCCATTTCTGCTTTTATAAATATTGCTGCAAGTAGTATATGCTCTATAAAAGTTCCCATTCTGATACACAAATTCTTTACAATACCAATATAAAGTATATTGGAATACACACATAATGCTTATGGAGCATAGCAGAAGAGCTAGAAATCCTTCTATCTAACTCTCTACCTGACATCTGGAAGGTATCTCAAACTTTATATAGTCAAAACACACCGTTTGGCCCTTGTTCCCTCCCCCCGATTCTGGCAACAGCAAACCAAACCGAAGCAACACAGCAAACAACCCTGGCTTTCACATAGACTCACCATTTCAGTACAGGGAAACACGATTTTCACATGGGCTCAAACCACAAACCTTGGCACGTTTGATTCATATCCTATATCCCTGCATTCAACCCAGGAACATGTTTTATGGGATCTACCATGAAAATGTGTCTCTGCATCCCCACTGCCAACTCTCTGATCCAAACGACTGCCTCTCTCCTGGACAATTACAAAACCTAATTGCTCTCCCCGCTTCCACTTGCTCTCCCCAGGGTATTCTCTAGCTAAGTCATCCTTTAAAAACATCCATTAAATCAGGCCATATCCCAGCTTAAAGCCTTTCAATGCACCTGGAATAAAATCCACTGCCCTCACCATCAACTACTTGGCTTTACATCTTTTCCGGCACCATCCTGAGGCACGTCCCCTAACCGTGCTCCAGGCACACACGTGCCCCTTTTCTGTTCCTCTACTACCTGACCAGTCTCTCCTTCAAGGCATTTGAATTGCTGGTTCCTTTCCCTGGACCCTCCCCCTGACTGCACAGCTGCCTGCTGCTTCTCTTGGTGGTCCCGCTCAGAAATCTGTGATCTCAAGTACCGACTCCGCCCGGATCCCCCCAGCCCCGGGCCAGCGATGGTTTACTGGGTTAGTTCACTCATTCACCGACCATTCACACACACCCCCTGTAACTGTGTTCTTTATTGACTGCTGACGTGGACAGTGCCTCTACTTCCCCTGGAATATAACCCCCCGGAGGGCCTGGGCCTCTTGTCTTGTTCACGCTGCTCCCCGACCCTTCCAGAACGCCTGGCACGCACCCCAGCCTGGAGAGATCCCAGACGTGAATGGACCGGGGCACCGCACGCCCACCCGAGGGAGGGAAAGCGGCTGCCGGGGGCCGGTGCGGAGCTGCGGGGCTGGCATGCGGTGGGTGGGCGGCCGTCACCGCGGGGAGACCCGCGCCCAGGAGACAGGACGCCGGACCTCACCCAGGAGGCGGGCGCGATCGAGCTGTGCCGGGGAGCCTGGCAGGCCTGGCAGGGGCGGATGGCACGGCCAGCCTGACAACGTCGAAGCCCCTCTGCACCCCGGGGAGGCCCCTGGCTTGGTGACGGCACCTGAACGGGGACCCCAGCGGGAAGCCTGCGGGGGTGCGGGGAGCAGCCCCCCGCCCTGGGAAGGGAGGAGGCGGGTGGGGCGCACAGCCGGGCCACATGGAGAGGCTGGCAGGGGTCGGGCCCGCATTGGGCGAGGGAGGTGTCCGCCTATGGGACGGTCCTAAATGGGGAGTAAGGACCCGTCTACATGCCTGAGTGCTTCAGGGGCAAGGAAGGCTGGGTTCTGAGAGCTGGAGAGGAGAGTTACACACATGGAAAGGTTCTGGGGTGTGTAGACTGAAATAATGTCATCACCAGGACCTCATGCTCTCGATATGGGCAGAGACAGATGTAGAAGGACAGATGTGAGTGTGCATGTTTGTGCCACTGTGATGGCATGCACGTGCACACACACACACGCACGGATATACTTACATCCCCAGTTCCGCCAACTACAGGGCCTGGGGACAGCAATATCCCGGGGGCAGTGAACATACTGAGAGCCTACATCTTGGCATCTAAATACCATTTTCCACTAAAAGGGAAGAGGGCTCCTTAGAAAAACAGCTGAATCCATATCTGGGGCTGGGAAAGAATAAATGAGACAAGCCTAGAGTAGTGTGTTTTTCTAGGAAGCTATAAAGTACTCAAAGAATGATGGGGATATGGGGGCACTGCACAGGGCTCCCTTTGGCAAAATCAGGAATAATTTGGTATCAAAACAGATAATGATAGTCATGGAGTACGACTTATGGAATAAAAAATAAGACCATGTGGCTCTACTTAGACAGAAATAACTAAATAAACGGAAAGTCTTATGAGAAATGGGATACTTATCTAACTTTAAAGTACCTCCCCATAAGTATTAACAAATTATAGAGGGAAAAGAGTAACTTTTCATTGGAGAGGCCTGGGAAGCACAGATTTTATCACATGACCGAGGTGAACATCAGAAATGGGGCAAATCAAAACCAGGTGGCACATGAGAGGGTGCATGATGGGGAACACAGAGTCAAGTACTCCATATTCCTGCCAAAGATGCACAGCCTGAATCTAAGTAGGGAATATCAGACCAATGTAAGTGGGGGGAGAGTCTACAAAATAACTGATGTGTCATATTAAAATGTGTCATGCACAGTTGTAAAACTCAAGACCAGACCAAGGAATTTTCTAGATTGAAGGAGATGAAAGAGAAGTGACAGCTAAATGCAACGTGTAATTCTAAACTGGATCCTTTACCCATAAAAGTTATTATTGGGATAGCTGGTGAAATTTGACTGGGGTCTGAGGATTAAATGGTAGTACATGTCAAAGACAATTTCCCGGTTTTGACGGTTGTTTCCTGGTTATAGGTAAATATCATTATTCGTAGGAAATACACACTAAAGTATTTAGGACTGATGGGGCATCAGGTCAGCAACTTACTCACAAGTAGTTCTAGAAACAAAAATTATTTTATTATCTTTTCAACTCTGTTGTGATTCTGTGACTTATTCCAAATGTAAAAAATTAATAATAACAAAACAAGACCATTACAACTACCCTGTGAATAATGTAGAAGGTCAATTAGAAACAGATGAGAATGGGAGAAAGGAGCTACTATATATTTCAGTAATCAAGTCAAAAGAAGATAAATGAATTTAGGCAATTGCAGTGGGATTAGAGAGGACAGCAGAGCTTTGAGAGATTTTTAGGAAACAAACTGACATGGCTAATTAGATAAGGGAGAGACAGAAAGAAAGGAATCTAGTGTGACTCAAATTTCTGCTTGGGGGAACTGAGTAGATGGTTGTGCCATTAACTGATTAAGAAAGGAAGAACAGATTTTGAGGGAAGATGATGACTTTTATGTCTCACAAGTAAATGCAGTGAGTATAAGCCACTTGGCCAAATGAAGTACGTCTTCTATTTGTAGATTGAATTTCTAATCTCTGACCTGTGTTTCCACAAGGAAGGAATTCCATTGGCATAACATTCTTGATCTATTCCTCCATCCTTCACTCATTTCTCTGCTAAGAAGTTAGAGATACTCAGCTGTTAAATGAATTTGGGGAGAGAACTAAGCATGCTTATCCCTGCCCATTCTGGGTTTCCTCTCTTCAGAGGCAGCAGGTCAACATGATGGATGCATTCTCTGCTGTACTCTGGAAAAATCATGTTGCAGATTGTCTAGCCAGGCCAGTGATGAGTTGGGATGTGTGCTCAATTCAGAGGTAAAGGTAGAGCAAGCAAATTAGCCACAGGCCTAGAACTATACCACCCAATCAGTTCTATCAATAATAATAAAAATACAATTTTTTTTTTTTTTTTTTTGCATGGGCAGGCACCAGGAATCGAACCCGGGTCTCTGGCATGGCAGGCTAGAATTCTGCCACTGAGCCACCACTGCACTGCCCAAAATATGATATTTGATTTCAATTTGTCTAATTTCTACCTGATCTCTCAATTGCTTCTGAATCTCAGAGAAAAAAAAAAAGAGTGGTATGATTTGCCTCCTAAACCTAAAGAACTGTGTAAAGCTTTTTCTCTTATTCTTCATAGAGCCTAATATAGTGTTCAAAACAAATGTCTTAAGTTGAATTCTGTCTAAAATAGATGTGTGCTAAAATAATACTGTATTATAGGGGAAAATATAAAACCTTGTAATTACTTGCTTTTCACTAAATTTCAGGCATTTAGCATCAGTGATTTGAAACTTGTTTTCAACATGGTGCAATATATACTATATGATTTTACTTTTTTACTTCTCCACACACAGTAGGATTCACGGCTGCCCTGTTTGGCGTGATTGCTGAGAGGATTAGAGGAGACTCGGCCACATGCTAAATCAGTGACACAGTTACTCCCAAGTCAAGGCTCTCTTTCCCAGTTTGTGCAGAGTGAGTGGAAAATCAAATCAGAATAGAGTTGCTAGTGTCAGCTATAAAGAAGCATATGAAATGCCCTAGACCTTGTTTTCCAAATTGTGTTTTGTGGATCACTAGTTACAAAATATTTTAATGGGTCTCCAGGAGCGGTAGTGGGGAAAGGCTCTAAAAATTCCTTCAGTGGAAAAAAAAAAGCTTTATCCCTGTTTGTCTCAAATATATTTGACCATGGGCACTTTTTTCCAATAACATCTTCATAGAGATGAGGCCATTCTAATGGAGGGGAGAAGGAGAGACTACCTACTTACTTTATGACTTATTAGAATATCCTATGGTGAATATGGCCTAGAATGAAGTTAAAAGACTTAACTGCCTTGTCATCCCATCCTGCTTCCTGGATTGTACATTGGCCACTTCACCAGCCAACTACTATTCAACTACAAAGCTCGATTTGACCATCCCCTTCCTAGAATTGTCTTCACTGCCTCTTACCCAACCATGCTCAGTTAATTCATCCAAGTAATACTTACTGATGCTGGTCTAGGTGCTAGGATTGAGCAGCTAATTGAAAAAAGGCACTGTTCTCATTCTCATGAAATATCCATTTAAATGAGGGAGAAGGACACAAAACAAACCAGCACATAAATACTAGTGAAGGAGCCAAAAATGCTACAAAGGAAAACAGAGTAAGGGGTATGGAGAGTGAAGTGGTGGTTAACATCAGGTACAGTGGTCAGACCAGAAAGAAGGAAGATAATGAGCCAGGTAGCTCTCTGCAGGATGGCCTTCCGGACAAAGCAATGGTAAGTATGAAGACCCCAAGGCAGGAGCTGTTTGGCTTATCTAAGGTAACCCAGAAAGGATGGCAGAGCTGGAGTAAAATGAGCCAGGAGAAAAATGGTAGAAGACAAATGAGAGAGTTTAAACAGAAGGCTAAATTATATGGCGTGTTGGATGCCTTTACTCTGAGTGAGATGGAAAGACATTGGAGGATTAAGCTGGTAAATAATATGAACTGATTTATGTAAGTCTGGCTGTTGAACTGCAAAAAGACTGTAAGGGCATGATGACCAATGCCAAGCAACCAGGTAGGAGACTTTTCGGAAGTCCAGGCAGGAGAGGTTGATGGGTCAGAGGAGAGGTGATGAGAGCTCTATTTTGATTCAAGCTGTGGTTTGAAAGTAAGGCTAGAATGCTGATATTCAAACTTTTTATCTCAGGACCTTGTTACACTCATCAATTATTGAGAACACTGAAGAGATTTTGATCATGAGGGGTATAGCTGTCAATATTAATATGTTTAAAAATTTAAAAAGAGCTCTTCAAGACTAAGAATACATAAGCACACATTCTATTAGCCATCAGAGCTGTGATGTGATTGCACATCATATAGCTTCTGGAAAACGCCACTGTGTACTCATAAGCAAGTGAACATGGAGAAAGCAAAAACTGCTTTTGTTCTATTATGAAAATAGTTTTGACCTCACCCACCCCCTCAAAGGGTTTTGGTGATCCCCAAGGAGTCCCTTGACCATACTTTGAGAACTGCTGGCCTAGAGAATATTCAGATGGACTGAATGTGGGATGGGAGAGAGAGAAAGGAATTGAAGATGAGCTCAAGTTTCTTGACCCGCCATGAAATGAAATCCAGAAGTTTAGTGCTATAAATGTTAAGCTTAAGATGCTCACTAGACATCCAAATTGAGATTTAGGGTAGTTTGCTGGATATAAGCCTGAGTTCAGGGTGGTGGTCCATGCTGGACATATAAAGGTAGGAGCCATCAGCATAATGCATTTAAAGCTCAGGCACTGGATGAGAACACACAGAGTGAATGGAGACTGGGAAGAGGAGAGGACGGGAGAGACCACTGGGACATTCCATCAATGAACTCTGTCAATGATACTCCAAAATGGATCTGTTTACAATACATTCTCTCTCATTTGGTTAAAGGTACTTTTAGGGCATAATCCATATCTCAGTCATTTTCATATTCAAATCACAGCTTATAATGCCCAGCAGACGGTAGCTACTCATTAATTTATTGAATGAATTGAACAAACAAGTTAATGATGAGCTGTATTGTATTTCCACAGCTAAATTCCAGAATTTTAGAACTGGCAAAATTAGGAAGTTGAGATGATTATCTTGGGATGCATATATTAGATATACTATTCACCATGTTGTCAAACAGGTTCCATGAATTTAGAGACAGAGATAATTAGGAACTTTTACATTTACTCAGTTCAAGTCAATAACAAGTGAACTAATCAGAGGGGCAAGAGTAAATTTCGAATTCTAGCATGCCATTTAAGACATTCAAAATAGTAATGCCAATTCTGCTTGCTGGATATTTTACTTCAATTTTTTCAAGGATTTTTTTTCCAGAGAATTGATTTCTTTATGCATTTTTGCTCAGGGTGCTTGATATGCTTTAGGGAGAAAGGCAATCCAAGGATGGCATCCACTTAGCTTTTTATGTATGTGGGGGAAAAAGCTTGACAACATAAAAGAAAAACACAGTCTTAGTAAGATCTGCTGCTGTCTACGGCAATGTAGGCACAAAATTTAGAAAATTGCATTTCATGATTAGAAAAGGAAAAGAAATTATATATTTTTTACATGGAGTCAATATCAGTAACAATTCTCTTTTGCCTGGTAGAAAAACTCAGTCAGATGAAGAGAAATGAGAATAGATAATATCCCACTGGCATATAGTTGGCATGGCCTCTAGGCAGGGTCAGAATTAGGGTGGCGGCTGACTCATGGGCAAAGAGCAAATTACAGAGTCCAGTCAGGCCACAGGGAGAAAGGTATCTCTGAGAAAAATGCCAGTAAACAGCCCTGGGCAGCAGTAAATAGCACCGAGCACCTGAGGGAGTTATCTATGATCAGGCTCCAGCAAAGGAGGCAGAGGGGGAAATCAATAAAATAAATAGTAAAAAATTACAAAAGGAACAGGAAAACCATTAAAACAACCATTCCCACAGTATGGGGTGCCTCTTGCCTCTTTCCTTTGGCGAGAGCATCCACACGGTCTCCTCATATGCATGCTAAATAAACTTTCTACCTGTCTGCTTAATCTGTGCTGTGCCCTTGAATTCTTTCTTGCACCACAGCCAAGACACTAGAAAATCAAATCCTGCAATAGAATGATGACCATTTTAGCCATTAGTGGAAGATGTACCTCATAGTGGATGCGTTCTGAATTCAGGCTGACCCAATACGGTGCCATTTATCTTCATTAACTCTTTTCAAGTCCTAAATTTCAGGGGTTTTATGCTTCCTATGGCTTTTTTATTCAGACGCCTATAAGGAATGAGATGCTGGAGGTGAGAATCATCTCATATTTAACTATTGTAATCCTAAGAAGATTCAAGTGATTTGAGGAACTTAACAAGGCTCCTACAGACACTTTCTGGAAGCCGAAGCTGCCAGCTCCAGAACCACGTATGGGTAAGATAGGAGAGTGACAGCACTGTCTCTCAAAGGTCATCTCTCCAATGTGAGCAAACATGATCCAATCTCCATTATAATAAACAATGTGAGCCACTACAGGGCTTTACAATTTACACAGCACCATGGAACATTTTATCTGGGTTGAGCCTCACGACATCCTTGAAAATTAAGCACAGTAAATACCAAGCTCACTTTGCTGACAAAACAAACTAATGGGTCAGAAAAGATTACACAGAAATATGTGACAGAAGCCTAATTAGAATTAAATTCCTAGAAAAGGCACAAGCAAAATTTTGCATATGATTTCATGGATTTTACAGACTATCTATAGCCTATCCAAGAATCCCAGGCTAAAAAGACTTGCCCCTAGAGATTCCAACCTCAGAGCATTCTAACTTTGGAAGGACTACTGGTATATTGTTGAGAGATTCATTTCCTTCTCTATCTTTTTTGCTTCCAAATTGCTCTTTGTTTCATCAAAGACTATTTTCTATTATTTTATTATCTTTCTGTTTTTAGCCTTCTCAGTGCCCTTCCTTGCAAGTTTCTAAATTACTATAGTTCCTTCCTTTAGGCTGCAAACTATTGCCATCTATGATTCTGTACTTCCTCCTTTTTCCAGTGTGTTATTCTCCTCTCAAACTTCATCCCTCTGGAATATCAACATTCCATCTTGATTACTTACTCCCCAATGAGCTAATTAACACCAATAAAAAGATCTTTGGAGTTAGGAAATCAGATTTCTTCCAGTCAGTATCTGTGTAACAGTGGGAAAATTATTGAACTTCTCTTAAGCCTCAGGACTAATCAATAAAAGTAAAGGAAAAAATACTATCTCAAAGGAATTTTATAAAAAATGTTTAACACATACTAAATAATAGAAATAAATGATCCACTACTCAATAATAAAAATAGTTTCATAGAGTATCTCTTTAAAGACCTTTTTATTCCCTATCTATTTTTGCTGCAATCCAATACAATATCCTATATTTTTTTCTGAATGATATGCCTTTGCTTTTTACATACCCACTCTCATTTCTAATTTTAAGCATATGTATTCTATAACCCCACTGTGCCCAGTAAAATGTTATTTCAGATTTGACAAGAAATTCTGTAACCTAGTTCTAAATTCTTAATAATGGAAAGGGAAGATGGTATGGCTTGTTATTAAACCACTCTACTGTTAGATCATTAATACAAGTCCAGAGAAATATCCAGAATACTTATTTCTCAGGGTGAGAAAGCACTTGATCTAAATGGAGTCCAGCATGGATAAGAGTTCAGGTGTCATTCATCTACCTTGAAATCATTTCCCTAGTCTCCTGAGAGATCTGAGCCTTTAACATTTCTCTCTATTCATTGCCACCATGTTCTCTCATTCCTCTTTGCTAGAGTATCTCCTTAGCTGCCAAAGAGTTCAGTCTGAAGTCACTTCATCACCTTGAATTACACTTGGGATGGGACTTAAAGTATGTGGTGGGGAAGCGTCTCAGAATAACCAGGACTCTCCACCTTTCCAGGTGACTTCCTCTTAGCATCCATCTATGTTCATTGCACTAAAAGTCTCTTCAATATTAAGCACGTCCCTTGAAGATTTCTCTGTTATTGTGTTAAAGTCATCTCTTTTTCTGCCTCCACCTGATTCATTCTGTTACTTTAGACTTGATTTTTACCATGAAATGGGAAAGCAGTGGAAAACTCCGTCCAAGACCAAGACTAAAGAGCAAAAATCCAATGCTTAACCAACTGTTATACCAGTGCTTGTATTTGGACTTTGGAACTAATTAGATTTACACACTCCTGCTATTATAAAACTTAACATTTCAGCCTCCATTACCCAAGTCTCTTTAATCAACTTTTAGTCTTCCCTCTTCCATTCTCTACCTACAGATTTTCTCTCCTACATCCTAAAAGTTAAAAACAAAACTGTTTCACAACTTTGCCCTTCTTTTAACATGCTGTCTTTCCTTTTATCACTTTTCATCATCACCAAATTAACCTAAAGATTTAATTTTCAATTAGTGTGCTGCTCTTCTCTTACTCTTCAACTCTTCACCTGAAGCTTCTCTACTTTAGGGAAATTGCATTCTTGACTCTCTTTGCTCTCATAATTACAAATAAAATGACATTTTACAGTCATTTTCTGTAAAATTTCCATATTCTCTTCCACCTCTCTGAAAATGTTGACAATGTTAACTAACTGCCTCTTCAATCTTCCATTCTTCTTTATTCCGAAGGTAATGTTTTATTTTCTATCTCTCATCTCTCTCAGTACTCTTTTTCTATCTCCTTGCCTTCTTTTTAAGGCATATATGAAGAACTTAGTTAAGCTCCATGGTTCTCAATTTCCTCACCTATAAAATGGAGATACTAATATTCATTCCTCCCCAAAATCGTGAATTTTAAATTATATTAGGTTCCCAACAAATGTTAAATCTATTCCTTAACTGTAAACACTGCCCTTAGAATTCTGTCTTCAACACTCTCCCTTCACCATCAATTTCTATAAATGATTGTAAAGTCAGTATCTTAAGCTCCTGCCTTTCTCCAGAGACCCACACCGTGTTAGTTAGATTCAGTTGTCAACTTGGCCAGGTGAGCATACCTAATCTTGTTGCTGCAGACATAAGCCAACGGTACGTGAACCTCATATGTTGCCAATTACATCTGCAGTCGGCTAGGAGGCGTGTCTGCAGCAATGAGTAACGTTTGACTTAATTGGCTGGTGCTTAAATGAGCGATCGCAAGGTAGCACAGCCTAGCAGCTCGGCATTCCTCATCTCAGCACTTGTAGCTCAGCCCAGGCCTTTGGAGAAGTCACCCCGGGGAAAGTTGTTGGAACCCAGGGACCTGGAGAGAAGACCAGCAGAGACCATCTTGTGCCTTCCACATAAGAAAGAACCTCAGTGGAAATTAAGCTGCCTTTCCTCTGAAGAACCAACAAATAAATCCCCTTTTATTAAAAGCCAATCCGTCTCTGGTGTGTTGCATTCTGGTAGCTAGCAAACTAGAACACACACCAGTATTTATAAATTCTCTATCCTATCTCTCACATTCAATACATTTACAAAACCAAATTTATCATGTTACTCTCTCCCTCATCCAAATGAGTGTCTGCTCATGATTTTCTGATCTCAATCGGTATCATTCCAAGATCCTCACTACCCAAGCTCAAATCACTATTTGACTTTGATTTCCCTAGATTTAATCCTTCTATCCATATCTTCATCCAAAGTGTCTTTGGCATACATTCTATAAAATAATAAAACATCATAATCAAGGGAGATTTATCTCAGAAATGTAAAGTTGGATTAACATTCCAAACTAAAACAATGTAATATACAATATCAGTGAAACAAAACAGGGGAAAAATCATATGATTATCTAAATATATAAAGGGAAAAAAGTTGAAAAACTTCAACACCATATTATGCCTAAAATGTCTCGGTAAACTAGCAGAAGAGTATATACAAAAAGCTTATATCTTATATCATGATTAATGTTGAAACACTAAATGATTTCCCCCCCCAAAATAGGGACTAGGTGAAAAGTTTCACTTTTATCACTATCAATAACCATGTCACTGAAGTCACAATAAAGTAAAGAAAAGAAATAAAAGGCATAAAAATTAGAAAAGAGGAAGTAAGACTATTATTTTTCTCAGATGCCATGAGAACCCTATAAAATTTACCCCAAAAAAACTACCATAACTTTTAAATGAAATTAGCCAGATGGCAGAAAACAAGGATAACATAAAAATCAACTGCATTTCTATCTACCAGCAACAAACAGTTGGAATGTAAAAAGCAATAAAACATACCAAAGCATTAAGTCAATTCAATTGGGGGGAAGGAGAGTCTTTTTCCATATGGAGTAAAAATGAATGTTGAGTCCTACCTCACACCATACACAAAGATGGAGTATAGAACTAAATGTAAAAGCCAGAACCAGAATGTTTCTAGGAAAAAAATAATCTGTCCACAACCTGGACATGACACAAAAAGTACTAACCATAAAATTTTTTAAAATCCCATTAAAATATTATGCTTATCAAAGAAACCATTAAGGAAATGCTTAAACAAATCATAGAATGGGAAAAAATATTTGCAGTGTATATATTTGACAAAGGACCCATATTTTTTGGAATTAGAGGAAACTTTATAAAGAAAACTAGAAATCAAAAGTCAGGAAGTTGAACACACAAAAATATTTGAACAGACACTTCTTAGAAGAAGATATAAAAATGGTCAATAACTACAGGAAATGTCAGTCGCCAGAAGATGCCAAATCAAAACTTAATGAGAAACTATTTCACATCAACAAGATTGGCTAAAAGTTTTTCTAAGAGGCCAATACCACCACATTTTGGCAAGAATGTGGAGCAAAACAGAGTCTTACACAATGCTATAAGAAATTATAAAATGGAACAACTATTTTGCAAAACTCTCAGTTTCTAATAAAACTAGCCAGTCATTCAACTCTATGACCAAGAATTCCACTCTCAACTATCAGTATGAAAACCTATGTCTAAGAAAAGACTTTTACTCAAGTAGTTTTAGCATGCTTATTAATAATGGCAAACAACAGGAAACAACAGAAGTGTCTATCCATAGGAGAATCAGTAAACAAATTGCAGTATATTATTCCAATGCAATACTATTCAGCAATAAAAAGGAACAAAATGGATAAATCTCAAAAGCATGTTGTGTGAAAGAAGCCACTGCTCACACATAAAAGACAAATCTATACACACACATGTTATATTCTACTTATATGAAGAACAAGAATAGACAATTCTAATCAATGGTGAGAGAAATCAGAAAGCAGTTGCTTCTCAAGAAGGAATGGGAAGAAATGATTGGAAAGGGGCAGGAAGAAATTTTCTAAGGTGATGACAATATACTATATCTTGCTTTGAGCAATGATTTCCACTTATGAACACAATTGTCAAAAAACATCGAACTGAGTTTTTATGAACAGTGTACTTTATTCCTCAAGTGGAATAAAGATACACTGTTCATAAAAACTCAGTTCGATGTTTTATTCCAAAGCATTAAGTCAATTCAATTGGGGGGAAGGAGAGTCCTTTATTCCACTTTATTCCTCAAGTGGAATAAAGATGTTCCACCAGGAAAATAGGAAAGCATTCTTTTAAAAGTGCCAATGCAGGTATATATAATTTTTAATAGAAAGAAAAGAATTGGTGAGCCAAAAGACCTATTTTTTCCAAAGGCAATATTTTTAAGTAATTCCAAGTATTTTCTCAAGTTTTAAAATTAATTGTGTTTGTGTTTTCAAGTGTAAAAAGATGAATCCAGTCTTGTGGTTTCATCTAAATAGAAAAACTCAGGATTGTGGGTTAAAATGAATTAAAAAGAGAATATTTCACAATCTGGAGAATTTTAAGACATGAAAGACCCTCAAGAAGCAAAGCTGAGAAGATCAAACATAGGATGCAGGACCTACCGTTGTGATGCTGACAGTTAACAAATATGCCAAATTAAAAACAAAAGCAAAAACATTGCAACAAAGCTCCGGGAAGCCTGCAGCTTCCAAGCACATGACACACGAATCAGAAACACATGCAGGGTGTAAGAGCCCTATTTCATATTGAAAGCAAGGATTCCCTGGTTAGAATGGATACTCTCCATTTATAGGTAGAATTGTAGAAAACAGACGAGAAAAAAGCACATATACAGATGCAACAGTAGCGCAGCAGTAGATTTCGTGTCTGCAAGACGGGAGACCGGGTTCAAGGCCCAAAACCGGCATGAAAGGAACCATCTCACTTGCTCTACCTAAGCAATATTTATTTTCAGTGAATAAGATGGAAAGTCTGCTCTTTTATTCTTTGCACAAAAGATGGAACATAAAAGGTTGACAGCTAATGTCCAGGTAAAGAAATACATTCATGAATAAGATTTGCATTTATGCTTTTCTTTCCAAAATTCCTCACAAGTTTTCAGAGTGAATTTATTATTTCAACAATGCTATTAAGTACTAATTCATAAATGAAAAGGCTATTTGAATGCCACAAGCCATTCTAACTTGACATTTTTCTT
This sequence comes from Tamandua tetradactyla, assembly GCF_023851605.1. NCBI lineage: Eukaryota > Metazoa > Chordata > Mammalia > Pilosa > Myrmecophagidae > Tamandua > Tamandua tetradactyla. The sequence goes on from NC_135333.1 coordinate 169,309,206, forward strand.
GCTTTTCCAGACAGGAAACCAGAGTTAGTGAGCACTTAGAGGAGTAAACCTGTTACCAAAATACAGGCTCTTCTACAAGCTACCCAATCATTATCTTTTCCTTTGTAACAGTTGCTGTCAAAAAAGCTCCATTCCTGACACCCCTGTGATTTGTCAGAGCAACCTGTTCTCTCCATCTAGCCATCCCTCAGCCACGCTCCCTAGTGTCCAGAACCTCGCTTAGAAAAACAAATTTCCTACCCCTATATTCACTTCTAATTACTTTCACTTGAGTTTTCTGCTCCTTCCTTTGGTAAAATGAATGAGGAGCCCCCAGGAAATCAGAAATCAGAAAGAGAAATAAGTACTGCACCAAAGACTCTGGGGCAAAAGGAAAAGTAGCTTAGCTGAGGTTATATTCTTAATCAATTATATACGTTGGCTGTTATTGTTCAGTTACATATGCAACATATCGGTTCTAATTTAAATACCATCTTTCTGAGTTTTTTTTGACCATTCTGCTCTATGTTTTCATTATTGTAAAACCTAAGAAAGAAAGGTAGAGTCAGTTACCTTCCTAAATATTTTATAATTTACAGAATCAGGGAATGGAGTCAAAATGGAATTTATGGCCTTAATGCCACCTCTAATTTTCTCCAAAGTTCACCAAAATAGGTTAAACTAAACTAAAATTCACAAAGCAGGTTTTATGGAATAATTTCTCTTATACTTGATCAGATCATATGGTAATTCATTATAGATATGAAGAAAGTTATCTGAATTTCATTCATTGAATGAATAAGTAAGTTTATATTAGAGAATTTACTTTGGTACAAAAGTAAATATGTTTAGTGAAAGATGTTATTAATTTATACATAGGATAATACCTTACCTTAATAGCTCAAAAAACCTGGAAATATAGGGACACAATAACAATAGAAACATCTTCATATAATGAGGAAAACAATGACAGCAAATGATCAGATTTAGCATGTAAATCTGAGTTCAGTGGGGTTTAGTCTTTGAGGCAAACGGACTAGATCAAATTTCTCTAAAACAGAAGAAGGATTTTTGAAAATATTTTCTTTCTCCACATCCTGGAACACGAGGTGAAATGTAAACCTACAACACCTGTAAATTCCATCTCATTAACATGTGTCCCACTGTACAACAGCACGGGTATTTCTCTAACCTTCTGAATGGTACTGGGTGAGACAACTAGCTTACTAAAGAAAGAGAAAGAAACCTCAAACCATTTGGGTTTTCTTGGAGTGCTATTATCCTTATCCATGAAACAAGAGTATAAATCTCCCTGGAATTGGTGAAAGTTAACTGAAAAAGATTTTGTGAAAGTGTTCTCTAAACAATAGTGGAGATGTGACGTTTAAACACTATTTCATTTGATGAGGATGATGATTATAATAAAAATTATCCAAAATCAATTATGTTAAGGAAGGTAAGAAATTAAACAAACAACTGCTCGTTTAGGTCAAAATAGTCTTGAAAGACATATTTTGTCCTATAATTGACTGAAAAGATTTGTTCACACTATGTACCTAAGTGGGTAGTGAATGGTATTGATTAGATTTGAATTCTCCCTCTTTGGGATTTTCTGAGACCCATTCAGAGCGAGCCAGGTTGAGAACACCACAATTCCATGTTCTGGGTCCATCTGTTGGTAAAAATATAATGCAGCTTTATAAGTGCTATTTTCAATGAAATATCACAGAACAGCTTGTCCCAATGATATTTCTAAAGCTTGCCTGCAATCCGCCCACTGGGAAACCCAGCTGAAAGAGAAAAGGGAAGAGAAGAGACCCATATGGACAAGTGGCAGTAAGAGAAAGAAGAACAAAGGGTAAAGAGAGAACAGCTAGAGGCAAGTGAACCCTAGAGGAAATGATATCAAACATGGCAAAATTAGCTAGAAATCATAGAGGAAAGACAATTTAAAGAAAATGTATCAAAACAACCAGGCGAGGGAGGGTACAGAAGTGACCAAAAATAACGCATAGGTCTGGAGATTTGAAGACCAAAAAAGAAGAACAGGAAACATCACAGACCATGAAACAGCTCAGTAATCGGAGGATAAGTGGTGGGAGGAAAAGGATGTGAAATAGCCATTTTTCTACGCTTCACCTATTTCTTCACATAGTATACAAGCTTCATTCTTCCAAAAGCTAATACAGATTTCAAGGTCAGTTCAACTTTTTTCTGAGTACCTTCTTTTAACCTAAAATTCTATCTACATATCACAAAACAGTCCAGGCATTGCAGTGTAAGCGGCATACATCCGCTGGATGAAAGGCGCCCACAGAACAGTGCAGATGACGTCATCCTGGGCACTTACCTGCGGTCGAATAACTTTTACGATATTTTGGAGGGCGGTGTCGGGGGATGGAGGAGAGCAGTCAGGTGTTGGGCCCGTTGAGCTGTTTCTATGGTCACCAGTTCCTGGAGCAATAATCGCTACCTCAGAGGCATTATCTGCAAATAAAAATAGAACTGCCATGAACCTGGTCACTCAGTTTACCTTTTCAGATCCGAAATGATTTTTGTGACAATCATTTGAGATTTCAACTTAAAACGGGGATCAACTACAAGATCATAATGAGGATTATGCTCCTCGGTATATTTTGAAGATAATGTTTATTGCATGCTGTGTTTCCTTTGAAACTGGTAAAAATCATCCCCTGTTCCAATAAAGCAGAATATTATTATCCAATTCATAACACTACACCAGCCAGCCAACTGTTAAAACTGCCACTTTTATAGAAATGAGTAAAACCTCACGTTAACTAAAAATACAATTTTACAATATCATGGAGCTAAATCGTTCCCCTAATTTTTCAAATAAATAATGATCTTTATTAAAAGTAGGGGTTTCTAGCTCCCTGATTTTTTTTTTTTTTTGCATGGGCGGGCACCGGGAATCAAACCTTCGGCATGGCAGGTGAGAACTCTGCCACTGAGCCACTGTCACACCACCCTAGCTCCCTGATTTATAAATCTCAAGCTTCCTCAAAGGACTTCCCAGAAATCCCTCAAACTACAGAAAAGCATCCTGGTGGATTAAACTCAGTGAAAACCTAACATTTGTGAAAAATGTTTTTACCATGTAGACAAACAGCAGAAACAAATTATCACCTCTTGAAAAGCAGGGTGATAAACTGCGAAATTAAATGAATGAAATTTAAACAATCTAAATTAATCTCCTCTTACATTGTTCAGTATTGGATACTGAGGGATAAAAAAGTGATGACTTAAACATCAACTACATGAGTAACATTTTCTTTTTAAATTTATACTACAGCAAAATAAGATAGAAGATACAGTTTTGTAATGTTTAAAATACTTGGAAAAAGAATAGAAAATGTTCTATAAAAAAAAAACTCCTGTTAGCACATAGAAAAGTTTTATTATTTTAGTGACAATCTTTGGCAATCCACCATAGCTTTTTATGAAAACTGCTACAAGCTCAAATCTGCAAAAATTGTACTTTTCTGTATATTTTTATTAGTTCTAAATAATTTTTTGTCTTAGCTAGCTAAATTGATGCAAAGGAGACTGAGGTTGTGAATTCTTTATGGACCAGCATGTTTCTCTGTTCCCTAGCTGTTTGTCTGCAATCCCAAGTGAAAATCAATAATTGATGAAGGCACCTCTTGCTCATAAAACGAAAGGGGATGGATTCCCATAAAACTCTACCTATTACATAAACATGTAATTCAGTCTCCCTGGGGTGTACAGATATAGGCTCATGAAACAAAGAATACAAGTATGATGCTGTGAATTAAATAGATCATTCATAAAATAAATTTAATGACTGCTCAATCGACTAGGATTTTATAGATAATGAGAAATTTGAATCAGATCTCAAGAGCAGGTAGGGTTCTGAAAGATAGAATAGTATGAATAAATACTGAAACAGATAAAACATCAGTCAGCAAGGCAATGAGGAGATGCTCTGATTCTCTCCAGTGTGTTCCTTCTTTTAGTCATTTCCATCCATCTAAATGTGCTTATTGGGGGAAACTATGTGTCAGATATTATGCTATATTCTCAGAATAAATTAAGAATCTCAGCCTTTGAGAAGTGTGCAATCAAGTCTGGCACCAGACATGCAAACAGGTATTAATATAATATAACTTGGGACTTGATAACAGATAAATGGAGTATGATGAAAAAACAGAAGGAACAGTCAGACATTGGCTGGGAGTTTTTTGGGGTGTCAGTTTTTAGGTTTTCTTAAGAGAACTGGGACAGAACATAAAGCATAAAGGCAAGAAGGAAGAAAGAGCATCAGCAAAGCTGTTAAGTTAACAATAAGCTAGAGATAAACTTGGATGAGTAAAAGGCAGTGTCATTGGTCCATTAGATTGATCTAATTCTATAGGCAATGACGACCACTGAATATGTTTATTTAAGTGGGAATGACACAGCAATAATAATAATCACATTTATTGAGCATGTATCATGTGCAGGCCACACGTTAAATTCTTTTACTACTGAATCTCATTTAATCCTCAAAACAATCCTATGAAATAGGTTCTAGTATCACTATCCCTGTTTTATGGAGAAATTCATCCCAAAGTTATTTCGCCAGTAAGGGGCAGAGAAGTAATTCAGATCCCCATTTGATGCCCTGTCGGCCTTCGGCTGGTAGCTGGCCGTAGGTGTGCCAAGGCGACTGGACGGGGCCAGTGGTGGAGGTCAAGCCATCTCCTCCACCCACAGCAGGCCAATGCCACCCACACGTACGAAGGACAACATGGAGACGATAAGAATGAACATGAAAGAGAGAAAACGTCAACTTAAAAGCACTGTTAGGCTTTTAAATGATTGTGCATGCCACAGACCTAAATCACTCAACCACCCTGGTCTTAGTATATCAGTAAGCAGAGGATGACATGAGGACCTCCACCTGTAAGGATTAACGATCTGCGGTAACCCATTAAAGCATTAAGTGCAGTGCTTGGAAGAATAGAGCACTCAAAGGATGTTTGCTATTATAACAAGTATTGCTGCATTAGCCTAGTCATTTTTCTTTTAGAGTATTCACCTCAGCTTCATTTTTTGTCTCAGGTTTGAATTTGTGAAATTTAATTTGGACAAATGTTAGATATACATCACACTATTTCCTTGTTATGAAGGTAAAAATGACTGTTGTGCACATATTTTTGCTTTTTTCGAACTAATGATCCAGAGAGACCAATTTCTCAGACATCTACCAAGGAAGATATGATAGCGTTCTCCTGTGCCAAGGACTACTCTGTGAGAAGTGTCTTTTCACAGAGATAGTGCTGCTTAAATGTTTACCAAGTCTAGGTTCATTATATGACAGAGAAACCAAACTAGGATTTTAGGAAAAAGCAATAAACTAAAGTTTCAGGGGAAAAAAGAGAATAAACCAGAAAAGGATGTACAGCAGGTGGACAGGTGGTGATGGGAACAAGGGAACACGGTACAAATAAATGGGCAGTGCAGGGTGGCACTGTAAGAAGGGGTCCAGCCTGGGCATAAAATGCTGACGTGCTCCAGCATGCTAGGGACACTGAAGGAGGAAGAAGCAGCCCCGACATGTGGCTGGCTGGGGATGAGCCTGAGGAAGAGCCTGAGCAGAAGCTTCCAGAAGAGCATGTGTTTGGTTCTAATATAGAGGCTCTATCAGAAAGGAGAGGTGATCCTCCAAAACATCCTTCCTTCTTAGCCTGACTTCAAACCCGAGTCCAATAGCGAGGAGCTACTTGATTTTAGTAAAATGCAATGAGAGATTTCACTAAAATCTTCATTATTCATTAGCAACACAAGTCTGGGCTAGGATGCACAGTGGTTCAGGGCGCATGGGTGGTGCAGTGGTAGAATACTCGCCTTCCATGCGGGAGACCCAGGTTTGACACCCAGACCATGTACCCCCTCCCCATAAAAAAGTCTGGTCAGCTTCTGAGCAAACCTCCTGCAGCCGGAGATATTAGAGACGGGCCCCAACAACGTAGCCGTTGCAAGCACTTGATTTCAACCTCGACTACTGAGAGTTTTGGTGCAGGCATCAGCAGGTATCTCCAGCAGTGGCAGCACTTTTGATTCAGTGTCCTCTCCGAACATCACAGTCAACATAGCTGCTCGTATTGCTATTGGCAGGAGCAAACGATATCTCTCCAACGAGCCATGGTGAGAAAAGTGGAAAGTAGCTGCTAATTCTTAGCTCTTGATAGAGCTGCTATTGCAAACACCACATAATGGGCTGGCTTAAGCAACGGGAATGGAATGGCTCATGGTTTTGTCTAGAAGAGGTTCAAAATCAAAGCATTGGCAAAGATTGCTTTCTTCCAAAGTTTGTAGTATTCTGATGCTTGCCGCTGGCAATCCTTGGGGTTCTTTTGTTTGAACCTCTGCTTCCTGTCCATTGTGATTTCTTTGTCCTTGTGTCTACTCTTCCAGTTTCCACTGACTTCTGGCTTCTCCTTGTGTTTGCTCTATAAAATCGCCAGTAATATGGATTAAGACCTATCCTCATTCATTTGAGCAATTAACTAAAAAGAACATCTTTAACAGGTCCTATTTACAATGGGTTCACATCCACAAGAATGTGGGGTACAGAATTCAATCTAACACAGTAGCCAACACCATGCAGTAACTAAGAGCATTCTAAGAGACACAGGTGAGATCACTAAGCGTCTAAGAGTAGATGGGACCTGAGCCAGAGAAATGTGGATTGATGCTTCCAACTGTGACATTATGTTATCATCAAAAGTTGCAGCAGCAGATCTTGGCAAGGAAAGGTGCAAAGGGCAGTCATAATCCAGAAGATACCATTTGTGAATTAGAAAAGAAAGAGAAAAAAGATAACAGTTCTAGGGGGCTCTAAAAAGGATGAGGGAGATTGAAAATCACAAGTCCATTAGAGAGGCAACTAATTCTTTGAAAAAGTAAAGATGAAGGGGTAGTTAACATAAAAATATGGGCAGTTTCAAAACAGGATTGAAGCAACTCCTGGGGACTTCTGGGTCAAAACGGTTTGCATAATATATGTTTAAACATCTTCCCACTATTAATTCCCTCTTTACATGAGAAATATGAAAATCTTACTTACTATTATTTCTTGAATTGTATCAGAAACCTAAAAAGTAGAAATGAAAATGCTAAAAGAAGGCAAGAAACATGAGGGTTTATTGGAACATAGAGTGCAGTGAGATCAGATGATGAAATCCAAGAAATCTGAGGAGCCAAAACCCCATATAAACGAATGCTCATTAGGTACTTACTGTTCCTGCTATACCTCAGTATGATTAGTTTGGTTTTTTTTTATCTGAATTCATTTTTTATGCTGTTTATAAATAATCTCAAATCCCAAGATGCTTTTGGGCCTATAAATAACCATGAAAAATGATGCACTTCTTTGATGAGAGCTATGAAAAAGAAATCTTACATAGAAAAATCTTCCATAAGAGGTACCTAAAATAGAATTACGTTTTAAAAAATTGGTTGTTTTTCATAAAGTATGATCATTAAAATTTTCATTATTTTAATCTTTAATAGATTTCGTTTCATTGTACAGGAATTTAATTGGGAAGGTTACCTATTACGAAGATTTCTTGATGGAAATGTTTACAAAATTCCTTGCCTTTCTTTTCAGGAATGCAGTTATTGTTTTAAGTTCATATGGCATAATGAGAATTAAGATTGTATGAATCAGTCATACCTCTGTAAAAATCCAGGAGAAAACAGAAAATGCCCATATTTCTTTACTAGGAGTAATACAAATGCCAAAAAACCACAATTCTCATTAAATTTTGCCTTTGTTTCATTATTTTGTTAAGGGAGTATGGCTATATCTGGTTACATGCACACACATACACACACACGAAGAGAGAGCGAGAGAAGGGGGCAAGGAGACTACAATAGGAAAACCTGTGGATATTTGAATACCTGGATATTTGGAAACACATTCTTCGCCTGAGAAAGTTCACTGAATAAATCCACCAGAACGGGAGTCCCATCATGTCCAATCAGAACGAGGTGTTTTGAATGAGTTACTCTGGATTTTTGGATGTGACCCCTGGGAGCCCAGGGCCACGGCGCATTTGAACAGCAGTTGGTTACTCACGGGTCTCGGGGAGGGAGGGGCACCGGGAGGGGTCCAGGAAGCATAGGTGGCCCGGGGGGCTCTGTCAGCGGGGGGGTGGGGCACAGCAGAGTGAGGGGACCCCGGGTTTGTACCTTAATGAGGCCCAGGGGTAGAGGTTAGTAGGTTTCCCGTGGGAGGCAAGGATGGGTTCACTGACAGCAAATGCACTCAAAATGGGACTCGGTCGCGGGTCTGAGAGCAGAGCGGGTAGTTTGCTTACAGTCTGGGAGCAGCTGTGGGTTTGAGTGATGTGTGAGGGGGTGTGTGTAGGGGTGGCTGCAGATGTGGGTTGGGGTCTGGGGGCGTTTATGACTCAGGGATAGAAAGCTGCTCATTAATTTGGCCAAAGGCCAGCATTGAGGCAAGGGGTTTAGCTAAAAGCAAGCTGGAGGCCGCAGCAGCACACAAAAATGCTGGATGATTGTAACACAAGGTGTTTAATAATTTGTGTTGTCATCAATTCCTCAAATACTCATTGAACATTTATACTATGCGTCCTGGAGTAGGAACTTAAAAACTAAGATATAATCCATGTCCTGAAGGGTCAGTGTTTACTGAAAGACAGGTTAGCAGATGTCAACCTAAAATGTATATAATCTCAGATAAGGAGACTTAAATAATTATAACACAACACTGTATATATACATCTCTATGTAAAGAAAAATAAAAGAAAATTACAGAGCTATTGATTATTTTTAAGAGAAAATATAAAACTCAAAATTGATACAAAAAGAAACCAAAAAGTTGTCAAAGAACTTCTTCCTAGAAAAGCAACGGGGTCCAAACATATAAATATAAGTTTTATTAGATCTTTAATGGACAAATAATATGTTTACTACATGAGATAATCAACAGCACCGAAAAGACATGAATTTCCCCAGTTAATTTTGGGAAACTTACATAAACCAAACCAAGCCAAGAAAAGATGCTAACTTCCAAACTTCCACAATCTCACATACGGATAGTCACACACATCTCTTAAACAAAATATTACCAAAATGAACCCAGGTATGTTAAAATAATAAACCAGATGCCCAAACCAAGTAAGTTTATTCCAGAAATACGATGATGGTTTAATATAAGTAAATCTTCTAATATACAATCCATAACATTAGATGACAAGAGAAGATAAATGATGACGGTGGTAAACATTATGCTAACAACTCACTGGAGATTACTACATGCCAGGCTTTGCTCCACATGCTTCACATTTGTTAACTCACTTCACCTCAAAACAATCCGAAAAGTCTTTGGGAAAATTCAACATTCCTTCCTGATTAAAAATAAAACTCATAGTAAAATAGAAGTGGAAGCATATTGCAAATATCTAAAATAAACATTGAATATCGTATTAAATTGGGATATAAAGGGAATGCCATTAAAGTTAGAAAGAAGAATATCCCATATATTATGTAACATTCTTTCTGGAAATACTAACCAATACAATAAGACCAGATAGAGAAATAAGAGAGAAATATAAGTTCTGAAAATAGTGATATAAAATTATCATTACTTACGGTGGCTGAAAACCCAAAAGAATCATCTGAAAAGCTATTAGAGCTGAAAAGAGTTTTGAAAGGTGGTTAGTATCCTCTTTCTATCCATTTATCTATATATATTTTATTTGGTGGTATGGGGGGGCTCCTGTAGGAAAGCTGTGTATGTGTGTACACAAATATAAAACTGAATTTAGGGGAACATAAAAATTATCCTTATGCTCTTTTTAAAAATTAAGAGAAGAAAGAATATTTGAAAAAGGAGAGAAGCACAGAGGAGGGTGAAAATGAAAATTTATTATTCTGCTGTATTAACAGAAAGAGCTCCACATCACTGCAGAAATAGAAAAATCAAAGGAACAGAAAAGAAAGCCCAGAAACATAGTTATATGTGTGTGTGTCCGTGTGTATGCTGTCTGATAAAGGTGGCCAGGGTAGTAGACCTCATTGATAAAATAATATTCAAGCAAGAAAGAGAGAGTTATCTATGTAAATACCTGAGGGACAAGCATTCCAGGCAGAAGGAACAGTCAATGCAAAGGCCGAGGCAAGACTGTGCCTCATGTCTGGGGAATAAACACTGAGGAGACAAGTAAGGCTGAGCGAGTTAGAGAGTAGTAGGAGAGGACAGAAGAGAAATAATGAAGACTGAAATAATGCTGAGTCATATGATAAACCTCTAAAGGGTTTTTTAATTTTACTTTGATAAGTAGAGGGATACACAGGGTTTTAATCTGATTTACATTTTAAAAGAATTATTGTGTCTATTGTATTGGGAAATGACAATACAGGCCTAGGTTAGAAGCAGGAAGATCATTTAAGACCAGTGATCCAGGCTACAGGTCAGGATGTGACCGTGGAGTTGGTGGTAAGTGGTTGGATTCTGGACATGATCTGAAAGGAGACCTACATACTTTCTTGGCAATGCTATGGCTTTTGGCTTTAGGAACTGAAAGGATGGCATTGCCCTCAGCAGAAATGGGGACGTCTTTAGGAGGAATATAAATTCTCCACCATATCTCTTCAACTATTGCCCCTACTCCATTCTCTTTCTTCTTTCATTTTAGACTCCAAAGAAATAATGTTAGACAGATTGTATTCTCAGTATCACTCATATTCTCTTTCTACTTTTTGTTGTTTTATCTCTCTGTATTCATTCTGAGTAGTTTCTTATATTCAATTTCCAGTTTATTAGTTCTTTCTTCAGCTGTGTCTAGCCAGCTACAAAACCATTTTCTTAATTTCAATTATAATTTTCAGTTCTAGAATTTCTGTTGGTATCCTTTTAAATGTCACAAGTTTGTGTTTTTCAGGGTCCTGACTACTTTTTCAAACTTGAATTTTATGTATCTGAAAATGGCAGCTGTAGTGTTTTGTTTTGCTTTGTTTTGTTTTGTAACCCATGTCTTGCAATTCCAATATCTCAAGTCTTCATGAGCCTGTGGTCTCTGGTTCTCACCCATGAGATCATCTATAGTCGTGTTTCTCATTATCTTCAATTCTGTGCTGATTTTTAAACAAATTGTCCACAACAAGGCATACAACATTAACTATAACTCTGTCTTTTGTTATTTCAAAAAAGCAACCAAGAAAAGAAAAGAAAAAAAGCAACCAAACTTACATTTTGTACCAGATGCTGAATTTTGTAAAAAAATAAAAATACAAAAAACTTGCCTGTGTGATTTAGGCCTGTTATTTAACCTCTTTAAATTCAGTTTTCTTAACTGAAAAATGTGAATGATTAGTAAATTCTGTTTAGGGCTTATGTGCACAGATAAAAAGAGAGCATACTATGAGTAGTAACTAGGACATCATTGAGCACAGAGTAGGGATTTAATAAATACCATGTTCCTTTTCCTCTATCAAACCACATACCATCAGAATTGAAAGAAAAGATGGAAGAGGGGGGGAAAAACCCAGAGGGAAAAGCAAGAAAATGAATAGCAATACTGTGTGGATACTATATCAAAACTAAAGACTACGGATACTTGGCTAGGATTTGAGATCAGTTATCTTTCAGCTATTAACACAGATTGGTAGGGAGAGACTTTAATTCCAGAAATAAGGAATGGTCTCCTGAGGAATTATTAACTGCAACAGCTGAACAGCTTTGGCATCAAAGCCAGAAAAACTGCTGGGTACTACATGCATATCTTAGGCAAAAGCATCTTATAAGTAATTTAATATGTGGTACGTGACAGTGACTAGTCAAGTACTGTGTCTCCATCTTCTCAATTCATGATCTGCGCCACTACACTCCTGATTTGATTTTATACTACCTCGTATTACCTTTTCCAGACTAGATATGAGAGCTTGGGAAAGATATTTTTATATTTCCCTTATTTTCTCCATAGCTCTTAGCCCAATGAAATCCTTCAAAGTAAAGTACATAAGGCAAAACTGTATGCATGGAAACCATTATACATGGCCTTAAAAACATGGAGAAAAGTGGCCTGGCTTTTACAAGTCCCTGCTCCTTCTAAAGAAAATCCAGATGAGAAGTGTGTTCTAGAAGACACATGAAAGTGTTAAGAAACTGACTTATTTCCTAAGTATCCTTGATTATATCACTATTCTTTTAAATATTAATTATCCAGTGGACTCTGCTTTACACAGTCAACTTACAGTTTACACCGGCATCTACAAAGCATTGCCGATGAAAGGAAATGAGGTGTGTAAAACTGCTTAGAGAAAATGGCCAAATTTTACTTTAGATTTTAGATTGAAGTAAGAGACATCCTCCAATGACATTTCCTCAATATGCGTTATGAATGTCAATTTCCTCTGCAACAACCAGTTTAGGGGGAAAAAAAACTTTCTAGTTTACTTGAGATTTTATATGAAAAATAATTATAAATACAAAACATTGAATGTGCAATGTTACAGTCTAGTATTTCAACATCACTCATCTAGCATGTATTGAGAAGTTCAAGTGCCCAAGTTGCTGGGTTGGACGTTCTGTAGATGACAAACACAATTGAGATCACTTATGGCTAGAGATTTGGGAAAGGGCTCACAGGAGAGATGGTGGTTAAGCACATTTCTGACAGATTAGTAAAATTTATACACGACGAAATGTGTGGGAAGGACATTCCAAAAGTTGGAAATAGGGTGAATGAAAGGTAGATGGGAAAGTTATGCAAGTTTGTGGAATAAAGAAGAGCACAGTATGGAGGGATCCTAAGAAATGGAAGGGCCATATACAAAGAGCACAGGCTTCGAAATCAGACAAGTCTTGTACTGCAATCCTGGCATATTTAACCTTATTTTCCTTATTTGTGTAACAGTGCCTTCTTCATCTGTTGTAAGGATGAGTGAGGTTTATATGTGCATGAGGGTGTGTTTAGAATATTGCGTGGTATATAGTAAATGCTTGACAAATGCAGCCATTGCTATTATTGTAGAATATATGCATATAAAGATAACACATATAATAAAATGAAAAGAAATAGGTGGCTTGAGTCTTTATTGTGCAGTTCTGAATGCCACACTAAGTAACCATCAAGTGTACATTTAATAATTCTTAGTCCAGCAATTCATGAAATATAATTCTTAGTTTTTTGGCCTGAAGTCAGGGGTTGGAAGGCTTTTTCTGTAAAGGAACAAATAGTAAATATTTTAAGCTTTTCAAGCTATATAGTCATTGCCACAACTACTGAACTCTGACATTATAGTGCATGAGCACAAACAGTAAATAAGCAAATGGGAGAGCTGCGTCCGCATTTAGAAAACTCTATTTAGGGAAACGAGCAGCGGGCTGATTGCGTTGGATGGCCATAGCTTGCCAACACTTGCCTGAAGTCCTTCCCATGGAAATACTTTCCTCGTTATGGAGGAATCTAAAAAAACGTTATATCATACATTTACTTTTCCATATTCACATTATCTATCAACATTCTCTTTACGGAATTAAAAACGAAGGTTTTCCTGATGAAAGTGGAAATGGAGCTAACATTTGCACATTGTTATTTTTTTTGGTACCAAAAGTCCATATCTAACACCTAGGGCAGTGCCTTGTAGTCAGTGTTCAATAGACGGTCATTAGATGGGTAAGTAAATAAGTGCATAAGACCAACCGAATTGGGTGATTCTACAAGAACTGCTTTGGAGATGCGTGCGCCGACCATTCCTGGGAGAGACAGTACAAACGTCACAGCCAAGACGACCCAGGGATCCTCTGTTTTGATATTTTCAGCGGGACAGGGAGGAAGTTACCAATTAACAGTTATTTTAGAGAATTATTTAAGATCCCAAATAGTTAATGAATTTTACAATATTTAACCACGGCTTCTGAAGAATCAATGATTCCTTGAAGTATGCTGAGAACTGAATCTTCACTATTCCCGCCTGCAGCAGCCGCACCTGTTCACCAGCTGTGGCCCGGCCGCGCTGCGCACCGGCCCAAACCGACGGGGCACCTCGGGGGGTGCCCCTCACATCTCCGCACCCCGGTTCCCACGCGTTTGTAGGATCGTCTCCTCCTGGGGGTGCCTGAGCTCACCGGCTCACTTCTAACCAATCAACACAGCAGAAGCGATGCGATGTCAACTCGGGTTTGGGCCGCAACGGGGCGGTGGCCCGTGTTTAGTCTGGTGCACTCCGGGTCCCGGACCCTCTGCAGTGAGGGGGTGAGCGGCCCCACGGGAGCACCTGAGGGAGGAGCCCACGGGGTGCGGGGGCAGGGGCGGCAACCGGGGCTCAAACTTGCCAGCAGCCCCCTGAGTTAGCCCGGATGCCGACCCCTCCTCCATCAGGCCTTGAAGTGACTACTGAGCTGGCAAGCTTCACCTCGTGGGAGTCCCCACGCCAAACACTTCCAACTATACCCTCCCAGACTCCTGGCCCACAAAACACCCGAAGAAAATATAAGTTTCTTCTTTTCAAGTGCTACGTTTGGGGATAATCTGGTGAGCACCCATAGATAACTGAAACAGTGTAAAGGGTATGGGGTAGGGTTGGAGGTGTGACTGCCCTGTCATCCTTGATTTGGAGGCATTAAGTATTTAATGGAAAATGCAGAAGGCAAAGACATCACTGCAAAACTGTGCCATCTCTCAGGTGCCACGGGTCACAGCAGAGGGGCCTCTAACTGGATAACGCGGCAGGTGGGCAGTTAAGTCATGTGCAAAAAGAGAAATAAATAAAGAAGAAAGATTCCGTCATAGCCTTAAAGAATGAGTGGCATTTTTTTCAAGCACTCAGGAGAAGCATTTCAGACAAAGAAAGCAGTACTTGCAATGAGCCACAGGCACTCAAGAGCATTACGGCTTCTCTACCTTCAGGGAGCTGCACGTAGTTCAGTGTGGCTGAAGCATAGGATGTGTACGGAAGAGCAAATGGAGATGAGGTTGGCAAGACAGGGTATTAAGATAAAGGCAGGAAGGTGAATGAAAAGAAAACAAATTTATCTTGGTAAAAGATGGCAATTTGCTATTTAAAAAAAAAAAAGCTCAGCTACATTGCATTTCTAAAATTGTTCGTCTTTAGACCATAACCAAATACGACTTCCATCTATAAAAGGACCTGGCTATGAGGCTATAGTGAACTTCACACTTGCTGGAAGGAAGAAGCACATCTGTGAGCAAAAGGGCAGGAGGGACGACTGGCACCCCCAAGCTGGCCCCGCTTCTCCCCTGGCCCCGCCACCCCTGCTCTGCACACCACAGGGTTTGAAACCACCAATCTTCCGTGTACGTGGGGAAGCCTCACCCCTGTCCTGTGGGTCCTGGAAAAGGCAAGAGCTCAGGACCCACATCCCGCCTTCCCCCTCCCTCCAAGGACCCCCACAGGAGTCCCAGTTATGCAGGCCCCGCCCCGCTGCTGCCCCCACTCCCCACCCAGGGACTTGCATCTAACGGGCATTCTTGGCTTGCACCTCATCACCCAAAGAAGCGCCACGTAATATCCAAAACACACCTATGCCTAGGAGTGTTCTGACGGCCATGTGGGTCATTGTCTTCACTCTGTTTGGGCCCCACATCTAAGGCTAACCTGTGTCCTTAGTTGTCAGCAGCAACTGCCTCAATGGACATCTTAATTGCAATCTGTAGACGCCATATCCAACCCTTTTCACCCTCACTGCCCTCACTCACATGCCTATTGCCCAACCCATGGAGACCTCTGTCCACCCAAGCTATCCCTGTTCATCCAATGCATCAACTCCCTCCTCTCTTCACTTTTACGCTCATCAGCTTAGACGACACGGCCCATCGTTTAATCATTCTCTTGCCAATAGCTACATCCACTCGTCTTGTCATCTTGTCAGAAAAACATAAAGAAAACCCCAACACCCAGCAAATTTTTAATGAGGTTGAACTTAAAGGTTTGGAAATGGATAGAAGTGAGAGTAGCTCATTTGGGGGATCACAAGCAATAGTGCTGAATTGTAGGTGAATTGGGTTGAAAGTGGAAGTTTATTGTATGTCACCAGAAGGAAAGTGATAGGTTGAAATATGGGATTGTATAACACAGCAAACTGCGTGACGGGCATTGTTTATGATTAACACTCCAAATATAAATAAGTTCTTTCACGAACTAGTACAAATGTACAACACTTGTGCAAGGAGTTAATAATAAGAGTGCTGTGTGGGGAAAGCATACCTACTGCAAATTGCAGACTGTGGCCACCAGTAGCATCTTACTCTTCTTTCATCAATGGTAACAAATGTACCGCATCTAAACTAGGGGTCAATAATGGGGAGATAAAGGGGTATGGGGTGTTTGGGGTTTTCTCTATGTCCACTTGTTGTTTTTCTTTTGGGAGTAATGAAAATGGTCTAAAATGGAATGTGATTATTGCACAACTAGGTGATGATATGTGAGACACTGATCGCATACTTTGGATGAATTATATTGTATGTGAATAAATCTCAATAAAATTTGCAGTAAAAAAAACCCAAACACCTAGCAAAACCCCAATCCTGTTTGCAGTTGACACTGTAATAAATCTCTCAAGTTGAAGGGATTTTGTGCCCCGCTGCTGGAAGTGTCCAGGCAGCATGGGCAGCCCCTGCCCAGGACGGCCCCAGGGTCCACTGGCCAAGGTGTACACAGGCTGACCTGCTCCCAGTACGGAGAGACTGGGTTCAGTCCCCTGTAGCCCCCAGGCCTGCGCTGTAGCACCTGTTTCCTCAGCCCTGCCTGGGCACCCTTTGCATGCAGCGATCCCTAAGGCCATCTTATCCTTCTCCTCCACCCAGTCACCCCCTCACAGTCAGCCCCTTGTGAACCCTCCAGGGTGACTCCGGCCGGCTGCTCGCAGGGGTCCCTTTCATGATTTTATAAGCAACTTGGTACTAATCAGTGAGAGAGAACAACTGTGGGGCCAATATAAACAGATGGTCAAATGATTTCATGTGCTCTCACAGATCAGTGACGTGGTGAGAAAAAAACTAGAGAAAAATGGACTGAAACCCATCAGCAGGCACTCTGCAGAAGAAAAGTAGAAATGAGTGCATGCAACGATTTGACTCAAACCTTTGTGTGGGGCATAGATGACACACAAGCTTCCGGTTTTGTTCCTTATTTAATTAATGTGATAACAGAATATTCATGTGGTTAAACATTCAAATAGCCTCGGACAGTCAGTATGCAATGATAAGTGAGTGTGAGTCCACCCTGATGTCCCAGCCCTACTCAAGGGTACCCAGGAGGAATTCGCGAGGCATATGTGGTAAATGGTGTACATCGCCTTGCATGAATGCGTATCATTCTCCACACATGTGGGAGCATGCATCTACCTCTGATATCAGCTTGCACTGGTCTTACTCCAAAATCCATTTTCTATCTCTACCCTACATCTGTTGGTTGATTTTTCTACCTTGCCACCTTCTTAGTTTTGTCATCAAGCTGGAGTTTGTTTCCTCATTAACTGGTCAGGATGACTGTGCTGCAATTAACATCAACTTCCCCTTAGCCAGCTTAAGCAATGAGGATGCTGATTATTCCATAGAAGAGAGCCAAAGGCCAGCTCCTGTGCCACCCTCCCCAGTGGACGCCTGGAGCCAGGCTGACAGTTCGGGGCATCTTCAGACATGACCATATCCAAACAAAGAAGAGAGTCATTCCTTCCTCGGGGTCTTTACGAGTCTTAACAGCCAGATCTGTTTCGAATGACTGTGGTGACTCCAAGCCCTAGTCTAAGGTTTGACTAAGGCAAGTGAGGAACTGGGGGTGGGGAAGGAGAGCCCCTCCCAAAAGGCATGGTTGTGCGGGGGAGGGCACTGGCCTAACAAAGTCAGGTTACTGTGGCAGAAAGCGAAGGGGGCAGACGTGGGGGGTGAGGAGGAAACGTGAGGTAGGCGACCAGTTTCCCAACCTTTCTAGAGAGAAGCAAGGCTGCAAATACACACTTACACGTTCAAATTTGTTCTTCATTACCCTCTCCTTGCCTCCATGGCCCACCTCCCTTCTCTCTCTTCCTCATTTGTACATGAGTCTTCTTATCCTCATCTGGGCCTTTTTATATCTCCAGCCCCCAAACTTTTTCACGTGGTGTTTTTTTATCTTAAATATATTTCTGGCCTTCACATGAACTCAACTCAAGAATCACCTCCTTAAGGAGAACTTCCTTGGCCGTTCTAGGGTGGGGCTGGGGGAGAGACGATGCCTGCTGCCCCCACAGCATCCTGGGTACCTGCTGCACTGACCACAGTCTGCTCATGTGGGGGTTTTGTTTGTTTCTTTGTTTGTTTTGCTCCGGGAATCGAACCCGGGTCTCCGGCATGACAGGCGAGAACTCTGCCACCGAGCCACCATTGCATCATCCTGATCACGTGTTTTTATTTTACTGTGGGCCCTTTCAAGGCAGACACAGCATGTCTAGTGTGTTTTTATGTCATCATTACCCATGACAGGACTCAATTTTTGAATAGTCAGTATTATGGACAAAGCAACAATTGATGTATTTTTTTTCAAAATGTGTTTCATATTATTACTTAATATCTGATGCATTTTCACGTGCTGAGAACAAATTTTTTTAAATAGTGAAAATTTAGCAGAGAAGTTAATATCTAACTGAAACATGTTTAAATGTAAGTGATTTAAATATTGCCTCTGTATTTAATATTCAATCAATTTTCTTTTAATGCAAACATTATTTGTGAAAAAAAAATTACAGAGAAAGGTGGGGAAATTTTGATAAAATTTCCTAAGATAGAGACAAGCACTCAAAATCCAATGATGTGAGTGCCCGTCTTATTTTCATTATAGTATATGCAATATCAGTTATGGGGATTATTAAGTATTAGCACCAGTAGCCTACAAATTCCTGTTCATTCCACACTTGCTGATCTCAGAAAAACATAATCATTATAGAGAGGATTTCAAAGGTAGAAGCGACTTTATATCTTTCATTTCTTAATACCACTGAAGAAAATGGGAATAGTAGATATCACAGCTGATTTCTTCTGGAGTTCAGTTTTCCTCTAAATTACTTCTTATTCATTAAGATGAATTTAAATTTCATGTCAAACCCGGACTTTTAAAAAAATCTTGGTTCCTTCATTAGTAAGCAAAATTCTTATCTGGGAAAGCTTTCAATTCCACAATTCCCCAGCTTTTTCATACACATGATGATCGTTATTAGATGGTTCTACTTCTTTTGCATATCCACTGCAATGTGTGTTACTCGCTAACAAGTGTGTGCACATAGGCACACATGCAATATATTTATGAGATGTTTGTCTCATAAATTAAATGTGTGCCTAATATTTCATGGAACTACTGGTTTTTATTCAAAATGTCAGCAAATGCTAGGAAAACTGGATGGAAATCACCAACAATATTTAAAGAGAGTTTTGATTGAAATTTACATTAGCCAGGAACCTGTATTTAACTTTGATTACCTAGTATTTTGATACAAAATGTGACCACAGATTAGTCTTACTCCATTATTATCATCCGAACATGTATTTCCTTTGAAACGCTATTATGTCATTCAGGTTATGTAGATATTCATGATTAAAGACAGCACATATTGTAAAATAAATACATCATATGGAATTACAAATTTGCGTAGGTATTTTGAAAAAAATCAAATTACATTTCATGTGCCTTCATAATTCAGTTTGAAATGTTTGCAAATTCCCAGAAAGCAAAATGAGAAGCCAAAGTGATATTTTATCCTAAATCATCTCTCCTCTTTTATACTCACAATAGGAACAAAACCTCCAAATGGCAGTGAGGTTTCTATCTTTCCTACTCTAGAGATAATTCTGCACTCACACCATTGCCCTCATTTCTTTCTTACTGATGCATCTCCCTATCCCAATGACAGAACCATTAAACAAATGACTTTCTTCTCTTATCTCATTGCCCATAGACACTTTCAAATGTCATATATCCCAGCACCACTAACACACAGTTCTTTAAAAGCTGATTGCTCCTATTCTTTCCTCTAAACTTTCCAGATTCCGTAAATTGTTTATATATTCCCTGTAAAATCAGTGACTCTTTTGCTACACATTATACAAAATTTTTATTTAAAAAGCCATTTTTTATTAACAAAATATTGCTTAAATACTGGCTACAAAGTCATATATTTATGCAAAAGTAGCTAAGAACTTTAAAATCCCAGAAGCTTTTTGTAAAAGTAAATTAGGTGTCATAAAAGGTTTCAGAGCTCCTGATGAACCATTATAAATTGCGTGTATGCCTGAAGGGACCTCTCTCACAAGGAACCGGAGCTCCTCTTACAGTTACTTATGCAGAGCTGTGATGAGGAACATTCCTGGTCCGTCCAGTCTGGGGTCTCTGAACTCCCTGTTGAGTGGGTCAGTACCTAGCCTCGGAGTGGGTGGGCTTACAGCATTTCACACTGCACCCACAAACCCTTTAAAATCTTTTACAGGAGTTCACGCCTCATCAGAAATGTATATCGATGCTACTCTCTTTGAGAAGTACTTAAAACTACAAGATGCAATATAGACTTTTTTCATTTTTGAAATTCCTTCTGCCCCCACCGAAAAAAATCATTCTAGAAAAAGTAGAGAAAAATGCACATAGTAAAACAGGCTAGCAAGAAGCGTCCTCCTGCTTTCATTGCTGCCACAATCCACTGCTAACCTAACTAGTGTTCCCTTATATTAATTGCCCTTAGAATTGATAGTGTAAAACTTTATATGGAACAAGAGTGCTATGACTTATTAATCCCATTAATTCAATTAATTGTACAAACCAAACCATGACAGTAAACAGTAATCTAACCTGAAAGAAAACAGAGGCCATGAGATGAGGCAAATTAATCTTCATCACTGAAAAGTCAGGTAAGTTAGTGCTAAAAAAATATTTCTCTTCTGGAACTTTATGAATCTATTCAAGTATGCAAAAAGAGATATTCCCCGTTATTTTCCTAGAATATAAATCTGGTTCTTTTGCTCCCAATCTTAAAATTCCCTGCTGGCTCCCCAATCCCCCACCTCCCCATGATATATAAGGAGCATCATAACGCATACTCAGCTGTCTATGCCCTCAAATTCTCCCATTGCCCCCTACTCTTGTTCTTCCTCAGCCACAAAAAGAGTAGTTCTCAGAATACCTCTACTTTTCTCCTTTCAGGTAAGTTCTTTTTTTCCCTTCCTTTCTATGACAACCCACTGTACTTCCAGCAAGATCCAGTTCAAATGCTTTCTCCCCTGTGATGTCTGCCATGGCTCTGTGAGTTGTACCTCTCTCTGTTTCCTGCATCCTTTCCCTATTGTCTGAAACTAACCTCGTTACATTAATGTTCTATGTGCATGTCGGCATTCCCATAAAGAGTGCGAGATCCCTGAAGGCAAGAAGCTTTTCCCACCTGCTTTATACTAAATGAACAGGTGTTAAGTGAATAAATATACATAAGATTTCATATCAACTTCTTACATACTTCAAAATTGTAAAGAGTAAAATAATATTAGTCATATATATATATATATATATATATATATATATATATTTTTTTTTGCATGGGCAGGCACTGGGAATCAAACCCAGGTCTCCAGCATGGCAGGTGAGAACTCTACCTGCTGAGCCACCATGGCTCGCCCTGTCCCATATTTTGAGGGAAGAATATTTCAACATGCTTTTTAGGATTTTTGAAAAAGCTTCCATAGAGTGTTGTTAACAATGTGTTATCATTAAGCACCTCTGCATACCTCCTTCATCTAACATGAAAGTTTCCATGTTAACTATGATTAAAATCAAGATCTATATTAGATTCTAACCATGTAAAATTGTGCATGAAAAGAAAGACAATAGAAGGCAGTATACCAAATCTTAGGAAGGCTGGTGAGATTGTAGATTATTTTATTTCTTTTTTATATATTTTTCTATTTATTAAATGTTCTTCAATAAGCATACATTAAGTCTTTCATTTATTTAAATTTACATCGGATATTGGTTGAAAAAGAAAACTATTACAGATGCATTTAAAATATCCCCTTTACCCTGTCATAAACCTGCTTCCCTCTCAAATGTTAATCACCATCCTGAAATTGGTGTGGTTTCTCTGTCTGTACCTTTATACTTGTACTATGTATGTATATATTCATCATATATGTAAATATATGTATTCATTTGTATTAGACATGCTGTGTTTTAATTTTACATAAATAGTATCATATATGCACAATTCTCATACTTGTTGCTTTTTTTTTTTGCTTAACTCATTTTCAAGATGCATCCAAGTACATATTTGTAAACCTAGTTTTCTTTTTCATTTGTAACTACTGAAGTCTGTTCCTTTTACTAAAATTCACCCTTTCATTTTATACTGATGGACATTTTGTTTTTCCAAAGCTTTCACTCTTACAATGTTGTAATGGAAATCTTTCTGAGTCTTAGAGTTTTGTTTTAAAAAGCTTTACACAGAAGTAGAATTTCTGAACAGTAGGGTATGTGGATTGCAAACTTATTAGATATTGTCAAATTGCCCTCCAATTTGGAGTATCAATTTATAATTGTAGGACAGTCCCTGTTTTTCCACATCTTTTTAATACTTGATAATGTCAGAACTTTATCTTGTGTTATCGTGGTGGATGGATGTAAACTAGTATCTCATGGTGGCCTTCATCTAACTTTTGAATTTTAAAGGTATTTTTTTAATCAGTCTTGCTACAGGTATACATATATATAAAATTTGGGGGGGGGGTGCATGGTCCTGGAATTGAACCCGGGTCTCCCACATGAAAGATGAGCACTCTATCACTGAACCACCCGTGCACCTGCTATAGGTATATTTATATTAGTCTTTCCAAATATTGCTTAATTTCCATTACGATTTTCTTTTAAACCATGAGTTACTTTGAAATACGTTCCTCTTTAGTGTCCAAATTTGTGGGAGAGTGTTCTGGAAAGACAGTGGCTGAGCTGTGCTTCCACTGTCAGCTCAAGCCAAGCAGCATCTGGAGCCAACAGGCAAAGCAGGTGTGGAGGAAAGTGCAAGAAAGCTGTCACAGGACAACCTCCCCTCTGGATGGAAAGATGTTACAGGACCAGTGAAGGAATGGCCTGGGGCAGGACTCAGAAAGCTGCAAATCCCAGGAAAAGTTTAGTCACAGAAGGTGCGGTATCCAAAGGGAAAAGCTGGCATTGGCTGCATGAGTGTGTTCCATCTTCACAGCCCCAGGGAGCCAAGGGCAGGCTGAGACGGTGTTCCAACTCGTTTTCAACTTAAATGCTGGGGAAGTTTGATGTGAACTGTTTGCAGAGACTTCATTCTGACGCCTTAACAGATAATCAACATCGTGCATATTGTTAATAATGCTGACACTCAGAGCCTGATAATTCTATATCTTCTGCTGTTCTGGAAACTGCCATTCTGTAAGGTACTGAAACAACTAAACCTGAGCCCCTAGGAGTAGACACATGCACATATACACACAAAACTTGAGGAACAGACCAACACATACACACACACACACACACACACACACACACAAACTTTAAGGCATAAACCAACACACACACATAAACCTTAAGGAGTAGACCAAAACACACAAACTTTAAGGAGTAGATCAACACACACACACAAACTTTAAGGAGTAGACCAAAACACACAAACTTTAAGGAGTAGATCACACACACACACACACACACACACACACACACACACACATACAAACCTTAAGGAAGCCTAGAAACGAGAGATAAAAAACAGAATATTAAAAATATTAAAGACTTCACATAAAATAGACTCCGTGTTGGGGAGGGACACATATAACTAACCCAAAAAACTCAGTACGTACTTTGAAGGAAAGGATGGTTTGTTAAGAATTAAAATTAGTGCCTTAGAAAAAGAAGTAGAAGAAATAACCCAAACTAGATATCCAAAAATGATAGGAATCACAAGGGCAGAGCTCGAGAAGTTCTAATAGGCAATTAATTAGAATTCCAGAAAAGGAAAAAGGAGCAGATGGAGACATAGAAGTTCTTTAAAAATAGAATAAAATTCCATCGGTGAAGAAAACTTGGTCTGCATGTTGAAGTTTCAGGCAGGATTAATGAAAAAGACTCACACATATAGGCATATACTGGTAGAATTATGACTGCCAAGGATAATTCTGGTATTTTATAAACTTCCAGATGGAAATGACACACTGTTTACAATGGAAAGAGACATTGGCATTAACTTTTCATCTGCAACACTGGAATCTAGAAGATAATGGAATGCAGTCTGAGGAAAATATTTAAGAACTCTAACCAAACAGAAGAGAGACTTCAAAATGGCAGAAGTGGAAAAAGAGAAAACAGTGATGGACAATAAATCTATGCCTACATCTCACTAAATCTCTCTATCCATCCAATAGACTCTGAGAATGGCAATATAATTAATAATAAGGATTCCAAATAAAAATTATTAAAATAGATGAAATATGGTACAATGGAAATTCTATTAAAAGTCTGAAACTTGGGGAATGGAAGAGAGAAGGAAGACATAGAGGCATTCTACATTTACTTTTCAACAGGGTTGAAAGTAGGAAATTAAAATTGTAGTAAAAGATTGTGAGAAAGTGAAAAAATATTTACTTTGTTATGATATAATTATACATCCAAGGACATCTACAAAACTCAAAATCTCCTGACTTAAAAATAAAATTATATTAGAAATAATGATACAATTTTATAAGGCGGCTAGATACAACCAATATATTAACAATTCAATACTCTTGTCCATTTCAACATAAGCACTTACTATGGAAATGGAAAAAATCCTTTCAACATAGTGATAACAGGTATCAAATACAAATTGCCATGAAATTAATAGGTTGAACACATAAAAAAACTAATATTATTGAACATCATATAAAATCTGAATAAATCTTGGACAATAGAAAATACAATACAGAAATGGCAATCCTCTAAAATTAATATATACACATAACGAAATTCCATTTAGAGACCCAGTTCTTTTCTGTTCCCCTTTGGAATGTTTTCTAACATTTCTTGACATTTGGTAAAATAAGTGGCAAAAAAATAACCAAGAAAGTATGAAAAAGAATATCGTGGAAGAGGATTTAACTGACCAAATAGCAGAAAATATTATAAAGCCATTGCAATCACAATAAGTCACATTAAATATGTCCCATTGTAGGAACTTCATTGTGATGGGTTGAATCATGTACCCCAATAAAAAACAGGTTTTAATCTTAATCCAGGTTCCTATTTCTTTGATATGTGTTGGAACTGACTTTGTGACCTTGACAGTCAGTATTTCCAAATGTTTTACATGTGCTTGAAAGAAAATATATATATTTTCTATTGAAAAGCATGGAGCTCTATATATGTCTATTTAACCAGATGTGTTAATTGTATAATTCAAATATTCTACATTCTTACATTATGGGTCTCCATTTATCAATTTTCTGAATGAAATACGGTATATTAAAGTCTTGCACAGTGATTGTGGATTTATCATTTCCTCCTGAGAGTTCCATCAGTTTGGGCTTTTAAGATTTTAAGGCTATATGGCATGTTGTTATGGGCATAAATTTTATATCTACTTGGCATTGTGTTACTTTAGATCGATTATTTATTGTTATGTATTTTCCTTCTTTATTTCTTTTAATGCTTTTAGCCTTAAATTATATTTGAGTGATTATATCGATTTCAGCAGCTTTCCTTAGGTTGGTTACATGATCTTATTCTCTTTAATGCCACTGTTTTCTAACATTCATTGATATTTGGATTTAGGTTTGACTCCCATAAAGAGAACATAGCATGGCTTTTTAAAAAATTTCTGCAATATGATCATCTCTGCTTTTTACTGGTTATGTTTATTTTGCGGTGAACTGCCATGCTTGCTCTCCACTGCACTTCATTTTTCCAGGCTTAGGGTCATTTTTATGGATAAATATTCTTTAATTCTTTTATTTTCCATTACTGTTGTAGAAGATATAAATTACACTTCTATGTTTAATGATTTCTCTTAAAATTTAACCAAAAATTTTGAAAGCAAGAATTAAAAGGTCCTTGCACATCTGTATCAGTCGGGGTTCTCTGGAGAAACAGACCCAACAGGAGAGATCTGTAAACGTAAAGGCGTCTCACGCGACCATGGGAGGGAAGAGTCCAAAGTCGGGAGGGCAGGCTGTGAAGCTGGCGGCTCCCCTGAAGTGTCTGCACGAACACCACGGGAGAAGCTCGCGGGCGGAAGAGGCAGCGAAAGCCTCTCTTCCTCCTTAAAAGTCTTCAACTGACTGGGTTATCTCATTGTAGGAGATGCGCCTTAGTTGAGTACAGATGTCATCAGCCACCGATGCAGTCAACTGACTGATGACTTACTACACCAGCCTTCCAGTTTGTCAACCAGCCATGAAATGTCCTTGCAGCAGCGGTCAGGCCAGGGTTTGCCTGATGAGACAGCTGGGCAACGTCATTTGGCCAAGGTGACACCAGAACCCACCATCACAGCATCTTTCTTTCCCTAGTTCCTCAGCCAACTTTATGACCTTCTGAACACACAACGCGACATCCATTTTTTTTTTGCATTGTCTAGAAATTTAATGCCCCCAGCTTCTTATTTTCAGCACTGGACTTCACTTCAGGGCCCACCTCATGGTCTCTTTGACCTCATTACCCTCCAGGCTGCAGTCTCCCCACTGCCCCTGTCCATTTCCGGACCAATCCCCAGCTGGACTGCCACTGAGGCCAGCTTCCTATTTTATGTTTTCAATCCAGTTGAGAGCATAGAGATATTTTTGTTGTTGTTCAGCAAAGCTAGAATTTGAAATTCTCTCATTTTACATTTTATCCCTCAGCCTTGTTTTGATTTTTTGGGTCTGAGGAAATAATGGAAAGGTGACTTTAGCACAAACTTGACAGACCTTGTCAAGTTGACAGACCAGATTATATAATCTGAAAAATATATACATAATTAAAAAATCAATACATTGAATTTTATACATGCTTTTCACATTTATGTAAAAACTAGGCACAGCAAAAGACAAAAATACAGGCAGAATATTAGCAGCAGTTGCACTGACAAATAAGATATGGAGAAAATCTTTTTTTTTCTTTGTATATATTGTGTACGTTTTTTAAAATAATTCAATTCAAATTTTTTTTTTTTTTAACATGGGCAGGCACCAGGAATGGAACCTGGGTTTCCAGCATGGAAGGCAAGAACTCTGCTGCTGAGCCACCACTGTGCTGCTCTCAATTCAATGTACAATGAGAACAGAACCTTCTTTTTAAAATTGACTAGAAAAAAACAGTCATTATATTAGCAGCTATATTAAAAAATGACAATATATATCCAACAGAATTTCCTAAGGCTAACAACTAATTAAAAGATATTTAAAATGAGTTCACAGGTTCAGAAAGATTTCTGTGTTGCCATGTCTCAGGATTTAGACAAATCACTCTATTACACATTCTGTTAGTGTAACCAAAGTACGCTACAGTGGAAATGATTAAGTATCCTCATACATGCTGGCGACTTACTGTCAGCTTATTTGCAAATTTTCTAAGGAACAAAATACTCAGCTAGTTCACATCTCTTGACTTGTTCAGGACACAGCTTTTACCATCTTGTTTTCTTTTCATTTCTTCTATGCGCAGGTGAGAAACACAAAAAGACACTAGATAACCATTTGGTATGAACCAAATGGTTCTATAGAAATTAAAAGTAGAGGGAAACCTGTGCCATTGAAAGGCCCCTGCAGTTTCTTCTCCAGACTCTGTGTATAAATAGCAGAATAAGATGTCCCACTGAGAACAAAGAGAACAAATGTGGCTGACTTTGGCAGTAAAATATACGACTCTGCATGCAATAATGGTCTGTTTGAGCACTGCTGAGTCTAAGTATCTACAATGCTTTAAACTTTTATTTTTCAAAGTCTTGTAGATATAACCATTCCTATTATTTTGTGTCTAATACTCTTTTTTATCTTTGTGTCTTACACATCTACAGGATGCAGAAAATTGTTAGTGCTCAATCAATGCTTGTGGTATGAATGAATAAATTAATGAATTAATAAATGATCTCACAAAAAGGAACAGCTCTGAACAGAAAGAGGGTGCATTGGGGAAAAGCTATGAGTAATACACTGAAACCTGCAGTGAATTCTCAATGCCACATTTGTCTTTAAATTCCTATCTCTTTCAAAAATTTTTAACTTCTTCTGTTATAATTTCCTGAACTATAATAGGGGATATGGTATTAAAAGTGATGAAATGATAAATCTAGAAATTTTTGTGCATTAATTCTTTTTTGTTAATATGATTCTCTAATTTGAGAAGTTGTAGGTTTACAGAAAAATCATGCAAGAACTCTAGAACTCCCATACACACTGCCCTATTATAAACACCTTGCATTTGTGTAGTACCTTTGTTACAGCTGATGAAAATATTACTATAATTGTACCATTAACTATGGTCCGTAGTTTACATTATATTCACTGAGCTGTACAATCCAATGCTTTTTTAAAAAATTTTATTCTAGTAAAACATATACAAACTAAAAATTCCCATTTTAAACACATTCAAAAATATCATTCAGTGCTATTATCCTCACAAAGTTGTGCTACCATCACCCCCATTCATTACCAAAACCTCTTCATCACCCCAAACAGAAGCTTTGTACAATTTAAGCATTCACTCCCTGTTTTAGTTTTCCTCTCGCTAAAACAAATGCCAAGCAATGGGTTGACTAAAGCAACGGGAATTTATTGGGCTGGCTGTTGGTGATCCATGTCTCAGATTTTCTGTCACAGGTCAGTGTACATGGCAGCCTCCCCCTGTAGCTCCCTTCTCTTCTGAGTTCCACAGACTTCCAGCTTCTGGCTATCCCCTCTGTGGCTTTTTCCTCCCTCTCGAACTTCCCTTTAAGGCTTCACTAATAGGGTTAAACCACCCTGGGCCACACCTTATCTGAAGTGACCTCATTAAAAGGTCCCATGGATTCAGTTTAAGAATAAGATTTCCTGGGGTACATAGCTCCAAACCACCACATTCCTCATTCCATTCCGCCACCCCACCTCTAGTAACCTATAACTCTGGTTTCTGACTCTATGAATTCGCTTCTTCTACGTATTTCAATTCAGTAAGTTCATACAATCTTTGTCCTTTTGGGTCTGACTTATTTTACTCAACATGATGTCTTTGACATTCATCCATGTCGTTGCATATATTGGAACTTCATTCCTTTTTTTTTGGCTAAATATTATCCCATTGTTTGCCTATGCCACATTTTCATTTACCCTTTTGTCTGTTGATTGGCACTTGGGTTGCTTCCATCTTTAGGCAATTCTGAATAATGCTACTATACACTCATATGCAGATACCAGTTCCAGGCCTTGCTTTCAATTCTTGTGGGTGCATACTGGAAGTGGGATTGCCGAGTTATATGGCAATTCTGTACTTAACTTTCTGAGAAACAGCCAAACTGTTTTCCATAGAGGCTGCACCATTTTATATTCCACTCAAAAATAAATGACTGTTCCTCTTTCTCCATATCCTCTCTACCGCTTATTTTCCAGTGTTTAGACAGTAGCCATTCTAGTAGGTGTGAATGGGGTATCTCATTGTGGTTTTGATTTGCATTTACCTAATGGCTAAACAGCTTTTCATGTGCATTTTGCTACCTGTATATCTTCTTTGGAAAAGTGTCTATTCAAAGTCTTTTGCCCATTTTGCGGGGGGGGAGGGGGGAGTTGTTAACTTTTTGTTGTTGTGCTATAGGATTTCCTTATATATTCCTGATATTACACCTTTATGAGATATTTGCTTTCCAAATATTTTCTCCCATTGAGTAGGCTGTCTTTTTACTTTCATGATAAAGTTCTTTGATACATAAAAGTTTTTAATGTTGATAAAGTCTAATTATTATTTTGTTGCTCATGTTTTTGGTGTAAAGACTAAGAAACAACTGCCTAACACAAGGTCCTGAATATGTTTTCCTATGTTTTCTTCTAGGAGTTTTGTAGTTCTGGTTCTTAGTTGGGTCTTCAATCCTTTTTAGTTGATTTTTATATATAGTGTGAAGTAGGGGCCAATATTCATTCTTTTGCATATGGATATCCAGTTCTCCCAGCACCATTTGTGGAAGAGACTATTCTTTCTCCAATGAGTGGACATAGCACACCCGTTAAAAATCAATTGGGGGTGGGCCATGTGGCTCACTGGCAGAGTTCTCCCTGCCATGCCGGAGAACTGGTTTTAGTCCTGGTATCTGCCCATGCAAAAAAAAAAATCAACTGGTCACAGATGTAATGGTTTATTTATGAATTCTCAGTTTGATTCCATTTGTCTATATATCTATTCTTTTTTTTTATTTTTTTATTAATTAAAAAAAATTAACTAACACAACATTTAGAAATCATTCCATTCTACATATACAATCAGTAATTCTTAATATCATCACATAGGTGTATGGTCATCATTTCTCAGTACATATGCATCGATTTAGAGAAAGAAATAGCAAGACAACAGAAAAAGAAATAAAGTGATAACATAGAGAGAAAACAAAAATAAAAATAAAAAGTACAAAAATATATGAGAAAAAAAAAAAAACTATAGCTCAGATGCAGCTTCATTCAGCGTTCCAACATAATTACATTACAATTAGGCAGTATTGTGCTGACCTATATATCTATTCTTTTGCCAGTACCAAGCTACTATGATTACTTTAGCTTTGTAATAAGTTTAAGATCAGAAAACTGAGTTTCCCAGCATCATTCTTCTTTTTTAAGATGGCTTTAGCTAATCAGGGCTCCTTAGCCTTCCATATAAATTTGATGATGGGCTTTTTTTCTTTTCTCCCAAGAAGGTTGCTGAAATTTTGATTGGGATGCATTGAATCTGTAAATCAGTTTGGGTGGAACTGACATCTTAATAATATTTAATCTTCCCTTCCATGAATGCACAATGTCCTTCAATTTATTTCAGTCTATTTTAATTTCTTTTAGCAATGATTTATTGTTTTCTTTGTATAAGTCCTTTGCATCCTTGGTTAAATTTCTTCCTAGATATTTGTCTCTCTTCGTTGTTATTGTGAGCATTAATCCTTAATTGAGATTAAATAACATAACTACTTTTTTGGGGGGAGCAGGGATACATGGGCTGGGAATTGAATCTGGGTTGCCCACATGGCAGGAAAACATTCCACCACTAAATCACCCATGCACCCCTACTTTTACTTCTCTATTTTTCTAAATTATTAAAACCTAGCCTGTCAATACCTAAAAATAACACTAAGAAAGAGATGTTTTTGCCTTTTCCTTTTTTATGAATTGCTCATGAAAGACCAATAGAAAAATTATCACGATTTCTTTAATTTCTGTATTCTAATGTAAATGTAAAATGTAATATATTAGATAAAATCTAGGATAAAATATGTTAATGCAAAATCATAACTTTTTCAATGTGTAGTGTGACTGTAGTTGTATGTCAGTTAATTTTGTTAATGTTAGTTAATTAGTGTGTAGGAGTACCTAATGGGAGAACCAGTAGTCTTATAATGTTACATGAATAATACAGCATCTACGGAAAATATGTAAAATGAATGAACGAGCTTACCAGTAGATTTATATAAAATGTCTAGACAATGTAAGGAGAAAAAAAAGATGTTAAACCATGAGACTGCAATAATAATGCAAGATTTCAGTATGATTATATTTTCAGTATAATATTATTTTCAATGTAATGCTATATGTAGCAGCTGGTTAACGAAGCAACATTAATAGGAATGAGTCCATGAAGTAACAGCTTAATTATTAGAGTGAATTCAAAGCATACAACCATAAACTCCCATAAGCTATGATGATGTTGTCATTTTTAGGGGCATTGAGAGTAACTCTTACCAAGTGTTCAACCAACACACTAAACAAAATAATCAAAATTAAAAATATTCTGAAGCATGAGTAGTTAAAAACCTGTCTCTTTATTACACAAAAGGTTAATGCAAAAGAAATTTTGGTATTGTGTTAGACAGCATCAATCCCCATCTATTCACCTTTCTTTTTTCAAAGGAGGAAATTAACCTATATATTCAACATTAATTAGGTATATGCAAATTGTTTTGATGTGATCTATTGTAACTTTCTGTAAATAAAAAATAATTTTTATTTATTTTCTAATTATAAAAGCAATATGGTGTTAACTCTAAAAATGTAGACAATAGCAAAAAGTATTAAAAAAAATAAAAATCTCATGTAATCCTACCACAGTGATAGCTACTATTAATACATCTTTCTAGTGCTTTTATTCCTGTGCACATGCACATAACATTAATTTTGCAACTATGTATTAGTGGTAAATATTCATTCTTTTGTTCAACAGATATTTACTGAAGGGTGTCTGTATTAGCTAGGGTTCTCTAGAGAAACAGAATCAGCAGGAGATATTCATAAATATAAAATTTATAAAACTGTCTCACATAACTGTGGGAATATGGAATCTAAGGTCTGTAGGGCAGGCCATAAGCTGGAAAAACAAACTCTCAGGAGAGGCTGGCTGGACAACTGTGAGAAAGGAAGAGTCCAAAATCCATAGGGCAGATTGTGAAGCCGGCAACTCTGATGAAGGGTCTGGATGAACTCCACAGGAGAGGCTCACCAGCTGAAGCAGGAAGAGTGACTGTCTTCTGATTCCTCCTTAATAGCCTTCCAGTGATCAGATTAAGCATCATTCATCAGAGAAGGCATTCCCCTTAGCTGATTACAAATGCAATCAGCTGTGCATGCAGCCAACGTAATCATGATTTAAGTCCATGAAATGTCCTCATAGCAACACATGAATATGCCCATGACAGTGCCTATGTGCCATTATGGGAATTTCCCCAATTGATTATATTTTATATGAAGACATTATTTATAATAATTATTGATAACTCTAATCTTTGGATGCATCATTATTTCTTAACTGTTTATCTGTTTTGAATTTTGGGTTGTTTCCAATTTCATTCACTTATTTTGGATTGTTTATAAAATCTCCAAGCACCACTCCACAGATGAGGACAATGCAGGTTTATCACAAACTAGTAAAAATGTTTCCAGTTCTCCCTGTTTTATTTGAGAGGAAAAATTGAAGATTTGTCTGTCACATTCAAAAGAATCGAAAACCGGTATGCTTAATTAATCAATTAACTGATCCATGACCTGCAAGTGTGGTTAAGAATACTGCCTCTAGAGCCATAGTTCTTATGTCTGTCTCCCTCACTTGTCTTTTACTATTCAAAAGAGAAAAATATCACTGGTAAAAGACAAATGACTGGCACATTAAAACACTATATCTTCCCAAACATTTTAATGAAATTAGGGGAGGAAGGAAAATTGGATGGTGCCATAAGAGCAGAAAGCAGAAGCAGGAGTAGACATTCATTCAGACAGAGGAAAGTACCATGTGAAGGCCCATAGGTGGGAAGGAGCTCACCCTTATTAAAGAACAAGAAGGAACTAAAGAGGGTTAGTGTAGCAAGGGGGAGTCTGGTAAGAGATGAGGCTACAGGTACAAACAGAGGTTGTGATGTTTTCAAGGGTTGGGGTCATCTTTTAAGAGCAATGACATGCCACTAAAATGTTTTAATCAGGAGACTTAGGCTATCATATTTGTGATTTTTTAAATTATTTTGGCTGCACTGTGAATAATAAATTCAAGGGAAGGCAAATAGGAAACTAGGAGACCTTTAAAATAATCCAGAAGAATGGTCGGTTATGGTAGAGATTAAGAGAAACGGATAGAGTTGAGAGATAGGAATTGAAAACCACAGGTTGATTTTCACTGGTTATTGACTAGATATGGAGGTTGATGGAAAGAGAGCTGTCAAGAGTGAGACCCAGGTTTCTGCAGCTGGATGGATGATGAAATCATTTCTGGGATGGAAGCCCTGCATGAAGGACAGGTTTTGAGAGAGATCTGAATTAGTTTGGGATACGTTAAGGTCAAAGTGCCTTTGAGACACAATAGGTGGAGATATTCAGCAGATAGCTGGAGGTATAGATGGGCTAGAGTTGACAGCAGGATCTGCTGAGAAATGTTTGGGACTCTTCAAGATGTTGATACCAGATGCCATACTGTATTTAAGATTCTTAGGAAGAGAGAAGAGAGCAAAGAATAGAAAGAACTTGATCTGAGTCGAAGAGCTCTCAACTTTTAGAGCCATGACTCTTCCCAGAGTCATATGGCAAGCTAGGACAAAGCTGCACTGGACAGCAAATGAAGGAATTGTGTCAAAAGGGAAGCAGCTCCAGCCTGTGGAGTGCTGCTGAGATGTAAAATAAATGAGGACGGAGAAACGTCCTTTTTGTGCCACCACGGTCATTGGTGCCTTAGGGAGTACATTTCAGTGGGTAATGGAGACCTGATTAGGGTAGGCTGAGATGTGAAAGGAAAGTAAGGAAAAGACCAGACCAAGAACATCGTGGGGATAAAGAGGAAATAGTAGCTCAGGAGCTGAGAAGTCCAAAAATTTTTTGTTTGTTTTCTTGTGTGTATCATTACTGCTTTCATCTTTTGTCGTTTATTATTGTTTTTCAACCTAGAAAGAACTGAGCAGATTTAAATATTGATGTGCATGATCCAGTGGAGAAGGTTAATTAAAATACGAGAGAGAGAGAAGGAATGAATGATAAGGTCAAATTCCTGAGAAGGCAGAAGCATGAAACTGAGAGCACAGGAGGAGCTGAGCTTGGACAGAGGAAGGAAAACCTCCTCTATTCCAACTGAAGGGGCAGGGAAAGGGATGGGAGGGGGTGCAGATGTATGTGTATGTTTGGCAGGAGAAGTTAATGAGGTTCTAAATGATGACTCTATTTTCTGTACGAAATAAAACAGGTAATCTGCTGAGAGTGAGGGACAAGATGGGAAAACGCACCTGAGGTTAGAGGAAACTAGACAAACAGTGAGACTATGAAGCTTGTGAAGAGCCCATCTCAGTTTGGTGGGCATGCATTTTGGAATTTATGAATGCTTACTTCATTATTATATGTAATCTAACATGCGGGGAGATTCTGTCCCATGGGATATCATACATGCATAATAAAATGCCTATGTCCCCAACGTTATCACTTTAAGAAGAGTGCATTGTTGTACTGGAATTCATATCATTCTGCAATGTATGTTATTTATGCTTACTACACACAAAACTGATGTGAGGAGAAAAGTATACTTTTCCTTTTGTTTAGAATGTTGTTTCCCAAATACAGCAAATTTCCATAATTTGAGCAAAGAGAGATAATTACATGTTCAAATTGATAAACTGTCCATTTGGATGAAGGAGGTACTTAATTTACCTGAATTTCACTGCAAGTACTGCTGCCCTTTTTATTTCTCCATTATCTAGCATAAGGTTACATATTTAGTGAATAGAGCATATAGCAAATGCCAAATAAATCATTGCTATTTGATAAAAATGGTTCTTATCAAAGAAGGTCTGGATTAGTGTGGAAAAGAATGCCTCGGGGGGCTCAAGGATAGTTGATTCTCTTAAATCAGTTAAACATACCCACAGTAGTAATGTTGACTATACCCCACTTGCTTAGCAGATATAAACATTACAGCTCGTCCATGCTGAATTCTTTTAATTTCAAACTTTTGGCATTAGAATTAAGGAAGCATCACCATTTCAAAAAATGTTCAGGTATAAATATATTACAGAATTACCCTGAGTAGGTATACTTATTCCCTATTTCAGCCCACAACCTATTTCAGGATGCTGGGGACATGCAGTGGGGTGTCGGGGGTCATTCACCAGATGACAGTTTCATTTCAGGTTGACCACAGACCCTCAAACACATCAGCAAATTAAACATAACAGAGACACACATCGTCCTGGCATGGTACCACTGAACATGTCCTTTTTATCAGAGATCATCTATTTTCTCAACAGGACTGGAAACAGTCTTCACTGGTGGTATTATAAATTGCTCATTAATAAAAAAGGATTTATTGAGCAAAGCCAGTACTAAATGCTTGAAAATAACAGGTTGCCTAGTTACCATGAAATGGAAAAATTTCCTTGTGAAAGTTAAAATTAACTGAAAGGCAGAAAAGAAAGCACACTCTTTGATGGCATCTGACTATTTAATGGGAGCTTCTGCTGCCATTACACCTATTTTCTTTTAGAGATATTATTCATTCATCCAACTATCCATTCACTTATGTAGCTGAGCTGCCACTATGATTATGTAAATTCCTTTGCTTGATGCTACATGGGAAACAAACAAATAGGATTCAACAGGGTGCTTAAACATGAGTCCTAGACTGCAAATTCACCAAGCAAGTACGGGACTTATGTGGATCTTTATTTAATGAGCCTAGCACGAGAGCAATATCATTTATTACTCCAGATGAAATCTGTAGTCTTTAAGGTATTAGTAAAATGCTCCTTGGAAAGAATAACCCTAATTTTCTAAGTGAATTGCAAAATCCTAGTGAATATGCATTTCCCAACAAGTTGACTTCATCTTTAAATTAAACAAGAAGGTACGATATTTTTTTTCTTGTCAAGATGAGATTTATTTTGTACTAGTTTCTCTGGTTAATTTGATAAAAGAGGCCACCAACAGGGAACTAATATGAATACTTAACTATGATTTTATGAGAAGAATAGAATGCATAACTAGATCTGTGAATGGTATCGCCAGCCACAGTCCAGACCCGCAAGCCTCTGGGGTAAGCAGGTGACAGTGGACTGCACTCCCAGGCCAGCACCCTCACCTCCCTCCCGCCTATGATTTGAATTTGTGTGCTCAGTTTTGGTCCCTCCTAGGACCTGGTCATCTGATCTCTCTCTTTCTCTCTGTGTCTTTCCCTCCCTCCAGGAACGCTTTAGAATTCAATTCCTGATGGAGCAGTGATGCCCATTTTTCCCGGAAACCTAAACCATTGTTATCCAAAACAGTTAACTAAAGCACTAAATTAACCCAAAACTAGAGAGCATTCCCTGAGATACTAGATGCGATTCTTTTATTCCCTTGGCTCCTCATTTTCCAAATGTCAGATCCCCAAGGGGAGAAGAGATGCGCTTTACTCCTAAACACATCCCAGCTTCGTCTCCCTTCTCCCTCGTTCTTGGCGCTGCCGTTGTCCCGGCCACCATCATTCTTGCTGAGTCTGCACACTGGTCTCCTAAGTAGTCTTCCTGCTTCTAGCTACATCTCCGCCCATCTATTCTGCGCACAGCTTAGGGAGGGGTCGTTCTAAACAATAAACCTGATCATGGTGGCACCTTGTTTAAAGTATGTCAGTGGTTCACTTCTATTATCAGGTGAAATCCAAACTTCTGCATATCACTCATTCTTCAATGAATTCTCCCTTCTATTCATGCCCCTGGACCCCCGTGAACATTGATCCCTTGCCTAGAGGGCCATGAACCTTCCCTTCCTCCAGCTGCCGTTTCCTTCTCTGCAGCTCAGATCAGGCAGCACCTCCTCCAGTAAGCCTTCATCCACATGTCTTCTCTTCCAATGTCCTGGAGCAAATTATGCTTATTTCTGTTATTGCAATTAGGACTCTTAACTCCAAGCTCCTAAATATCAGGATTTGCATCTTTCACTTTGTGTCTTCCGCAACATTTAGCAAATGCCTAGAACACCACAGACACTTACTAAATGTTTATTGAATTTATGAGGAACTGTAGCTACCTACACAGTTCAGTTCAAGGCCTCCGAGAGCATCCTGTGTTTCAAGAGCTGTCTCTACACCTGGAAGTCCCAGCTTTGGTTAATGAAGGACTTTGTAACAAAAGGAGAACATCATGAACTCTGAGAGGTCAGTAACCTTTTCGAGCTCATCACCTTAGTTATTTTGCTCTGAGGGGAAAGGGCAAAGCTAGGTATGGGCCATGAGGGGCCACCAAGAGCAGACTGAAGGACGTGCAGCTAATATGATCCATGCCAAACCTCAGCCACAGGCTAAAGAAATCAACAGAGGAAAGAGACTCAAACTATTTCCTCACCCAGTAAGAGGAAAGACAGTTATGTAGAGGTGCTCTCTTATACGCTATGGTACATATGGAAGGGAGTTCTGAGAAGTACACTTTAAATCATTCCATCTAGAATTGTAACAAAAATTGTTCTGACCCATCCATATTCATTCATCTTTTTATAATTAAAAAAATATTCCATTTTACTTCTGGACTTCCTCACCCCTAAAATTCACAATCATATCCCAAAGTACATATACTGCCAAATATTAGAAATTAAGCTTGAGAGACTTGAGCAAGGCAATTTTTTTTTTTAATAAACTCAAGTGATTCAACACAATTAGGAAAAATCATGTGTCCATGCAAATTAACTCATACCCCATTAAAAAAAAACCAACTATGCAGCATTGTGGAAAACTGTACTTTCAAAAGGGGGCTTCCAGAACGTATTCTTATAATGTTAATTTTCATTAACACTGTTAAATCAAAATGAGGGAAGTTAAATTTCCACCACTTAAATTGAGGCAGGCTGTTGACTAGAAGGAGATGACGTCACATGCCTTCTGCGGTCAGATCACAAAGGGCAATACAGCTTCTACCTCGTCCTCTGGAGACGCTTGCTCTGGGAATTCAGTAACATGCCATAAGGTAACCCAAGTAGTCCATGCCAGCCAAATGAGTGGAGAACTTCAGAATGAACTCTTCAATCCCCTGTCAAACTGCCCCACTTGACATCATGTGGACAAGAAATGACCTATCTCTGGCATACCATCCCCAAAAAGAAGATTTATGAGCAAACTAAATAATTATTGTAGTTTTAAGTCACTAAGTTTTGAGATGGTTTGTTATGCACTAAACAATAACCAGGCACATTCTGATACTTAGAAATGGGGTAGCTGCTATGATAAAAATCTAAAACATGGCATTAATTTTGTGAGTTGACAGCAAACAAAAGCTGGAAGGAAAATGATCATGAAAGACTGAAGGGATAAAAAAGAGTATTTATGGAAGCATAAAGACCTATGACCAATTATCAGTGAAGGCTTAAAGGGGAGAAAGAGGTAAAGGACTCACTTTTTATATTGAAGCAGGAAGTTTGGCAACACTGACACCTGCAGTAATGTGGAAAACAGAAAATGTAGAAATGAATTTGATGATTCAGCTAAAGAGATTTCTAGGGGAAATATTGAAAGTGCAACCTGGCTTATTTTGGCTGCCTATGATGACAATTAAGCAGAGGGAATGAGGAACTAAAGAAGGACCTGTTTAGGAACTACTCTGTACAAATTAAAACTCTTTCATATTTCCAGCTGCTCCAGATGGAAAACAGTTACCAAATTAAAAACACCAATGATCAAATCTAGACACAGTCTGCCAGTACGCCATTCCCCACAGAATCTTTGAAAAACTAGCAAAAACTAGCAGAGCCATCTTCTTCAGACCCCTGGAAAGGACTTAAAGAGATGCAATACCTGGGCAGGTACCAAATGAAGTAAACAGTTTTAAAAAATAGTCAGAGAACCCCGTGATGCCTTTGCTTACCTTTCCCCTAACCTTTCCTCCGCCCCAGAGGAGTCATACCACACGGCACGTCCACTGTGGGTCCATGGCCGTGTTCTGCAGGCATCAGAGTAACCTGTGCACATACCGCGGAGCTGTATGTCTGGGCCAATCTATCCAGTGGCAGCCCAAAAAAAATGAACCAGGAAACTCATGTTGTTCCAGTTCCCAGAACTTGCCCTGCAGGCAGAAGCAGCTTGAGAACAGCTAAAGCAGTGTTAGAAATAATTAAATCAACTGGGACTAGGGAAAAGGATTACCTACTTTAAATCATACAATATAACATCCTGGAGGAGGAGAAAGCCTATTTAATGGGGACTGGAGGATGCACCCAAATTCCTGTAAACAAGGGAATTCATAAGGCAACAAGCAAGCAGAATCCAAGTGAAAACACAGACTCAAAAAAAGACGGAGAAGAGCCTACACTTTACATGCACTCAGGGCTGATCATATTGATAGGAAGGTTATACTCAGAAGGAGAGGACATGTCAATGAAGAGTGAATTTGCAAAAGCAGTGAAAGTGGATTTTTGTTTGTTTGCATTGGTTTTGTGTTTTTGTTACCTCCTGGCACTCTTGGAAATTTCTGTCATATCACCGGCTGGATATAAATTTAAGGAGCACAAAGCTCAGGAACTAAATCCCACAGCTTAGACTTAAAAATATTAAAATGTACAGTGTACAACAATAGATTACAAGACAACCAAAGAAGCAGGAAATGATAGCCCATCCAAAAGAACGAGATAAAAAGTCAGAAACCATTGGGCAGGCCACAGTGGCTCAGTGGCAGAGTTCTCGCCTGCCATGCCGGAAACCCAGGTTTGATTCCTGGTGCCTGCCCATGTTAAAAAAAAAGAAAAAAAAAAAATTAGAAACCATCAAAGACCAGACTTTGGACACATCATACAAAAACTTTAAAAGTGGGCGGGCCACGGTGGCTCAGCAGGCAAGAATGCTCGCCTGCCATGCCAGAGGACCCGGGTTCGATTCCCAGTGCCTGCCCATGTAAAAAAAAAAGAAAAAAAAAACTTTAAAAGTGATGCTCAATATCACTTTTGAGAATACAAGCAGATAAAGGAAACACAAAAAAAGACTAAAGGGTATCAGGAAGACAATGAACAAATGATATGAGAATATTAATAAAAAGATAGAAATTTTTTTAAAGGAACCAATCAGAAATACTGGAATTGAAGACAACAATAACTGAAATGAAAAATCCTCTGGTCATTTCAACAGCAGATTGGAGTTGGAAGGAGAAAGAATCAACGAACATGATGACAAGACAAATGAAATGATTCTGAGGCACAGAGGTGTAAAAGGATGGGTAAAGGTGAACAGAGGGGTGCAAGGGTAGTTCAGTGGTAGAACTCTTGCTTGTCATGCAGGAGGCCTGGGTTCGATTCCTGGTCCATGCACTTCCCCACAAAAAACAAACAAACAAGCAAAAAAAAAAAAAACAAGCAAACAAAAATTCAACAAGTGGTGCTACAATAAGAATATACTCACATGGAAAAATAATGAAATGTGATGGGGCCATGTGGTATACAAAAAATTAGTTAACAGAGACTAAGAGACCTGTGGAATACCATCAAGTATATCAATATATGCATTACAGGAGTCTTAAAAGGAGAAGAAGAGAAAAAGGAACAGAAGGAATATTCAAAGAAATCATGGCAGAAAATTTCCCTAATACAGCAGAAAACATGAATAAGCACATTCAAGAATGGCAACAAACCACAAGCAGGATAAACTAGGAGAGAACCATACCAAGCCACACATTAGTTAAAAAGTTCAATGCTAAGGGCAAGGAGAGAGTTCCGAATGCAGAAAAGCAAAGCAACACATTATATGTAAGGGAGTTCCAATAAAATTAGTTGCATATTTCTCAATACAAATCGTGGAGACAAAAAAGAAAGTGGCATGAAATATTTAAAGTGTTGAAAGAAAACAAGTACCAAACAAGAATTTTATAACTGGCAAGATTTGTCTTTCAGAAATGAGGGACAGATTATGACACTCCAGATAAAAAGTGCTGAGAGTTCACTGCTACTAGACCAACCACACAAGTCATACTAAATGGAATTTCATCAGACTGAAAGGAAAGGACACTAGACAGTGGACCCAAGTGGCTTAAAGAAATAAAACTTCCTGTAAAGGTAATGATACGGGCAATTATAAATACCAGTACTATTGTGTCTTTTGATATGTAACTACAATGTATGAAAGAAACCATAGATTTATCATTACTCTTTATGCTTGTAATTTAGAACCTATAAGTAGTAAAAAGTAGAATTACTTATAGGTTCTAAATTACAAGCATAATAAGTAATGATAAATCTATGGTTTCTTTCATACAATGTATAAAGATATAATTTGTAACAAGTACAACAAAAAGAGGAATAGTGTACATGTATGCTATTCATATTAAGTTGATATCAAATCAAAAGTGACTGCTATACACCTAGGGCATTACATAAGATTCTACAAAGGTTACATGCACTAAGATAATTTTTCAGAAACCTACAACCTCCAGATGGGTCCATGGATCACATAAGTCCTGAAATGCAGAGGGACCAGCCCTTCTAGAACATCAAGTTCTATCCCCCATTATTGACAGCCCCTTTCAATGTGAAAAGTTTAAAATGGTCAGTGGGAAAAAGATCAAATGTGATGGTGGAGTTATACAGAGAAGATAGGGTTTAACAAAAGAGTATGACTGCTGAGTCATCATATTGATATTTCATTTAGTCTTAAATGAAAGAGCAGCTAGAAGTAAAAACCTAAAATTGTGGAATTTTTACCCACACCAAGCTTTGAAATCTGTTCTAAAACTAGTTGTCACGATGTGTTCTGAAATGTATTGCTTTTTTATATATGTTAATTTCACAAAAAAGAAAAAAGTTGATTGCTATTATAAATGCACAGCTGTATGATGAAACTGTGAACCAGTGATTGTACACTTTGATTACATGGTATGTGAATATATGATATATATCAATAAAAATAATTTTAAAGATAGATCAAAGGAGAAGGTGGAGTCATAAAAGAGAAGAGAGGATTTAGCAAATGAGTGTGACTCTTGAATCATTATATTTATATTTCTTTTAGTCTCCAGTGTCTTGAAGCAGCCAGAAGGAAAAACCCAAAATTCTGGAACTGTAACCCATACCAAACTCTGAAATCTATTTTACAACTGATTGTTGTGGTGTGCTTTGAAATTTATTGCTTTTTTGTATATATGTTATTTTTCATATATATTTAGCTGTATAATGGAGTGAAGTTCTGACACATGCAACACAGACGAAGCTTTAAGACATCAAGTTGAGTGAAATTAGCCAGACACAAAAGAAAAAGTATTTATGATTTCACTGATACGAAATATTTAGAGGAAGCAAATGCATAGAGCCAGAAACTTGAATACAGGTTGCCAGAGGCCAGGTAGGGGCTAGGGAATGAGGGGTTAATGCTTAATAGTTAGAGTTTCTATTTGTGGAGATGGAAAAGTTTTGATAGCAGATGATGGTGATGGTAGCACAATAATGCGACTATAATTTACAGCAATTCATGATATATTTGAAAATGGCTAAATCATGAAATTTTAGATGGTATATATGCTACTAGAATAAAAAATGTTAAAACCCCCTTAGAACTGTACAATAACAAGTTTAACCTAATACAAACTATGGACTATAGTTAATAGTATAACTACAATACTATTGTTTCATCAATTGTATCAAGAGTACTTCCTAATGAAAAATGTTAATATGGAAAACTGTGTGTGAGCAGTTATATGGGAACTCTGTATTTTCTGCATGATTCTTCTGTAATCCTATAACTTCTCTAATTAAAAAAAATGCACTTGGGAAAAAATCTAGATGGGACTATAAGATTAATTGTTTAAATCTAAGAAATCTAAGGTGGTGTTTTAAGCCAGACAAAGAGGTTTTAAGGGCATGCGTCATTGACACTCTGTTAAAACAACAGGATTTCTATCGCCCCCCCATCCGTTTCATGTGGATCTCAAGGTAGAGAGGGGCTTATCTAAAATATAAGCTTTTGTCTGAAGGATTGGGTAATAAATCAAAATATAAAAAGCCCATACAGTTTTTAAGAAATTGTGTCAGTTTGGACTGGAAAGAACAAAGACATTTACAAATTGAAAGGGGTCCAAAGGCCCCTTTATATTAATATTTTTAATATTTTTATTAAATTATTAATAATTATTTTAATGTAAAAAATTTTAATATTTTTAATATTAATATAATATTTTATAGAGAGAAAGTGGGTGAGAAAGACTCAGCTACAAACACAGCTATTTCTTATGGAAAAAGAAGAAAAACATAGTAGGTGGAACCAGGAACTCAGGAGCCAAGAGCCACAGAGGACAACTCCTGGGCCTTAAGACAAGTTCTTATCAAGGCACTGGCCACACGTGCCCCACTAGACTCAGAACCGCCGCAGACCAATGACTACTGTGTCCTGCCTGTCTGCCCTACTCTCAAGTAGGAGCCCCCATTGCGTGTCTCCAACACCTGCTCCACCCCATATGTTAGGGGTAGAGGAGGCGGGTGCTCATCTCTTAGTTCTCAGGGATCACTGTCAAGTCCACAGGTGTTCAAGATCCTGTACAATAAGACCTGCTCCAAGAATGCTGGTCC
Source organism: Tamandua tetradactyla (assembly GCF_023851605.1). NCBI lineage: Eukaryota > Metazoa > Chordata > Mammalia > Pilosa > Myrmecophagidae > Tamandua > Tamandua tetradactyla. The sequence continues at coordinate 169,353,365 of NC_135333.1, forward strand.
TGATTTAAATTATGAGATCCTTGACTTTAAGCTCATGCTGGAATGAAGTGATAACTGCAAAACTTGAAGGAGGAAACGAGTGCACTGTGCATGTGAGCTTGATGTGCACTGTTATGTCAAAGGGCAGACTATATTTCCAAAAACTCATAGAAAAGCTATTTCCCACTCTATAAGCACTTCTTACAAGGTGACTTTAACACTCTTTCCATCTACAGGACAAGTGATGATCTTTTGAGGCCAGATCATAAAAAGTGACAGAGCGTCCACCCGTTTCCTTTGGATGCCCTCTCCTTAGAACCCAGCTGGTATACTGTGAGGAAGCCCAAGCAGTCAATGGAAAGAAAACAAGGCCCCCAGCTGGAAGCCTCTGTTGAGCCCCCAGCTTATAGCCTATGCCAATTTGTCAGCGAGGTGAATGGGCCATCTCGAAAGTGGGTCCTTCATCCCTGAGTGGAACAGCTCCAGCTCATGCTCTGTGGTGCTGCCAAGCCATCCCTGCCAATTGAACTCTGCCAAACTTTCAGGTTCATGAGCAAAATAAATGGCTGATGCTGCCTTCATCCAGGAAGTTTTGGGTGGTTTGTTAAATAACAATAGATAAGTGATATACACATTATATCCTTTATGAAATCTTCCTCAAGCCCCCAGGTAGGATTAAACCCTCCTTCTCTTTGCTCCCAAAGCAATCTTCATGTAATATCTTAGCACTTATTATATTCTATTGAAATTAACTGTTTAATTATCTGCTCCCAAGTAAACTCAAGGATAGGGCCAATACCTCTCTAGAAAATTAACTTCACAAATATTACTTCTGTCCCATTCTCTATCTCTTCTCTTTCTGGAACTTTAAGCAAACAAGTGAGAACTTCTTTGGGTATCATCCAAGGCTCTCAGTTTCTCTTCCATATTTTCTCTTTGTCCCTCTTTGCAATATTTGTAATAACTTCTTCTGACCTATTTTCCAACTCACTAAATTTTTCTTCAATTGAATCTAATCTGCTGTTCTCCCATCTGTTGGGTTGTTTTGTGCACTTCTAGAAGTAGACCCTGCACCTTCAAATATACTGTCATTTTTATAGTTCCTCTTCCTTAAATTAACTTCAAGCTTCTTTTTTATTTATAATACAAATATATATTTTTAAATAATCTGCATCTGATAATTCCAATATTTGAAGTCTTTTCAGGTCTGGGTCTATTCTTGTTTCTGTTGGTTCCGTTCAGGGTTCCTTTCCTTGTGAGATTAACTATTGTAAAGTGCTGATTTTTACTGGAAAACTATTTATAGGAATTATTCAGGGCCTACAAAGAGAGTACATTCCTCAGTAGAAGGCTTACATTTACATCTGCTTGGGGCCTAAATGTATTTCTTTAAACTTAACTCATGTTGAAGTTTTCTGGGCCAACTGGATGTTAAGAATTTCTGGTGTAAATCTGTGTAACTACTAGTTTGTCATAAAAACTTCTCAGGAATGTCCTCTCTTGTTCTGCTCTGCAACAAACAACTTACCTTTTAGTTCCCTGGGGATTGAGGATGGGGCCGAATTATTTCTGATTACTGTGGGAAAGAAAACCCCTTAGAGTTCCAGCTTTGTGCAGGAAGGATTTCTAATTTGGCTTCCCATTCTGGACAGGCACAGAGGTTTGGTTTTTTTGGTACCCAAACCCACAGCAGCCTTGAGCATCAAAGTTCAAGATTAGTGGATTCAGCAAATTCCCTCAGCACAAAAATGGATTTACTGTTCTATTGTCTTCTGACCCTCACCAAAGTTTTGGCCTGATTATTTCTTACTCACCTATTAACAAAAAAAAAAGAGTTCCTGATTTAAATTTTATTCAAGTTATACAATTTTCCTGTCCACTTTTTAATTCTTTTCATAATGTTTTCTCTTTTATTTTTACCCAGCACTTAATTTTTATTTTTTAGCAGAGTAGCAGATCCAAGCCTAAAGAACCTTGTTACCTGGGTCTATTTCTATTCATCCCTGAATCCTCAGCATTCAAACCAGTGCTGGCCTATGCAGGAGTTCAGCGTTCGATGGCTTACTGAATGAACAGCTGTCTTCCACTCACTCATCCCTGCCTTGCTCAGGTCTCACCTCCACCACCTCTGACTTACCCACCCCCATGTCCCGACTAAAGCCCTTTAATGTTTTCACACACATAATCTTTCCACTTTACTCCTTTGACTGCTCCTTCCCCCACCTCACCCCCTGAATACACTGTTCCCTTCACTATTCCTCTTGTGGAAAATCTTTAATTCATAACAACTCCCTTGGATGGGATTGGCTTTTTCTTCATTCTCATGACTGCTTCTAGATCACTCACAATTCTCTTGCCTTCATCCAAAACCTGCTGCTCGTCTAATTTTAACATTCTATCCAATTATAGCATCTTATCCCATGCTATCCTATTATGGCATTTTTTTCTTATTTTATTGCTGTTATATATGGACTTCCAGTCTAAACTCCATGTATCATAACAATTCCAGTACTTGCTTCACAATGTCTACTCCATCTCATCTCCTAATATAATGCAGCACTATACAATATATATACACATATTATATAAATATTATATATATATATGTATATAAAAAGTGCAGCGCTATAATGTTTAAGAGCACAAGTTAGAGCATCCAAGTTCAAGCTCCAGATAAGTCCCTTTCTAACATGTAACCTTGGGAGAGGTATGTAATGTTTCAGTGCCTCAGTTTCCTCATTTGTAAAATGAGAATACTATTATTGCCTCACAGCACTGTAAGAATTATAAGGAATAATGCATATAAAGTACTTAAAATAGCATCTGAAGCATAATAAATGCTCAATAAATTTCATTTTTTAATTATTATGCTCATTCTAAAGAATTTTCCTCCCGCAGGTTCATGATTCATACAATCCCTAGTCTCAATAATGCTCAAAAAAACTATTTTCTCATCTCTATAAAGTTTCCTAGCCTCTCAACCATGACTTTTCTGAATTTTATTTTAACTCTTCTCTAGATTCAGATTTTCCTTTTGGCCTTCTATCTTTCCATGAATTGAATCCATTTGGAAATACATATTTCAGAATTTCCCTGCTCTTATCACCATGACCTTTTCTCCCTGGGAAAACAAAGTCCCTGTTTTCTTTGACTAGTTCAGTCTTAACTTCTACCCTTCTTTTCTCTCTTTTCTTTCTTTATCTCCAGTATCTTGTTCTCCAACAGCAAATTCCTCCAACCTCTAAATTTGATCAAGTCTCATTTATCCTAAAATAAACTATCCATTTTCTCCTCTTACCTGCTTTCTTCTCATAATACCATGTTCTAATCTTAAAAGGGCATCGGTGGTCTCCACTCCGACTTCCTTGTTCCCCATTTCCCAGTGTCTCACTATTGAAATCTAGAAATCTGGTTTTACCATATCACTTCTGAAACTTGGTTCTCATAAGTAAGCAGGAATTGCTTTGCCAACCCCCAAAATCTTCTCTTGACAGCCCTTCCTAACAACTTCTTTACAGCACTGAACTTCTTGGCCACCCCCCTGAAACTCCCTCATCAGCTTCCACGTCACCACCCCATGTTCTTTCTTAGAAGTAGTGGCCATGAAGCAAGCACCAAATGTGACAGTGACCACAACCCAGGCCCAGGCCCCACCACTTATTGATCTTAAATCAGATACTTAGCTCCAATTTCCTTATCAGTAAAATGGGGGAAATAGTTGTCTTGCCCTCTTCAATATTTTTCAATGCAAATAAACAAAATATCAGGTCCGAAATGCCATAAAAGGCCTAAAAAACCGTACGAAGTAGCTAAGTGTACTTTGATAACTTGGAAACAAAACACAGGATGCAGAAAGTAAATACAAAGATTCTTGCTACCAAATCTGTTACCGAGTCCTCAAGGACCCAAATCTTTGTATTTAACCTAGAAGGTTTTTCACTATTAAAAGGTTTCAAAATGTTTTCACCAAGGTAACAGTACCCCATGAGGGCTCTTGGACAGAAGTTGAGACTTGAAATAAAAAACTCCGACTTACCTGAGCTCGGGTCATTCTGTAAAAAATGATTCCTGCACCCCCTTGGGGCCCTTTGTTTTCACAGTACAGTGAGAACATAAAATATTAATGATACATCACCACATAGACAAGCATATAAAATTGAACTGGTCCAACTATGAGTAAAAAATATATATATTACCACTTCTCGAGGTAGGTGCCCTTGCAATTTCTAAGGAGCAGGGTTTCTTTGTAACTGCTGTCTCTGTGAGATCACATAGAAAGTTCTCATTTTCTGAAGGAAACACATCCAGAGAAGTAGATGGCACCATCTCCACCGTGTAATTCCTCTTCTTTGGATAGGACTCCTGAAAAGAAGAGGAAAAAATAAAAACAGCTCTGTGATATGCACAACCTTGTTGAATTTATAAAAATGAGAAAAAAGTGAACTTTTTTCTCTTTTTTCTATAGTGCAGGCTACTTATAATTGGGTTCCCTTGAATTTACTGCTGAGCCTTGTCCAGGTCTTCCTTTGTTGTGACCTCTCGTTTTGTGCTATGTGTCCATTTTCTAGCCTTTGCATAAACTGTTTAATCAACAATAATTCCCAAGACACTACCCTTTTGCCCATCTCCTTGCAAAAGCCATGTGTCTCAGTTTTGATCAGTTACATGCAAGGGGAAGGTTGACGGGAGGCTCCTAGAGAGAGATTTTTCCCTACAAGAGAGGCACACCAGGCCCTGCTCATTGCAGAGCCAGAACCAGCCTCCTGTGACTGGTCCGCCCTTAGTCTAAGATCATCAAGGCGACAAGCAGAGAAGGATGCCAGAAGAATAACAACAGCCCTGGGCCTGATGATATTGGTGAGCCATTGGAATGGCCCTGAGACTACTTCTAAAATAAATAATAATGCTCCTATCATTTGAACCTTTGCAAATTAGGTTTCCCGGTCATTTGGAGTTCAAATATGCCCATGCAATACACTCCTATTTAGTGTGTCTGAGTGAATAGTGTTAACAAATATACTAAGGTTGCTCTTTTCTGGTTGGCATAAAATTCAGATCCAATTCTATCTTACTGATTCTTCAACATATACTATAATTGGAATTCAATCCATTTTACAAGATCTTAATTTCTTGCAGATAAGACATTAATTGGTCAACAAATATTTTTGGGGCATTTTTTATATATCCAATATACCTAGGATTGGATAAGTGCTGGGATTTTTAAAAATTAGGATATAATTCTTACTCTCAGGAAGTTCACTGTCTACTGAAGAAAGACAAATGATTTGCACACTGAATTTCACAATTAATCATGTTTTGTTTCAGATATTTTTACCTTTATAAAGTATAGTTCATCATCAAGAGATAAAGACAAATAAGAAGATGATAAACCCCCATTTAAAAAATTTTCCAAGATATCTTTGCAAATATATATTTCCAAGTGTTGGTAAAAACTTACTACAAGTTCCTATGTTTTACATGGTGATATTTCCAGTACAGTAGAGTAAGTATTCAAGGTCAGTGTAATTGCTTTCAGACCACATCAGACCCTCAAACATCAAAGAGTCAATTATGCTCATTCTACTCTTTTCAAGGAAGGAAATTGGGAATAATTTATTTTTAACAACAAAGGGTGACAAAGTTGAAAGCATCCAGGGGAAAGCAATCAGGATGGTATGTGATTTAAAAACCACGTCACAGAAGAAATGATGAAAGGATCCGCAGTGACTTATAGCCACGTAACAGTTTTCTCAACATATTTGAAAGACTATCCTTCAAAAGCTATCCCTCAAAGGTGATGGGGGGAGGGCTCTGGTGGTAGACTATTCCAAAGCTTTTAAAGACAGAATAGAAACTAATGTTTACAAGTCAAACAGGACAAATTTGGATCAATACAAAATATAATTTTCTACCAATTAAGACTCTTTTTTTTGTAAAATATCTTTTACAAACAAAAATGCACTAATATAATTATTAACTAACATATAGCACTAGAAAGCAACAGAAGGAACTCTTCATAGTTGGAATTCTTCCAATAGAAGAAATATTTATTGAGGAAATTATGGATGAAACATATTATGCACTGAATACACCAAATGACTGCAAACTCCATGGCGACTGGCCTTTGCTTTGTTCACCACTCTATTCCCTGAATCTAATTCAGGTGCTGCCAAACAGTAGGTGCTCAATAAGTATTTATTGATCTACTGAGTAATCTCTGGTATGCTTTCAAACAAATCTAACCACCAGCTAGGAAAATTATCATGCCTTTTTCAGATGTAAATTAATGTGCTTTGGAGTCTCGGTATTATTATTTGCTACTTTGAATATCCAAAGCGAAAAAAAAATGAGATCATAATCATAAGATTGTAAATAGTCTATGTAAAAGAGTCTCCAGCTTTAATTCTAATTTATCCTAAATTAATCAGATCAACCTTCTCATGGATTTGATTAAGTTGGGATTGTACTGTTTATTGAGGATTTTAAAGGCCTTGAAAACTCTTTGGAATTTAACCACCATACAGGGTGGGTTAGTTTGCTTTCATCCTTAAAAAGGAAGTATGTATGTGTATTAGAGAAAACCTAAAAAATATAAAGGAAGAGAAAACAATCACATGATGTCTCAGCATGCTGAGACAATGTCAGCATTTTGGTGTATACCCTTCCAAGCTGTTTCCATCTGTACATGTGTGTATGTGGACATGTATGTGCAAAGGAAATAAAAAAGTATTTTAAACAATAATAAAGTACACATTCTTCTAATTCCTAAAAGTGTCCAATAATTTGTCATTGGCACAGAAGTCTCTGCAATAAACAGCTTCCTCATAGAAGTGAGGCCACCAGGGGAAGGAGGTGGTGAAACATAGATACTGAAATTAAGCTTTTGTAAGAAAACATTTCATTTAGTCAAAAAGGACATTCAACAAGACACCTAGCCAGTTCTCAAAAGAGAATATGCGAGCTGAAAACAATAACAATAACAAAGTGAATCCATGCACACTCACGGCTAAGAGAAAGGACCAGACATTACCATGAAATGACTGATGCTTCCATGGGCCTCTCCAGTCCCGTTCTCTCCCCTCGTGGCCAGGACAAAGTAACGCTCTGGACTCTGTGTTTATAATTCCCTGGATTGTTCTTAAATTTTAACCATATATGTAAGTATCAATAAAGAATTCACTGTTTGAACTTCATGTACATACTATAAAAATATTCATTGTGACCCATCAATATTTTCTTTCTGAGTTTCGTTTATTTTTGACGGGGTGCAGGGGTCTACTGTCCAGATGCACCACAATCCACTTACACATGCCCCTAACAAGGGCCCTGCCCCAGGCCCACACAGGGGAGCAGACCCTGCACAGGGTGGCCGTGGCCATTTCTGCTGCCCTGCTCTAAGACCTTTAGAGTTTGGATTTCTGTTCAAGCTGCTAGTGTCTGCCTCTTAGACCCACACCGACTGTCCCTCCAGCAGGATGAGGGAGCAGCAGGTGCATTCTTGGGCCATGAACTTCCCATATGCAGCCCAGCCCTATTCTGCCTTTGAGAGGCAACTTCTGGGTGCTACTAGGTCTTGGTGGAAACAGGAAGATCTACCAAGAGCCCCAGGCTCTCCTGGGGCCAGACTCTCCCACAGTCAGAATGTCCACCCAGGAAGTGCCCAACAGCAGAGCATCATCAAGTGGAAATGGTGCACCCAGGACCGGCTCATGGTCCCCAGGTGGTGGCCCAGCAGTGTGAGCAGGTACTAGAGGTCCTCCCAACAACCCCTTACCCCTGAAGTGGCACAGGGGACCCCAGCACGAGGATGCCCCACCCGACCCTCGGCGCTGGTTCTTTGATGGGTCAGCTGAGCTGAAGCTGCTGGTAGCCACTGGACAGGAGCCCCCACGTCCCCTCTCAGGCGCTGGACAAACTGCACGCAGGCCTCTCCGCCCCGTGCACCTGTTCAGTGACTCACAGCTGTCACCAAAGGCTCAGAAGTCCAGTCAGGGTCATGGAGCAAACACAAACGGGGAATCAGAGGCTCCCCAGGGTGGGAGAAGGACCTCAGGAAAATACCGGCAGCACGGAAGGGCACTGTCTGTGTGACCTGGATGGACATCTCACAGGGACGCTCACCTGAATGACTGCACTGACAGCAGATGTGCCGCACTGCTTTCAGTCCCGATGAGAATGGAGGCCCTCCTGGGAGAGGCGGAGGATAAGCCCTTCCAGAGGACAGGGACAATGAACTCACCCTCGAGACGTCATGAAGTGCCTGAGTTTCTCAGAGCAGCTTCTGCCCCTTTGTGGATCCACCCCCGGCTGGACATGGACATTTGGACACCATGAAGTTGGGCCCAGGAGCAGGGAGTGCCTCTCTCATTAAAAGGGGCCCAATCTGCCATTCACCAGTGTGAGAGACGAACTATGAGCCAGAGCCCCAAAAAGGGCATGTGGGGGCTCTGCCCAGGGGGGCCGCCCTGTGGACTGCCTCAGGCCTCTCCCTCCAGCCTGACAGACGTCCTCCACCTGGGGCGCAGTCAACGCCTCTTCAGGCTCTGGTCTTGCCTTTCGAACTCACTGTGTGGACATGGTTCATGCGTGAGGTGCCTTGGAAATGGGGCTCTGCCATGCTTTGGGGTACCAGAGGACATGGCCTCTGACCAAGGATTCCACTTTACTGCACCATCCACTAAGCAATGGGTCCACCCAGGTGGGTGGGTGACGCCTGCCCTGGCTGGGCCACCAGTTCCCTTGGGAATGGCCACGACACCCTTGAGGACTCTGGACAAGTGCTATCTATCAGGAAGGGGCAGAAGTGGGCCACAGATAAGGGTGAAGCACAGATCAGTGAGAAGGAGGTGAGACTGCAGCTCAAGGCAAGGGACAGACCAGGTGACCTTAGAGGGAAAAGGTAAGTTACTACAAACCAGCTGAGAGAAGTGTCTCTCATGGGAAGCGGCTGCACAACCTCCCTGCCATGACCAGTTCCTGCTCCTCTACTCCCATTTTCTACAGATTTGACCAGGTAGCAGCTTGGAAGGAGGACATCTTAGTCCAAGTGACCCAGGCCATCGTGGTGCAGGGAACGTGACTGACTGCCAGGCTGACATCTTGCTCCCTCTCCCCTTTACCAAGTCCAGACTGCCACCCTGCATCTGATTTCCCTGCTTCAAGTCTGTACTAACATCAGAAATCCTTCATTTACACTCTGTGACCATGATAACGGCACAGCGCTTGGCTGCGTCCTCTTCAGCCCCACAACCCTGGACAACCTGTCAGGATGCAACAACTCCTGATATCACCAAACTGGCAACTGGCTCAGTCATCTTCCCACTCGACGTTGCTGAGCTCGCAGCATAAGGACTTCAGGCTCTCCTCCAAAGTAATGATTGACAGTCACACTGCCTTAGACTTCCTCTAGCCTGACAAGGAGGCGTATGTGCTACTGCTAACACCTCCTGCTGCATGTGGGTTAATCCCTCAGGGGAGGGATAACAGGGGGTAATTAAAAGCCAATGGCAAACCCACTGACTGCAAAATGTACAGATTCTAGGTGGGATCGCTTCAGCTGGCTCCTGGGGACTTGGGCAGCATGGAGCGCTCATTAGGCTGGACAGGCTGATCACCCTACTTGGAGTATGGTTCTGCTTTGGAATCCCCAAAGCCCTCCTGATGTGCCACCGCTGCCGGTATTCCCAAACTTGTACTGTCACGCTTGACAGTCTTCAGGTCCATGGTGGGAGATGGGCTCATGACATGGAAGTTAACGTGGAGGAGAAGGCTAGGCCCAGCTGAGAGGCAGAGGATGGGCTGCTGGGGAAGTTACAGATATGCTCAGTGGCCATCTCCTAGCTTTCGCCTACAACGCCTCTCCTTTTACCTCTTGTGCTTATTTGCTTTCAGGTGTTTGGTATGTTACTATTTTGCAAGAAACCGCAAGCAGCCCAGGGGAGATGTTAGATCTCAACTGTAAAAAAAACAAGCTACTCCAAAATGGAACAGCCTAACCATACCTTAAACCTGAAACCAAGAACAAGCAGCCCCTGTTCCACGCCTGGATGGAAACTCTGTGCGAGCACTGTTTGATGTGTGCTTTCTACTCAGTGATAGAGAAAAGCCAGCACTCAGGCAGCCTAGGTGTCCTTCATCCCCAAAGGGGAGAGGGGCATGCACCAAACACTGACCCTGACCCAAGCAGTTGGCTTTCCTGGGACCAGCCGTGATGGAACCTCTTCCCCTGCTCTTTTGGACCTTCTGTGCTGTATGGGTAAAAACGTGATGGCTTGCTGGAAATCTCTGTTGTGCATGATGCACCATGTAGCAACTGGCTCCATAGGCACTGAAACCAGCGATAATGTAGTAGAGAATCAAGAATAGCCACGAAGTAAAAAAAAAATGAGTGAAATCAAGAGTTCTACACAATGAGGAATGTTCACAAGGTGACCATTAGAACTGAGATTGTAAACCTAGTAAATTCCATAGAAATCTTGAGGAAGGCATTGTACTTTCCCACCTAAAGTGGGACAAGGGCTCAGAAAGATTTTTGTAAATCTTATATCAAGATATTACATGAAATATGTGAAAGCGTTCTCTATAATGTTTTATACTCTGATATTTACCTCTAATAATGTAGTGATAATTGTTTTTCATGACAATATACATATGGCTACATGATAAATTTAGGGTTAGGTCCCAATATATATAAGATCATAATTTATTGAGTCAATCCTATAATATTAACAATTTAACGTTTTGCTTTTAAGGGAACATTCTCGTGCATATATATCTTTATTTACATTTTCAGTTATTTCCTTTGAAATAGAATTTGTGTGACAATAAGCATATACCATATACTTCCATATAATTGAATTTGTTCCTAGATTTTCTAATTGGTTCCTTATGTCAGTCTATTCTTGTGCCAGAATCACACTGTTCAATTATTTTAGCTTTAAATCTGATAGTCCACAAAGTATCCACTTAAGAAATACTTGTTGAATGAATGAAATCTGGAAACTGTCATTCAAAAACTATTACAGATATAAACAATGGAAGAAATAAGACCAACTTATACTGATGTGGTGTTTTACAGCCTGCAAAATGAATAATATTTCATTTAATGAAATGATTCTCATTTAGCTCTCACAACCATCCTACCAAATAGGTTACTATTTTCCCCATCAATAGCCTAAGGCTTAGAATTATGCATCTTATCAGCATTAACGGTCTGGCTAATGGAAGAACCAGGGGCCAATGGTCTTGTGATAAAAATCTTGTCTTGATTCTATCATATTATAAATAAAAAGTACTATGACAAGATTCACTGCTAGAAACAGGGAAAGAGGAAACAGCACATTATGAGGTAATGCTGACTTCCTAGCCTTTACAAACCTTATTTTCCCTACAGTGGGAAACCTTGATGTTGATATAAAAGGCCATCAACAAAATATTCTTGATGGTAAAACCTGGTAATGGACATGAGAAATGACAAAAGCTGTACCTCAGCAATTTGTGACACACCTGTAAAGCTCCATTTTATCTAGTCTAGCAAAATGGACTACAATTTGGTTAACAGTCTCTTTCTTGAGACTCGGGGTCTGCCTTTGTAATAATGGATGGTTAAGTCTCAGAATTGCTTCTGTGCCTGAATTTGTATAACACAAGCATGTTTGGAACTGTGCTCTCTACCTTGGTCTGTTCTAGCTCCCTTCTAAAGGACTGATGCCCTATCCCTGAATCCTGGACAGATCCCTAAGGCCCTGTACTGCCCAAATTCATTACCAAGGGCATGTCCAGTTTTAATGTTTCAGCTAACTTAGCCTGCCTCATCCAACTTGCTGTTGATTGTGTGATATAAGGACCCAATCACACATCTTTGAAAAGACTAATGATTCATGCTGATAGCACTGAATAAAATAATATAACTTTATCCCTTTGCCAAAAAAAAGAGAATGAGCAATAAAATTTCTATATTATGTGATTTCATATATTGTTTACCCTGTGTTTCTATAAAGGTTTTAAACTGTCAGTGGTATACTGGACCCAAAAATCAAAGACTATTAGTTACTTAATATAAGGTCCTAAGCTTTGGTCAAAGGCTACTTAGAAAAATGCAACATGGGGCATCCAGCTGACTAAGACATGAGGTAAGACATTCCAGAGTGCGTTCCCACACAGAATCTTTGAACAGCCAGCAAAAACTGGCCAAACCATCTTTCTCAGAAATCTGGACAACAGTTAAAGGGTTGCAGTAACTACGGAGTATGATGATGAGTCAAGAAAACAAAGCTTTAATAATGCTAAAAATGGTAGGGAAAGTACAGCATGAACCCAGCCTGGGATTTCACTGTAGATTCACAGCCTTTTCTGGCGACAGCAAAGTAGCCCCATTACACACACTGAGGTGCTCTGTATGTGGGTACCCATATACTGAGTATAGGAAACACGTCTGGCTCTACCTATCAAAACGTATCCTGCAGACAGAATTAGCCTGTGGACTATTAAAGCAGTATAAGAAACTATTACATCAATGGGGCAGGTGATTACCTGCTTTAAGACACAAAAAGAGTTCTCAGGACAGGGAGAAGAGGTAGCATACGCATTCCTGTAAATACGGGAACTCCCCATGCCACCAGCAAGCATGAGCTCAGGCAGCACTCAGGCACAGAAACCACCACGGAGAGGACCCTGCCCTTCACTTTTGTCCCCAGCTGACCCTTTTCATAGCAGGGTTAAGCCCTGAAGGAAAGCACCACTCAGTGCAGAGCCAGTTTGCAAAGACTGAGCAAGGTGTACTGAAGCATTAGTTTCTCTGTTTCGGTCAGTGCCTGGCACTCAAGGAAACCTCTGTCACACAAATAGCTGGAAACAAACTTAAGAAACAGACATTTTAGAGACTAAATACCAGGGTTGATACTTACAAATAATAATAATATATACAATGTACAATAAAATATTATAAGACAAAACAACAACAACAACAACAAGAAATGATGGTCCATCCAAAAGAACAAGATTAAAATCCAGAAACATCAACAAAGATCAGATTTTGGATGCACAAGACAAAAACCTTTAAAAACTATCTTCCATTTGCATGACTAGATAAAGGAAAACATGAAGAAAGAACAAAAGGTATCAGGATAACATGAATGAATGATATGAGCATCTCAATAAAGAAACAAAAATACTGGAATAGAGGACAAAACAGAGGTGAAAAGTTCCTCAAGTTTTTCAACAGAAGAGTGGAACTGGCAGAAGAGAGTGAATTCAAATACAAAATAACTGATCTGAATCAGGCTGAGCAATAGAGAAAAAAGTGAAAAAAAAAAAGTGAACAGAGCCTGAGAAACCTGTAGGACACCATCAAGTAAACCGATACATGCATTATGGGCGTCTGGAAGGAGAAGAAAGAAAAAGGGGCAAAAGGAATAGTCAAAGAAATAATGACTGAAAATTTCCCAAATTTAAGGAAAGATCTGAATCTGGACATTCAAGAAGTCAAATAGGATAAACTTGAAGAGAACCATGGCCAGACACCTGGTCGTCAAAGTGCCAAATGCCAAGAACAAGGAGGGAAGCTCTGAAAGCCACAAGAGAAAAGCAACATATTATGGACAAGGGAGTCCCATTAAGATGAAGTGCCAAGTTTTCATCAGAAACCATGAAGGCATGAAAGTAATGTCATAAAATATTTAAAGTGCTGAAAAACAAATGCCAAACAAGAATTTTGTACTAGTCAAGGCTGTCTTTGAAAAATGAGGGACATATTAAAATATTTCCAGATTTAAAAAAGCCAAGGGAGTTCATTGTCACAAGCCCTACTCTGCAAGCAATGCTAAAGGGAGTTCTGCAGACTGAAGGGACAGAACATTAGAGGGTGAGTCACAGCAGCATAAAGAAATAAAGACCTCTGGTAAAGTTATCCAAATGGACAATTATAAATCCCAAACTATTGTTTGTGTGTGTGTGTGTGTGTGTGTGTGTGTGTGTGTGTATGTGTATGTGATACCACTTACTACTTCTCACAGGTTCCAAAGTGGAAATACACTAAAAACAATGGTAAATCTATGGTTCTGGACATGCAATGTATAAAGATATTTGTAACAAGTATGACAAAAAGATAGGGATTAGAGGGTTATAAGAACAGTATTTGTGTATGCAACTTAGGTTAATCACAAATCAAAGGTCATTGTTATTACTCAGGATGTTAAGTTTTAGCCTCACCCTCACCAAAAACAAAATATCTGAAAAACATGCACAGCAAGAAATGAGAAGTGATCAAATGGTACAATTAAAAAATCAGATAAATATGAAAGTAGATATTAATGGAAGAATTTAGGGACCAAAAAGGCATAAGAGTAACAAAGACCAAATAGTAAAATGGCAGAAAGAAGTCCTACATTACCTGTAGAATATTATTCAGCAACAAAAAAGAATGAAATACTGTTACATGCAATTACATGGATGAACCCTAAAGATACTATATTGGATGAGATAAGCCAGACACAAAAGGACAAATATCATATGATCTCATTGACATAAAATCATTAATTAGAGCAATCAAATTCATAGAGTCAAAAACCAAATACAGGATACCAGTGGACCAGGGTAGGTCTAGAGGATGGGGAAAAATGCTTAATCAGAACAGAGTTTCTGTTTGGGGTGATGGAAGTTTTGGAAATGGTTGGACGTGATGATATCACAACATTGTGAATGTAATTAACGTCACCGAATGACACATGTCAATGTGGCTAAAAGGGGAAATTCCAAGTTGCATAGGGGTGTGATGGTCAGGTCAACATGACCAGGTGATGTTGTCTAGCTGTTTGGTTAAGCAAAGTACTGGCCTAATTGTTATGTGAGGACCTTTTGTAGACTTAAATCATCAGTAATTTGATGGCATCGATGCTGGATGACATCTACAATCAACTGAGGATACTGCCTTCATCAAGGAGTGATGTTTCACCCAATCAGTTGAGGGCTTTAAAATGATAAGTGATGACCTCAGCAGTCAGAAGAGACTATCCTATTTTAGCCAGCTTCTCCTGGAGAATTCACTGGAATCCTTCATTGGAATCTTTCACTGGAATTGATTCCAATCCTTCATTGGAATCCTCCATTTCCAGCTTGTGGCTTGCCCTATGGAATTTGGACTTCTGCAGTCCCACAGTCACAAGACAATATTTATAAAACTGTCATAATATTTACAGATATCACTTGTTTCCCTAGATAATGCTGATTAATACAATGGGTGACTAGAATTAAATTTTTTTAAAACACATAGAACTGTATAACCATGGCCAGACTGATTGTCAAAGTGCTGAATGCCAAGAACAAGGAGGGAAGCTCTGAAAGTCACCAGAGAAAAGCAACATATTATGGACAAGGGAGTCCCATTAAGATGAAGTGTCAAGTTTTCACCAGAATCTGTGAAGGCAAGAAAATAATGGCATGAAATATTTAAAGTTCTGAAAAACAAATGCCAAACAAGAATTAGCAAAAACCAAATGTAAACTGTGGACCATAGTTGATAATATAATTACAATAATATTGTTTCCTTCACTGTAAAAAGGTACCATACTAACCCAAAGTGTTAATAATAAGGAAAATTAAGTGTGGGAGGTAAGGTATATGGGAACTTTATTTTTTGCATGATTTTTCTGTAAACCTACTTCTCTAAAAATTACAAAAAATAATTCAGCAAAAGCATATGTGAATCAGCAAGAACACATAAAAATAATTAGGAGTTATTGCTGATGGTGGATCAAAGTGTGATATGCCAGTTACAGACATGAATGTGACACCGGCTGAGTTAATATGAGTATGATACTTAGATATTTAGAGGGGTGACAGCCCTCCCTTCCTCTGTGCTAATTAGTTTGAGGGATGATCTGGTTTAATAATTTCATAAAAGACAGGTGTGACGGTTTGAAGCTGTGTGTACCCCAAAGACAATGTTCTTAGAGCTAATCTATTCCTTTGGTGTAGACCTGTTGTGGGTGGGACCTCTTGATTAGGTTATTTCATTTTAGGTGTGCCTCTGGTGGGACTTAATTCTCTTACTTAATAAGTCCTTACTTATAAGGACTTCGTAAGTCCTTTATAAGAGGATGGAATAGAGAGAAAGAGCAGAAGCAGAGGGAGGAGGACACACTTAGAAGGTGGGAAAGAAAGCCTCAAACAGAGAAACCAGAAGACACTAGGAGAGCCCAGCAGACCTGCCCTGTGCCTGGGCAGGAGGCAGAGGAGCTGAACCTGTCCTCACAGCCCAGGAACTGACCTGCTGATGTCCTGATCTGAACATTTTCACGGCCTGGGAATTGTGAGCTTGTAAGGTAACAAATCTCCATTGCAAAAACCAGCCCATTTCTGGTTTATGCATTTCAGTAACTTCAGCAAATTAAGAAACAGCCTACCTCAAACACACTGATTGTCCTTTAATAAAATATCTCAAGATCTATTCATCAAAAGAGGAGAAGAGATTTGCTCTTCAACTCATGAAAGACCTTAGCAACAACCAGGAATCCAGGGATGGACACAACTATTTTCCAGAAGTACCAGAAGGTAAAGGAGCCTCGAGGCTTCTGTGGACGACTTGGCAGGACATCTGAGAAACTGGCCTCTTGGCACAGCTCTACTTCACCGCATGGGGGACACTGAGGCAGCTTAACCCACACTGCAGCGAGTGCACAACTGTTTCACTCAGCTTGGTGTTGGGGCCAGCACCAAGGAGCTACAAGGGCGAAGTGCACTGCTTTCTCAGGACACAGACCCACAAAGTGGTGAGTCTCAAACTCATCTGGGAAAGGACTGAAAAAAGAGAAAATGCAGGGAAACATGCATCTCCAAGTATCTGAAAGGTAGAAGAGCAATTAGGATTATTCTACAATTCTAAGGGGTAGGGATAGTGGTGATGGAGAGAAGGGAACATGGAGATAGAGTTTGGCTCAAAGTAAGGAAGAGTATTCTAACGATGAGAACTTCCCAATATGATGTTGGCTACTTTGCAGGTAGTAAGTTTTCACTTTGGAACTCTTCAAAGTAGCCTGATCAACATAAATTCTCTCCTGAGTCAATAAGATAATGGTTTGAATGAGATGCTCTAAAATGATTTAAGTAAATGTGACTCTCAAAACAAGTATTACAATAATAACAGTATTGCTATTACAGTGTGTTCTAGTTTGCTAGCTGCCAGAATGCAATATACCAGAAACGAAATGGCTTTTAAAAAGGAGAATTTAATAAATTGTTAGTTTACAGGTCTAAGGCCAAGAAAATGTCCCAATTAAAATAAGTCTATAGAAATGTCCAATCAAAGGCATCCAGGGAAAGATACCTTGGTTCACAAAGGCCAATGAAGTTCAGGGTTTCTCTCTCAAGTGGAAGGACACATGGTGAACAAGCCAGAGTTTCTTTCTCATCTGGAAGGGCACATGGCGAACACAGCATCACCTGTTAGCTGCTTCTCCTGGCTTGCAGTTTCATGAAGCTCCCCAGGAGGCATTTTTCCTTCTTCATCTGCAAAGGTCGCTGGTTCGTGGACTCTCTGCTTCGTGGTGCTGCAGCATTCTCTGCTCTTTCTGAATCTCTTTCACTCTCCAAAATATTTCCTTTTTACAGGACTCCAGAAACTTATCAAGACCCACCCAAATGGGTGGAGACACATCTCCCCTAATCCAGTTTAACAACCATTCTTGATTAAATCACATCTCCAGGGAGATGATCTGACACAGTTTCAAACATACAGTATTGAGTAGGGATTATTCTTACTTTATGAAATGGGATTTTGATTAAAACATGGCTCTTTTAGGGGCCATACATCCTTTCAAATCAGCACACTGTGATACAAGCTATCTTCACTCTTTCATTGTTTCCTGAATTTTTTCTGATAATGGAGGTAGAAATGCTAGCACAAGAAAGTGTGGGATTCTGGCTTTTTCAAAGTTAGAAATGGTCCCCAATTCCAAATGACTCAAGGCAGGTGAAAGCTTCGGAAGTTTTCTGACAGCTCTGGCATGTCCTAAAATATCAAGGGAAAGTATCCCCTGAAAATTTACAAACAAGGAAAATCATAACATAAATATGAATTAAGAAGAAGATGTTATTTTAAAAAATGGAGACTCTGGGTGAGAGGAAGGAATGATTACCAGCAAGAGCAGACCTAGAGGATGGAGCATTTATAATTATTTTATGAAGAATACTATCCCCCTCCCCCCCACACACAAGATGTCCATATCCTAATCCCTGGAATCTGTGATGCATCTAAACCCTGGCTCCATGTCATCTTACTGGCGAAAGAGACTATGCAGTGCAATTCAGTTCAGGAGAGATGATCCTGGATTGTCTTGGTCACAAGGGTCTTTATAAATGAAAGAAGGAAGCAGGAGACTTGGTGCCAGATTCTAGCATAAGAAAGAATAGGCTGGCATTGCTGGCTTTGAAAAAGGAAGGGGGCGAGAGTCGAGGACTGTGGGTAGCCCTTAGAAGCTGGAAAGGAAAAGAGAACAGGTTCCTTTTTACAGCCTGCAATAAGGAACACAGCCCTGCCAACAACTTGATTTTAGGCAACTGGGACCCACTTTGGATTTGGAACCTCTGGAATTGTAAAGTAATAAATTTTTGTCATTTTGTTTTTGCTTCCCAGGTGACTCAAATCACATACCATGAAATGGTTTCAGCTTAAACAATGAACATTTATTAGCTTACAAGCTTCCAGTTTTGAGGCTGTGAAAATGTCCAAATCAAAGCATCACCAAGGCAAGGCTTCCTTCCAAAGACTTGCCCGCAATCCTTGCTTCCTCTGCCACATGTCAAGGCACTTGGCAGCGTCTGAAGGTCTCTGCTTTCTCTTCCCCCTTTCTCTGCTTTCAGCTTCTTGCCTCCGGAGCCTTCTCTCCCTCTCTCTGTAGTCACGCTGTTTATAAAGGACTCCAGGGAAAGGTGCAAATGGTCCATACCTTAACCCAAGTACCTTCATCAGAAGGCCCTGGTCACGCCAAGTTTACACCCGAGAAAGTGGATTTGCTTTAAAAACATGATTTTCGGGGCACATACAGTTCCAAACCGCCACATATTTTAAGTCGCTTAGTCTGTGGTAATTTGTACAACCACGGGATACTAATACATTAACAGACTCACAGAAGGCATCAAACAGTGGCTACAGAAACTATAAAAGCTAACAGAGACAAAGCTGGACTCCAATACACCTAGTTCTTTTATAATAAGAATCAACATTTTAAAGATGGTGATTCTCTCTGCCAGTCTTAAATTTAATGCAGTATTACTGCAATAAAGTTCCCCTTTGCCTCCATTTTGGAACTTGACAAGTAATCCCAAAGTGTATCTGGAAAAATAAACGGGTAAGAATAGCCAAGTATAAGTTAGAAAAAAGAAAAGCAAGGGATGGAGTGACAACCAGCCTTTATCAAATACTTTTAACAATTATAAATGAAATAACTGAAAGGCAATAGAATAAAAGAGTTAAAAAAAAAAAAGAGCTCCATTGCTTGTGGAAATCTATTATCTTATAAAGGTGTTATTTCAAATCAGCAATAAAACAATGGATTGTTTAATAATTGCCAGTGAGATAAGTGACCAGGTCATTTGGAAAGAAATAATAAAGTTGGATTATATACTTCATTCCTTATATCCAAATAAATTTCTGACAAAAATTTAAATAATAAGTAAATACAAAGCATAAGAGCAGTTTGAGAAAAATAGGTAAAAGTTTTTGTAGGAAAAGACATTCAACCTCATTTAGAAACAAATACATAAATCAAATCAACAAATGTTATGCCATTCTTAACCAATTTTCTATTGCTACATATTACTGGAGAGGGTTTGGAAAAACGTCATTTTTATACATTGTTATTCAAAATGTGAGATGGTACACACCTCTTTCAGGCTAATTTGTCTGCTGTTACAGGACAACTTAGAAAGCAGATCTTTATAGAGACTTCCGGACTTTGCCTGTGTTAAAGTTTTCCCTTTAGCTGGCAAAAGACATGTATGACTAACTGCCATTACATTTCTGGAGCACGGTTTTGCAGGCTCCACTTAAAGGCACTGCACACTCATCAGGTTCACAAGTTAGAAAACTGAATAGGCTTTCCACTTTTAATGTTTCTAGTAAATAATAAGAGAGGGAAGGCAGGTGGCAGCCTACCTCTCTTTTTTTTTTTTTCATGGGCAGGCACCGGGAATCAAACCCAGGTGTCCGGTATGGCAGGCGAGAATTCTACCACTGAGCCACTGTGGCCTGCCCTTTTTTTTTTTTTTTTAAAACAGGTAATTGAAATTTTTATATACTTAGGTATTGATATAAAAACTTAAAAAAAAAAATCTGTGTTCCAGCATTGATTTTCCACGATTAATAGTCACAGCGGTAGTAAAATAAAGTTCCACAAAGTTAAATTCCCTTAATACTTCACTGCAGTATGAATGTAACTCTTTACAGTTATAAAATGGCAGCACTTCAACTTTTTTAAACAGGTGGAGGTATTAAGTGGAATTTAACACGCCCCCCTCCCATATAAAAGAGAAAGTGGGTCTGTGGGAGCGGAGGGTCCCCAGGGGCACCTCCCTCTTCCCAAGATGTCTTATTCTCAGGACTTTGGGGCTCTAAGTGTAGCCTGGGGACCATGGAATTAAAATATTAACAACAGGGCGGGCCACGGTGGCTCAGCAGGTAAGAGTGCTTGCCTGCCATGCCCGAGGACCCGGGTTCGATTTCCGGTGCCTGCCCATGTAGAAAAAAAAAAAAGAAAAGAAAAAAAAATATTAACAATAAACACTAACATTTCATTGACAAAGAAACACTGGGAACTTCATTCAGACACCCACACTTCCTAATCCTTGGTTTTATCAGTTTAGAAAACTCTTTGAGCAGGGACTGCTATACTAAACAGAAACCGGAATTCTCGATTTGGGCATTTATCTTAAAACACAGATGCTGCTGAACAGGATACAATAACTTCTACCATTTTTTAGGCAGTCTGTTTTTTATGCAAATAAGAAGAAAACATGTATCATGAATAAAGCCCCATAGCCAAGGTAATTTTTGGAACAATAAAGCGTCCCTATAAATCAAAGGGAACTTCCAAGTCAACATCAGGGGGCGTTGGGATGGATGTTCAAAGGGCACAGAAAGGGCAGTGACACCCCCACCGCCCCTCTGCTCCACAGGCCGGGCTGTAGGGACACAGTGCAATCGGTGACACTGCTTTCACCAGCGATGCTGAGCGGAGATGGGGAGCTGGAGTGAACACGGGGGGCTCAGAGCCTGAGGGAAGCACCTGCCTAAGTGCGGAGTGTGGTCAGAGTTAACTGCACCAAGAAGAAAACTACGAGACCTCCAGGCCTCTTTGTGCTTAGGGGGCTCACTTTGTTCATTAAGGACATTTTCTTGAGACTCATTCTATGTAGTTTACTTCATAAACATTTCAATAGATTCCACAAACACTAATAAATGAGTGAAGTACTTGACCTGTAGTGCATACAAAATGTCAGGCTTTGTTCTAAGTGCTTTAGAAATATTAATTCATTTAATCCTCATAACAACCCCATGAGGCGGGTACTACCATCAGTCCCATTTTACAGATGAGGAAGTAGGCACAGAGAGTTTAAGCAACTTGCCCCAAATCACACAGCTTGTAAACAGCGATCTTGGATTCAAACCCCTTTCAGGGGAAGAGATGACAGCTTTGGCTAGGAAGGGAAATTTGTCCTAGAAAACCTGCCTGCCTGAAAAGAGGAGAAGCAGCACCTGAGTCGATATCCCACCTGCTCACCACTTTACAAGGATGTGCTAATTCACTTTACACAACAACACATTTGGGCATACACATGGCACCTTGAATTTATTCTGCAATGTCTGAGTGAAGTTATACAATTTAACAATGTATACAGGTTAAACCAACTAGAGGCTGATTCAAGAAGCAGTTGCTTCTCTATATTAGAGACTGGCATAAAACGGCAGGAAATAAGTATTAAATTTGCTATAAAAGGGGGTTTCAAATAAGGTTTAAGAATAGCCTTGTACATCCCAATACATTACTTTATCATATTCTTGCATTCTATGTTCTTTGCAACAAAGTTTATTTTTCAGGTAACCACACCATTCTTTTTTTTTTTTTTCAGAAATGTAGGATCATTCCTATTTTTTCTTAAACTCTTTATGGGTTCTTGAAATTCTCTACTGTTCCTGTGGTTTCTGAATGCTACGGAATCTGCTCGTCCCTGCGTCCAGCTCATTAAGCTCCCTGAAGCCGAGATGAGCGTCGGCAGAGAGCTCTGTGCACCCCGAGACCTGGGCCCCGAGCCCAGTTCTGTGGCATTCACGCTCAGCATCTGTGAGAGTCACAGGCTACATTGCCGCGACCTCGGGCATCAGGACAGGCTGCGACGTGGCAGGAGGTGTGTCCCCTCCGTAGCTCAGGCTTCGCTTCTGTTGCTCTCAACTCTTCAGAATTACCTTCTGAGTCTCTGTGTCACCACTAGTGGCCATTTCACACATTTTCCCTTCTGAGGGCCAAGATGTTGTCCTCTGTGTCCCCCATTCTCCGTGCTGCCTCGTGCCTTCATATCTCTAGGGGAATCTGAGCCCTAATGAGATGATCGCAGTGACAACAGGAAAATGACCTCTGCTCCTGTCCTCCCACCTGGCAGAGCACTGCATCCACTGGCGCATTAAAGGATGCACGCAGCAGCGTCCACCTCAGTTGGTATCGGGTCGCATAGGCTGTGGCCTCAGCCATACACAAAATAAACAAGCCACACTAATTCCGAAGTCAGTTAGAGGCCACCGAGCAGAATCTAAAAGAATGACCCCGTAACACGCAGACTCGGACATGCCAAGAGCAGGAGAGGAGCGGTGGTGGTGCATGCTAACCCAGCACCCCGACCACAAAAGGGGTCTTGGGGCCGCCACAGCAACACCCCCTACGAACTGCCCAGGCCGCCAACACCACTGAAGCCAGAGACCCACGGATACGCAAGCAGGTCACACCATGTGCTGTGCTCGGGAACCCAAGCTGTGACACAAGCCGGGGCGCCGGCCCCAAGGCAGCCCCAGGGCACCCCGAGTCCTCAGCAGCCTGCCCGCGATCCCATGTCGGGAACCTGAGTACCCGCCACCTTCCGCCGTCCCCTGGGGCTGCTGGGGTGGGCTGGCCTGGAGAGCCGCGGGGCTGTGGGGGACACTGCTTCAGCCTCCTTCCGGAACCAACAATGCCTTCTGCACCCCCGGCAGGCTCTGCGCAGGAGCTGGGGGAGAAGGTGGTTTGGTCCTGCTGGAGAGCACGGAGCGGAGCACTCTGCCTGCCCTCCACCTCCCCCCAAATGGAACTGATGTCAGACAGTGGCTCATCCCATCCCGGGCCCCTGCCCTTTGCTCTGGAAACATTCTTCTAGGATTCAGGGCAACGCGCTCTGTGGGCTGGGACCGGGGCCCCGGCAGGTCCTCTGTGCCCCTGGGCTCGGGGTCTGGCTGGCCGCGGCTGCAGGGCGCAAGGAGAGGGGCGCCGGGGCTCAGGGTTGGCCGCGGTTCAGAGTGGCCGCAGTTCCTGCAGTGCCGCCTGACCAGCCCACCAACAGGGCCCTCCTCGTGGCGCCTGTCCCCATCCCTGGACACTCGTGACTTCCACACTGTGCTGCGGTCACAGCCGCTGGAGTCGGGGGCCAAGAGGGCAGCGCGGGGGCCAACCTGGGCCCCAGGGGACACCTCCCCACCCCTTCATCTGCCTTTTCCTATGACGCATGACTAATCAGCGTCACCCATCTGACCATTGACAACACTTACCAATAAATGTCCGTGTAGCTGGACTCTGAATTAGCCTATCTTGGTCAGTCACTTCAAACTCGGAGGTCCCAATTCAACATTTGCAACCAAAGCAAAAACCCCACCAGAAAGTGCTGAGAAGCGAATTTAGGTACCATCTGAGAATGTTATTGTGGGTAAAAACAAAAATAAATAAATTAACAAACTGGATTTGTTTAAAAAAATACTTTGGACGAATCTCCATATTTTAATGTTCTAAAATCTTTACCCTTTGGAAAATAATAAAGTTGGGACTAACAAGGGCTCTTGGTAAGAGTCCTGGAAAGGGTAATACCTTTCAACATTTTAAATATATTTACTTACCCTTTGACATGGGGATTCTACTCCTGGAAATCTATCTGACAATTAAATTCACAGATACAAATTTAAATTGTACATGTAAGGATATGCCATGAAGCATTGCTTTTAATAGTAAAGGGCTGGAAATTATTTCTGGGTTCTTCACCATAAAATTGCTTAATAAGTAAATACCATGCTCACGAAGAGGCAGTACAGTACAATGCAGAGGCCCACAGAGGTTCCAGATGCATCCACTGGAATGAAAGTTTCTCCCCTAAATTTTTTTTTTTAATCAATATCTTTGGTAGTAAGGCTGGAGATCTTTATTTTACATGTATCTCAGATAATTTTGATGCAAATGGTTGGTGAAATATATTTGAAAAATACTGGAGTAGCAATTACAGAGTCTGAGCCCTAGGGCTAGATTCCCAGCTCTGTCACTTTTTAACAAAAGTAGACAAGTCTCACTTTCCTGGTCTGAGAGACATTACCTCAAGTGTCAGTGGTGTTTGTGACTAAAGTAAGGAAGTGTGTGAAAAAATACATCTGAAATAACAATGAAATAAGCTTTATAAAGTGCTTAGTACAGTGCCTAAATGTTCAATAAAAGTGAGCCATTATTAATATTCATTCATTTAAAATGAGATAAACATGCAGGCACTGATTTGTCGACTTGAAACAAAGAGCAGAACAATATGTGATGCATGTTCACATTTGTGCAAAAGAAGAACATATGCACACATTGCACTTGCCTTCAATATTTCTGGAAAGAATAATCAGAAACTTGTTAACGGTTAATATTGCAGAATGAGACCATTTTTTTCTGCTTGATTTTTTAACTATACGTATACGCTATTTTCAGGAAAAAAAAATGTTCCATGATTCTAAACACAGGAAGGTGGTGATACCATTTCATATAAAATGAGCTTTGGTTTTTATTTCTGGTGATGTGTATAGATTTGTGTGCCCCAGGTGAAACTGGAGACGGTGATTTCCCAAGTATAACCTTCTTAATGAGCCGCACAAATGGCCTGGAAAAGATGCCAAACGCTAAGCGACACAGCATTTGGATGGGGTCCTCAGTGAAAGACCTAAAACAGACCTTGAGGCTGAGAGGCCAGCCCAGCTCCTGTCTCATCCTGAGCTGTAAACTCTTTCCCTCTTTGAAACCCGGGTGCCGTGGACAGGCGGTGCCGCCCGGGCTGGGAACCCCGCCTTCGCCTGTCGCGTGGAGTCAATTTAACGCTGCGGTGGCTCCGGACTCCTAAGACGCAGCAAGACTCTGGATCTAGAGGCTCCGCAAGCCGGGTTCCCTGTTCGGCCGCACCCCAGACCCACGCGCTTTAAAAACCTTCAGAGGAGAAGCGGTTTCCAGGTGTGGACATCGCACTCGGGGGTGTCCCTTCACCAAGGCGAAGGGGACCAGGAGGTCAGTCCGGGGCTGAGTCCCCTGTGCCTGGGTCCGCCTCCAGAACCACCCCTGGCTCTCGCCTCTATTCCTTTGCATTCTTTTTGTTTTGTTTTGTTTTTCTGTCTGTTGAGCATATTCCTGAAAAATAAGTAATCCAGCAATTAATCGGTACTCAAATGAAAATGAGTGTTTAATGTCTGTTTAAATTGTTAGTTGGTGTGTTACTGCATTTGTATTGTTCAAGTGTCCTAATTGATTAGTTACTGATTACTGAAATTCCTTAAAATAGGCAACTCGGACTCTAGAACAGCATTACAGAACGTAGTTCTTTGGGCTGCATGTGAAGAATTAGCTACGAGCCTATGAAAAGAATGGCTTCTTTTGTAACACTGTTTAGCCTCAATTGATTTAGAATCAAGAAGGAATAGCCTGAAAATGGTTCTCTAGAAAAGGACACGGTATTACAGTTGTTCTGCAAAAGACAGCACAAATGGGATGAGATGACAGATATTCAATCCTTTGTTTCTCAAAAGCCTATTTCTCTGTTTCTGGATTTTTTGTGCCTAACTTTCCATTTGTGTCTGTCTCCTTGTTCAATGTATATTTTCAAACCTCCAGATGGTAACAGCAAATAACAAAAAATTCTTAAAGTGCTCTATTCTAATTGCTTAAAGATAAGTACATGCACATACACACAGGCACTCCTGGCATCTCAAGGATGGAGGGGAAACAATCTCTAGATTCCAAGGTTCAAGGCATTAGTATTTGTAACTACTATTAACAAACCTAGACCTTGGAAAGAAAAGGCCACCTAAAATTTCCTGAAGACCGCCGAGCACTACCTTGGGAACTGGCAGACTTTTCCAATTATCTGGGTTACAGCTTTAAGTGAAAGAGATCAAATAACTGGAAACAATTAAAAGGGCATAGGCCAGAACAGGGGAAAATTCAACCCCCCCAGCTAAATCCTTGATATTCTCACAAGCAGTGTGGACAACCAAAGCTATAGGCTGAGCCCCCAGTCTTGGGGTTTGTTCATATGAAACTTAACCCCACAAAGGATAGGTCAAGCCTACTTAAAATTAGGCCTAAGAGTCACCCCCAAGGGAACCTCTTTTGTTGCTCAGATGTGGCCTCTCTCTCCATCCAACACAACAAGCAAACTCACCACCCTCCCCCTGTCTATGTGGGACATGACTTCCAGGAGTGTGGACCTTCCTGGCAATCCCAGCATCAAGGGATTGAGAAACCTTCTTGACCAAAAGGGGGAAGAGTGAAAGGAGACAAAATAAAGTGTCAATGGCTGAGAGATTCCAAACAGAGTCGAGACGTTATCCTGGAGGTTATTCTTATGCATTAAGTAGATATCACCTTGTTAGTCAAGATGTAATGGAGAGGCTGGAGGGAACTGCCTGAAAATGTAGAGCTGTGTTCCAGTAGCCATGTTTCTTGAGGATGATTGTATAATGATATAACTTTCACAATGTGACTGTGTGATTGTGAAAACCTTGTGTCTGATGTTCGTTTTATCTACCTTGTCAACAGATGAGCAGAACATATGGAATAAAATTAAATAATAAGAGGACCAAATGTTAAAATAAGTTTAGTTTGAAATGCTAGTGATCAATGAAAGGGAGGGATAAGGGGTATGGTATGTATAATTCTTTTTTCTGTTTTCTTTGTATTTCTTTTTATGTTATCTTTTATTTCTTTTTTTCTGAATTGATACAAATGTTCTAAGAAATGATCATGATGATGAATATGCAACTATGTGATATTGTGAATTACTAATTATATATGTAGAATGGAATGATTATATATTAGGAATGTTTGTTTCTTTGTTGTCATTTTTTTAATTTAAAATTAATTTAAAAAATTTTTTAAAAATAGTATGGCTTAGAAGAATGGGCACAATATACTGAAGAGGTTGAGGCCAGTGTGGTCTGTATGTCTCTAGAGAAAGGAGGGAAGGTAAGGGATGAATTGTCCCTACTTCTGGTCAGGTATGATTGGAAGACTTGGTTGTCCAACGAGGTGGAGATCCTTTGTGGTGAGTAAAAGGTTGAGAGGGCAACAAGGTCCTCCTCTGGTAACCTGCAGTACCAAAGGAAATTTTGTGTTTCAATAAAAATCTATAGCACAAAAAAAAAGGGCATAGGCCAAATCAGCAGGTGAACTCACTGCCCTCCCCACTTCGTGGACATGACTCTCAGGGGTATAAATCTCCCTGGCAATGTAAGACAGAAAAGCTGGCATCATGGAATTGAGAAAGCCTTCTTGACCAAAATGGGGAAGAAAGAGAAATAATAAAGTGCCAGTGGTTCAGAGATTTCAAACACAGTCGAGAGGTAATCTTGGAAGTTATTCTTATGCATTGTATCAATATCCCTTTTCAGTTTATGGTGTATTGGAGCGGCTGGAGGGAAGTACCTGAAACTGGTGAGCTGTGTTCCAGTAGCCTTGATTCTTGAGACAACTGCATAAAGATATAACTTTTTTTTATTATTTTTTTTATTAACAGAAAGAAAAAAAAAAAAAAAAGAAATTAACACAACATTTAGAAATCATACCATTCTACATATGCACTCAGTAATTCTTAACATCATCACATAGATGCATGATCATTGTTTCTTAGTACATTTGCATCGGTTTAGAGGAACTAGCAACACAACAGAAAAAGACATAAAATGTTAATATAGAGAAAAGAAATAAAAGTAGTAAAAATAGTAAAAAAAAAAAAAAAAACCCTATAGCTCAGATGCAGATTCATTCAGTGTTTTAACATGATTACTTTACAATTAGGTATTATTCTGCTGTCCATTTTTGAGTTTTTGTATCTAGTCCTGTTGCACAGTCTGTATCCCTTCAGCTCCAATTACCCATTGTCTTACCCTGTTTCTAACTCCTGCTGGACTCTGTTACCAATGACATATTTCAAGTTTATTCTCGAATGTCCGTTCACATCAGTGGGACCATACAGTATTTGTCCTTTAGTTTTTGGCTGGACTCATTCAGCATAATATTCTCTAGGTCCATCCATGTTATTACATACTTCATAAGTTTATCTTGTCTTAAAGCTGCATAATATTCCATCGTATGTATATACCACAGTTTGTTTAGCCATTCTTCTGTTGATGGACATTTTGGCTGTTTCCATCTCTTTGCAATTGTAAATAACGCTGCTATAAACATTGGTGTGCAAATGTCCATTTGTGTCTTTGCCCTTAAGTCCTTTGAGTATATTCCTAGCAATGGTATTGCGGGGTCGTATGGCAATTCTATATTCAGCTTTTTGAGGAACCGCCAAACTGCCTTCCACAGTGGTTGCACCCTTTGACATTCCCACCAACAGTGGATAAGTGTGCCTCTTTCTCCGCATCCTCTCCAGCACTTGTCATTTTCTGTTTTGTTGATAATGGCCATTCTGGTGGGTGTGAGATGATATCTCATTGTGGTTTTGATTTGCATTTCTCTAATGGCCAGGGACATTGAGCATCTCTTCATGTGCCTCTTGGCCATCCGTATTTCCTCTTCTGGTAGGTGTCTGTTCAAGTCTTTTTCCCATTTTGTAATTGGGTTGGCTGTCTTTTTGTTGTTGAGTTGAACAATCTCTTTATAAATTCTGGATACTAGACCTTTATCTGATATGTCATTTCCAAATATTATCTCCCATTGTGTAGGCTGTCTTTCTACTTTCTTGATGAAGTTCTTTGATGCACAAAAGTGTTTAATTTTGAGGAGCTCCCATTTCTTTCTTTCTTTCTTCAGTGCTCTTGCTTTAGGTTTAAGGTCCATAAAACCGCCTCTAGTTGTAAGATTCATAAGATATCTCCCTACATTTTCCTCTAAATGTTTTATGGTCTTAGACCTAATGTTTAGATCTTTGATCCATTTTGAGTTAACTTTTGTATAAGGTGTGAGATACGGGTCTTCTTTCATTCTTTTACATATGGATATCCAGTTCTCTAGGCACCATTTATTGCAGAGACTGTTCTGTCCCAGGTGAGTTGGCTTGACTGCCTTATCAAAGATCAAATATCCATAGATGAGGAGGTCTATATCTGAGCACTCTATTCGATTCCATTGGTCGATATATCTATCTTTATGCCAATACCATGCTGTTTTGACCACTGTGGCGTCATAATATGTCTTAAAGTCCGGCAGCGCGAGACCTCCAGCTTCGTTTTTTTTCCTCAAGATGTTTTTAGCAATTCGGGGCAACCTGCCCTTCCAGATAAATTTGCTTATTGGTTTTTCTATTTCTGAAAAATAAGTTTTTGGGATTTTGATTGGTATTGCATTGAATCTGTAGATCAGTTTAGGTAGGATTGACATCTTAATTATATTTAATCTTCCAATCCATGAACACGGAATGCCCTTCCATGTATTTAGGTCTTCTTTGATTTCTTTTAGCAGTTTTTTGTAGTTTTCTTTATATAGGTTTTTTGTCTCTTTGGTTAGATTTATTCCTAGGTATTTTATTCTTTTAGTTGCGATTGTAAATGGGATTCGTTTCTTGATTTCCCCCTCAGCTTGTTCTTTACTAGTGTATAGAAAAGCTACAGATTTTTGAATGTTGATCTTGTAGCCTGCTACTTTGCTGTACTCATTTATTAGCTCTAGTAATTTTGTTGTGGATTTTTCTGGGTTTTCTACGCATAGGATCATATCATCTGCAAACAGTGATAGTTTTACTTCTTCCTTTCCAATTTTGATGCCTTGTATTTCTTTTTCTTGTCTAATTGCTTTGGCTAGAACTTCCAACACAATGTTGAATGATAGTGGTGATACTGGACATCTTTGTCTTGTTCCTGATCTTAGGGGGAAAGTTTTCAATTTTTCCCCATTGAGGATGATATTAGCTGTGGGTTGTTCATATATTCCCTCTATCATTTTAAGGAAGTTCCCTTGTATTCCTATCTTTTGAAGTGTTTTCAAAAGGAAAGGATGTTGAATCTTGTCAAATGCCTTCTCTGCATCAATTGAGATGATCATGTGATTTTTCTGCTTTGATTTGTTGATGTGGTATATTACATTGATTGATTTTCTTATGTTGAACCAGCCTTGCATACCTGGGATGAATCCTACTTGGTCATGATGTATAATTCTTTTAATGTGTTGTTGGATAAGATTTGCTAGAATTTTATTGAGGATTTTTGCATCTATATTCATTAGAGAGATTGGTCTGTAGTTTTCTTTTTTTGTAATATCTTTGTCTGGTTTTGGTATGAGGGTGATGTTGGCTTCATAGAATGAATTAGGTAGTTTTCCCTCCACTTCGATTTTTTTGAAGAGTTTGAGGAGAGTTGGTACTAATTCTTTCTGGAATGTTTGATAGAATTCACATGTGAAGCCATCTGGTCCTGGACTTTTCTTTTTAGGGAGCTTTTGAATGACTAATTCAATCTCTTTACTTGTGATTGGTTTGTTGAGGTCATCTATGTCTTCTTGAGTCAAAGTTGGTTGTTCATGTCTTTCCAGGAACCCGTCCATTTCCTCTAAATTGTTGTATTTATTAGCGTAAAGTTGTTCATAGTATCCTGTTATTACCTCCTTTATTTCTGTGAGGTCAGTAGTTATGTCTCCTCTTCCATTTCTGATCTTATTTATTTGCATCCTCTCTCTTCTTCTTTTTGTCAATCTTGCTAAGGACCCATCAATCTTATTGATTTTCTCATAGAACCAACTTCTGGTCTTATTGATTTTCTCTATTGCTTTCATGTTTTCAATTTCATTTATTTCTGCTCTAATCTTTGTTATTTCTTTCCTTTTGCTTGCTTTAGGATTAGTTTGCTGTTCTTTCTCCAGTTCTTCCAAGTGGACAGTTAATTCCTGCATTTTTGCCTTTTCTTCTTTTCTGATAAAGGCATTCAGGGCAATAAATTTCCCTCTTAGCACTGCCTTTGCTGCGTCCCATAAGTTTTGATATGTTGTGTTTTCATTTTCATTCGCCTCTAGGTATTTACTAATTTCTCTCGCAATTTCTTCTTTGACCCACTGGTTGTTTAATAGTGTGTTGTTGAGCCTCCATGTATTTGTGAATTTTCTGGCACTCCGCCTATTATTGATTTCCAACTTCATTCCTTTATGATCTGAGAAAGTGTTGTGTATGATTTCAATCTTTTCAAATTTGTTAAGACTTGCTTTGTGACCCAGCATATGGTCTATCTTTGAGAATGATCCATGAGCACTTGAGAAAAAGGTGTATCCTGCTGTTATGGGATGTAATGTCCTATAAATGTCTGTTAAGTCTAGCTCATTTATAGTAATATTCAGATTCTCTATTTCTTTATTGATCCTCTGTCTAGATGTTCTGTCCATTGATGAGAGTGGTGAATTGAAGTCTCCAACTATTATGGTATATGTGTCTATTTCCCTTTTCAGTGTTTGCAGTGTATTCCTCACGTATTTTGGGGCATTCTGGTTTGGTGCGTAAATATTTATGATTGTTATGTCTTCTTGTTTAATTGTTCCTTTTATTAGTAGATAGTGTCCTTCTTTGTCTCTTTTAACTGTTTTACATTTGAAGTCTAATTTGTTGGATATTAGTATAGCCACTCCTGCTCTTTTCTGGTTGTTATTTGCATGAAATATCTTTTCCCAACCTTTCACTTTCAACCTATGTTTATCTTTGTGTCTAAGATGTGTTTCCTGTAGACAGCATATAGAAGGATCCTGTTTTTTAATCCATTCTGCCAATCTATGTCTTTTGATTCGGGAATTCAGTCCATTAACATTTAGAGTTATTACTGTTTGGATAATATTTTCCTCTACCATTTTGCCTTTTGTATTATATATATCATATCTGACTTTCCTTCTTTCTACACTCTTCTCCATGTCTCTCTCTTCTGTCTTTTTGTATCTGACTCTAGTGCTCCCTTTAGTATTTCTTGCAGAGCTGGTCTCTTGGTCACAAATTCTCTCAGTGACTTTTTGTCTGGGAATGTTTTAATTTCTCCCTCATTTTTGAAGGACAATTTTGCTGGATATAGTAGTCTTGGTTGGCAGTTTTTCTCTTTTAGTAACTTAAATATATCATCCCACTGTCTTCTACCTTCCATGGTTTCTGCTGAGACATCTACACATAGTCTTTTTGGGTTTCCCTTGTATGTGATGGATTGCTTCTCTCTCGCTGCTTTCAAGATCCTCTCTTTCTCTTTGACCTCTGACATTCTAACTAGTAAGTGTCTTGGAGAATGCCTATTTGGGTCCAATCTCTTTGGGGTGTGCTGCAATTCTTGGATCTGTAATTTTAGGTCTTTCATAAGAGTTGGGAAATTTTCAGTGATAATTTCTTCCATTAGTTTTTCTCCTCCTTTTCCCTTCTCTTCTCCTTCTGGGACACCCACAACACGTATATTTGTGCGGTTCACATTGTCCTTGAGTTCCCTGATACCCTGTTCAAATTTTTCCATTCTTTTCCGGATAGTTTCTGTTTCTTTTTGGAATTCAGATGTTCCATCCTCCAAATCACTAATTCTATCTTCTGTCTCTTTAAATCTATCATTGTAGGTATCCATTGTTTTTCCATCTTTTCTACTTTATCCTTCATTTCCATAAGCTCTGTGATTTGTTTTTTCAGTTTTTCTATTTCTTCTTTTTGATCAGCCCATGTCTTCTTCATGTCCTCCCTCAATTTTTTGATTTCGTTTTTGAAGAGGTTTTCCATTTCTGTTCGTATATTCAGCATTAGTTTTTTCAGCTCCTGTATCTCATTTGAACTATTGGTTTGTTCCTTTGACGGGGCCATATTTTCAATTTTCTGAGCGTGATCCGTTATCTTCTGCTGGCGTCTGGGCATTTAGTCAGATTTCCCTGGGTGTTGGACCCCACAGGTTGAAAGATTTTTCTGTGAAACCTCTGGGTTCTGTTTTTCTTATCCTGCCCAGTAGGTGGCGCTCGTGGCACACGTTTGTCTACGGGTTCCACCAGTGAAAGTTGCTGTGGGTCCTTTAACTCTGGAAAACTCTCGCCGTAGGGGAGGTTCAGCAGCCGAAGGATCTTGGAAGAGTGCCAGCCGGCCCGGGCGTCCGAACGCGGGGAGGGTCGCCGGCCGCCGCAGCACGGGAGAGTGCCCGACCAAATTTCCTAGTCGGCCCGGGGCGCCAAGCGTGGCGGGAGGGCGCCAGCTGTCGCAGCCCGGGAGAGTGCACTGTTCCCAGCCGGACCGGGGAGTCACGTGTTTGGAAGGGACCTCCCGGTCACCGTTCTCTGCAGTCTGGGGATTTCCGTCCCAACCCTCTCAGTTGGTCCGGGGTGCCTCGCGTGGTGGGGGCGTCAACCGCCGCAGCCCAAGGGGACCGCCTGCCCAATTCTGCCAGCTGGCCTGGGAAGGAGGAAGGGAGGGACTCCGGCCGCTTGCCGTCCCGCCCAGGAAAGCCCGCGCCCCTCGGTGATCTCACCAGAGATGGTTCTCCCAGACAGTCAGCCGTTCCAGGATGGGGTATGCCGTCCCTTTGATCTCCGTCGTGGCTCCGGGAGCTGCTCTGTATTGTCTCCACTCCCCCAGTAGCTGTTCTGGAGGAGGAAAGGTGAGGGTGGCAATGCTGTTGAGGCCGGTGGCGGAGGAGTCGGTGAAGGCGGAAGAGGGCACGGTGGTGGTTGGAGAGCCGCCGGAGCAGGAGGAGAAAGGGAGGGATAAGATGGCGGATGGAGCGTCGCTGGAGCAGAAGGGGGCAGAGGGGAGAGGAGGGCGGGTGGGCCGGCTGCTGCAGGGCTTGGGCACTGCACGCCGGGCCGGCGGACAAATTGGGGAGAGGAGGGCGGGCAGGCCGGCTGCTGCGGGGCGTGGGCGCTGCGCGCCGGGTGCCGGGCAGGTGGAAAAAGAGGGGAGAGAAGATATAACTTTTAAAATGTGACTGTGGGATTGTGAAAATCTTGTGTCTGGTGTTCCTTTTATCCAGGGTATGGACAGATGAGAAAAAAATATATGGATAAAAAATAATTAAATAGGGGTAAAATAAATTGAGTCAATGGAAATACTAGTGGTCAATGAGAGGGAGGGGTAAGGGGTATGGAATGTATGAGATTTTTCTTTTTTCTTTTTATTACCTGTTCTGAGTGATGCAGATTTTCTAAAAAATGATCATGGTGATGATTACACAACTCTGTGATGATATTGTGAGCCACTGATTGTGCACCATGTATGGACTGTATGTGTGTGAAGACATGTCAACAAAAGTACTTTTTTAAAAAACCCTAAAAAAAGGGGGGGGGCATAGGAATGCCATCAGTATTAAGGCTACCTTATGGGTTTTAAATTTGCCAACCCCCCTGCCCTGCCCTCATTTAAAACTTTAAAGCAAATTCAACAGACCAGGCCTCATTCTGTCTCACCTAGGTCTTTTAAACCTTGGCCAAATATGAATGAAGCAGCTAAAGCAGCTAAGAGAGAAGAGTTACTTTTGGGCTTGGTTTAGAATTTTTTCTACTGGGCCTGGAGATTAGAAATAGTAGATCCAGAAAAAATGCTGCAGAAGAGGCCACTGGTGTTCTGAGAGAACTCCCCAATTTGAGATTATTTTTCTAATACCTTTGCAACAGTAACTGAAATAAACCAGTATTAAAACATAAATACCCTTGAGACAGGGGTAATTAAATAAGATCTAACTGCCAAATTTCAGTAAGTAATTTGAGAGCTATGGAAAAGTCCTTGAGAGCTATGGAAAAGTCTTCTTGGATTTATGTGCAGGACAAATCAATTGAGGTATATTTTTCAGAGCTTGATAGTCAATATGCTTTTGAAGTTGTTCATAATTGTATAATATTATGAAAACAGAGACTTTTTTAATGTCCAATAAAAGGAAAAAAAGCAAATACAGCTACAAAAAATACAGTGTTAAAGTCTGGTCCTATTCCTGTTTTCATGACTTTTGAACAAAATACAATTTTATTGTTCTTAGGTAAAATCTCCCTAAATATATACATGTTTACCAATAAAATAAGGTAGTCTTATTTAGCATATCTATCAGATCTTTAAAATGGTAAAAAATGTAAGTTTGTGTTTAATGAAATTATTATTTTCCCAAACTTTATTTTTAAAATAGTTATGTTTTATAAGATATTTAAAGACAATATCAAAGATATTTTGCTAATTTAAAGTACACAGGTATGTAAAATATACAAGATGCACTTTGTTAAAGAAAAGTGTGTAGTTTTATCTTTGAGAATGTGTAGGACTAAATCTAGGATGAAGATTTCTGAAAGTGAAGATTTCTGAAAGTGAATTTTATTTGTCATAGCCGATGCTGACTAAAATTTGATAAGCTTGTCTCAGGGAGTACGGTTTGTCCTAAGCTAAAATGGCTAGCTTAATATGTATGAGAAGAGCTCAATGGATATGGAAAACTGTAGAAGGTATATGAAAGTGAATTCTGTCTGTTGTAGTCAATGCTGACCCCAAATTTGATAGGCTTGTTTATACTATTTTTCAGAGAGCTTTTTTATGAAATAGGATGTTTATACAAAACTGGAATTTAGTTTTCTCCCTTTTAAAATAATGATATTGTTGGTCTGCTCTTAATGAAAGGCTATGTTCCAACCCAAGACCAAAGAATATGCCTGGTATGGAGTATTCCACGAGATTAACTAGGAACTTACAAACAGGAAAAGATTCCTCCTGATGGTGGTTGGTTGGGAAGTGGGTGAGTTCTGCACAAAAGAGAGAGAGAGGAGTGCCATGGGAGTGGCATACAAAGGTTAGGTCTATAGGGTGTGACAATGGACTTTCAGCAGGGTCCTGTGAGATCTGATTAGGGGAGGGGAGTTTTAATGGCATTCTTTCCCCCAGGAGGGGTCTGCTGACCTTTTGTGTCTGTCCTATCATGGCAGCTATGAGCAGGACTCGTTCTCATGAGGACAAGGGGGCAGGGCCCAGACCCTCAAAGGTCATGAAAAATTTTTCTTAACTTCTGAGTACTCTCCCTAGAACACAAAGTTTCTATATAACATCAGAATACTACCATGTTGATGTTTATGTTGACCTTATCCTTTATTTCAGAAGACAAGTCTTCTCACATTTAAAGGAAAACTGTTAGAAAGGATTTGTTTTTTCACCTTGTGAAATTTAGGTGCTAAAATAGTTTAATAAATTAATATGAAGTGTTTGGGAAGTGCTACAGTAATTTAAAGGGATTTCCTATCCTACTGTTAAATTTGTAGGGGTGAAATGTTATTAACATATTTACAGAGTGTATAAAATTACTAAAAATGTGACATGTTCTCATTGTCAATGTTATTTCTTGATAATGATCT
Organism: Tamandua tetradactyla; assembly: GCF_023851605.1. NCBI lineage: Eukaryota > Metazoa > Chordata > Mammalia > Pilosa > Myrmecophagidae > Tamandua > Tamandua tetradactyla. The sequence goes on from NC_135333.1 coordinate 169,390,108, forward strand.
GCATTATGTTAAATAACAGTATAATGTTGTTAGTCACAGTTTTAGTTATTCTTATAAGAATGTTACAGATCATAGAAATGACCAGATTTCCTTGTCAGTTATACCACTTTGTTCTATGCATCTCTAAAAGTACATGTGGAAAGTTGTAAGTCAGAACTTTATCTGCAGCAAGTAGGGACTTTAAAGGAGAAGCAATGTAAGTATATAAATTATGTTCTAACTGTTAATTCACATAACCCTGGTGTATTAGTTAGGGTTCTCTAGAGAAAGAGAATCAACAGGGAACACTTGCAAATATAAAATTTATGAAAGTGCCTCACGTGACCGTAGGAATGCAGAGTCCAAAATCCACAGGGCAGGCTGCGAAGCCGATGACTCCGATGGATGGCCTGGATGAACTCCACAGGAGAGGCTCACCAGCCAAAGCAGGAATGGAACCTGTCTCCTCTGAGTCCTCCTTAAAAGGCTTCCCATGATTACATTTAGTATCACTAACTGCAGAAGATACTCCCCTTTGGCTGATTACAAATAGAATCAGCTGTGGATGTAGCTGACATGATCATGACCTAATCCTATGAAATGTCCTCATTGCAACAGACAGGCCAGCGCTTGCCCAATCAGATAAACAGGTACCACAACTTGGCCAAGTTGACACCTGTCCCTAACCATGACACCTGGTAAATGTGTAAAGGTGAAATAGGACAAAACTTCTGCTATGGCTCATTGTTGATGACCCCAATATAAATCAATTGTCAAATGTTTTTATGTAGAAAATATTATAAGAAAATTAGGGCCTAGATTGTAAGTTCTTACAACATTCACATGTATTCCTGGAACTATGATTTCTGAATTTTGAGATGCTTTGCTCTTTGTGCTCAATCTGATAACTCCTGGAAAGTTTGAGTTTCCATGTGACACCTGAGACTCAGGTTCAGAGTTCTCCAGCTCTCAAAGTATTAAAGGAGCAACATCACTCCGCAGAGCAACTGTTTAAAAAAGCTGGAAAAAAGATCAGACCTCAATTAGGGATATAAATGAAGCTGATCCAGTTACAACTAAAGTAAATCAGAATACAAGGTAAAAGATGATATTGTCTGTATTTTAAGAATTAAATTTGTGTGTGTGACAACAGAAAGAGAGATAAATTTGTACAAAATTTAAATTTTCTGTAGCACACTACCTAACCTGTCTGGTCATTTTATTTAAACAACCTAATTCAGCTTTATTTTACATGGAACCTAGAATAGTTAATGAGATTGTGGTAATCTGTACAGGTTAATGTAATACACTGATGTAGTTTAGAGTATTGGGGGAAGAAAATGAAAGAGTATTTGCAAAGTCCTTTGAGGGACTGGAGAAAGAAAGTGTGGAATTATTAAACTTCCTTGTCTGGGGAATTCCTGCTTTTCTCTCAAACAAAAAGGGGTCCCAATTCATTAAAATATGCCCTCTAACTTTAGGATTGACCTTCTGAAATTTACTTCTGCAATGGTGAAGCTAAGCCTAATTATAATGAATGGCTAACAGCCACCCCCTGAAAAAGCATTTTGTTGCTCAAAACAGTCTCTTTCTAAACCAAACTCTACAAATAAACTCACCACTGCCCCCGTAGATGGGACATGACTTCCAGAGTTATAAGTCACCCTGGCGATGTGGGACACAACTCCCAGGGATGATCCCTGCCCTGGCATCTGGGGGTTGGCAATTTTTTTCCCAAAAGGGGGAAAGAAATAAAACAAAATGAAGTTTAAGTGGTTAAAGATTTCAAATAGACTTGAGAGGTTACACTTACTTGAAACGCAGGTTTCAGCCAAATACTGCAAACTGCCATGGTATGCCAAGCCCCAAGCAGCAGTGTTTCTGAAAACCCTAAAGAATACCCTGGGCTCTATCTAAAACTCTACAAAGATTTTAGGTATTTGGTTTATTTTTCAGAGATTTAAAGCCTCCAAATTGTTCCTATGCCAGTCAAGTCCTGAAACCCAGAGGGACCATTTTCCCCAAGAATAACAACCAGTTTCTCTCCTCTACCATAACATCAACATCCCTTTTCAGCATGAAGGAGTTAGAATGGTCATTGCCTGGATATTCCTCAAGATTGAGAGAATGGTCAAATGAGAGAGAGACATTATAACTGAGAGGTTAGGGTTTAACAAATGATTATGATTATAGAATCATTTTATACATATTTCTTTTTTAATTTCAAGTATATTAGAGTAGTCATAGTGAAATACCTGAAATTACTGAAGTGTAACCCCACTGCCTCATCTTTGATAGATTGCATTGCTATATAGCCCTTATCTTGTGATTATAAAACCATTGTGAGTAGCCTTCATTTGTACCCCAATCCTGTTTCTCAACTTTACAGTCCTATGATCGCAAAAGACAACCTCTAATGTTTATTAATAAAGGAAATAGAATCACCCCAGGACTTCTATTTCTGAACTGTCTTGCTAAGCATGTAATCAACCTGTGTCCTAAATAATCAGATCACCTCTAATTACATCATCTAGAGCCTGTGTGCTCTTTAACCTAAAACCAGCCTATCTTTTTAATGCAATTCTATTGAGAAAAATCCACACACCAAATAATCCAGCCAAAGTACACAATCAATAGCTCACAGTATCACATAGTTGTGCATTCATAACCACAATCAATTTTAGAACATTTTCATTACTCCAAGAAAGATAAAATAAAAATAAAAATAAAACACCCAACACATCTCATACCCCTCACCACTGCCTATTATTTATTTATTTGTTTTTTAGTTCTATTTTATTAATCATCTCCCCATACACTGGATAAAGGGAGTGTCAGTCACAAGATTTTCGCAATCACGCAGTCACATGATAACAGCTATATAGTTATATAATGCTCATCAAGAATCAAGTCTACTGGATTATAGTTCAACAGTTTCAGGTATTTCATTCTAACAATCCTAATATACTAGAAACTTAAAAAGGAATATCTATATAATGCATAAAAATAGCCTCCAGAATGAACTTTTGACTCAATTTGAAATCTCTTAGCCACTGAAACTTTGTTTTGTTTCATTTCTTTTCCCACTTTTGGTCAATAAGTCATTCTCAATCACACAATGCCATGGCCAGATTCATCCCTGGGAGTCATAACCCATGTTGCCAGAGATAGTTGTTCCCAGAGAAGTCATATATCATGTAGGGAGAAGGGGAGTGAGTTATTTGTAGAGTTGACTGATAGAGGCCACATCAGAGCCTCAAAAGAGGTTCTGGAAGTGACTCTTGGGCAAAATTGTATGTAGGCTTAGCTTTTCTTTGCAGGAATAAGTTTCATGATGGCAGGCCCCAAGATCAAGGGCTTGAGTTATTAAATTAGAAGTCCCTAATGGTTTCGAGAATATCAGGAATTCCCGAGTAGGGAAGTTTAATACTTCCACGTTCTTCCCTGAGTCCTTCAAGGAGCCTTTGCAAAATACATTTCTATTTTCTGCCCCAAATACTATGGGATGTTTTAGGGCACTGTATTAACCTATACAGAATAACAAGACTGCATTCCCTATTTTAGGTTCCATGTAATTATGTTGTTTAAATAAACTCACCATACAGGTTAAATTAGATATTGTGGTACAGAAAATATAATTTTGTATAAAATAAACATCTCTTCCTTTGGTCTCATACAGAAGTTGAAGTTTTAAATTACAGTTAATATTATCCATTATCCTGTATTTCAGTTTACTTTAGTCCTAAGTCCATTTCATTCATATCTCTAATTGAAGTCTTACCTTCTTTTCAGCTTCTTTAACAGTCACTGTATGGAGTAATGATGACTTTGAAAGCTGCAGAACTCTAACTCTGAGTCTCAGATGTCACACACATACCCAAATTTCAAATGAACCACCAGGTTATACCAAACAGCTCAGAATCTCAAAATTTAGAAACAGCGTTTAAAATTCAGGAATAAATGTGACTGCTGTAAGAGTGTACAAGTTAGGAACTTTTACAATAAACCTTACTGAACATTCTGTACTCCTTAATCATTGATTGCTCAATCTCAGTCCACATTCTATCCCTTGATAACCTATGCTATCGAATTCAATTCTCAGTGTTTGCTCATGATAATTAGTTTATATTCATGAGGACTTACAATATTTGTCCTTTCAAGTCCTCAACATTTATTCACCTATTGCGTGCCTCACAACTTCACTCCTTTTTGCAGCTGCTCAATATTCCATCTTATGTGTACCCCGCAGCTTGCCCATCCATTTGTTACTTGATGTACCCTTAGACTACCTCCACCCATTGTAAGTTGTGAATAATGACACCATAAAAGTCAGTGTGCAAATGTATTTGTGTCCCTGCCTTCAGTTCATCCAAGTATATACCTTCAACGGAGTTGAAGGATCATCTGGCAACAATATACTTAAGACTACTGTGGCGCCACCATGCTGCCCTCCAGAGTGGTGCACCATTCTACTTCTCTCCAACAGTGAAGGTGCATCTCTCTTCACATCTTCTATAGCACTTGTATCTTCCTGTTTATTTTTCAAACAGTTTTATCCACATACCACACACTCGATCCTAACTGAAAAATCAGTGGCTCCCGGTATAATCACATTCATAACCACAATCAATATGAAAACATTTCCATTTCTTCCTCAAAGGAAGATGAGGAAAAAATTAATAGAATTATTATCATGAAATTCACATTTTCATTCAAAAAATATTTACTGGACCATCAGCATTGTCCTATGGCAATATTATAATCTGGGCTATAATAATTTCTGTAACAGCACCTTTTAGGATAGGTATGAAGCTGTAGGTTTCAACTGGGCCACTGTGCAATTACTGGAAAGGGCTTGCAATTCATACAGACTCCAAACCTTCTATGTAGATTAATAAGTACCCAGAGTAGTATTTATTATTTTCAAATATGCACATGCTTTGCTGCGATCAATATAATGGAATTTATGTTATATAATTATAAATGGTCACGTATTTTTCTCAAACAACAGATTCTAAAAGTATAATTGTTATTTATTGGAATTGGGCAGAGAATGTGGGATTCTATCCCTTGGCTTCATATTTTCATGTGGAGAGACATAAATTAGTATCACTTAGTTCTTCCCAGTGTGACTTGTGATTTTTTGCTGAGGTCTAGACATCTGATTTCCATGATTATTTTATTCTGGAGGTCATTTTCTCTCTCTGACCTAGGGTTGTCTGGCTGGATGTCTTTGTCCTTCATCTGCCCATGCAGTCTGAATTCTCTAAATACAAGCCTTCACTTGTGCTGGGCCCTGTCCTCCTTTTCTTGGGGGAAGATATGCCCTCTAGGAAATTATGTCTTTCACCTGACTAGGTATTTTATCTTCAGACATTCCTTAACTCTGCATTTGCCAAGATCAGTGCTTTAACCTGAGAATGCTGGCAGCATTATTTAATGAGATGTTTAAAAAGTGAAAAAAAATTTTAAAAACTTTTTCAGGGCTGGACCCAAGCCCCCCAGAATTGCCAATCAAGAGCTAGGATTGGTACTTGGCTATATGTGCCCCTTTTCTTGGGGCATAGCTCTTTTCCAGTATTCTAATTTGACTAACTACAAAAGCCTCTGTTTTTTTTGTGTTTTATTTTATTTTTTGTTCAACCCTGCACCTCCTATTTTGGGGAGAAACCTCCCATACCCTTTCATACTTGCTTTAGGTTTAGCTGTGCTCAGAGTTTGTATTCAGCAGTTTGAACTTGTTGATTAATTCTGCAATTGAGCCACCTTCCCTGGCTCCTAGTAGAGACTGCTTCTATTTCCCATGGGGAATTAACTCCAAAACAGCCTTCCATGCCAGTGAATGTGGGGTACCAGCCTCCACAGCTTGGGAAACTTACAGTTCTGTACTGTGATCTCAGCCCTTCCACTGTTCCAGACTGGTGTACAATGTGTGTCTGGTCAATGAGTCCCCCAAAGAGTTGTTCCAGATGGTTCCTAACTATTTACTAGCTGCCCTAGAGTACTAATTAAATTCCTTGCCTCTCTATGCTGCCGTCTTGCCCTGCATACTTTCCATCTTTTGACACTATAAAACATCTGAGTTACTGCAATTCAGGAGGGCAGATTTTTAAGCCAAGAGGCTATCTGATCTTCTGCTTTGCATTTAGCAATAAACTCTTTCCCTTTTGTGGGAGAGGGAAGAGAGAGAGGAGCTAGATGATTATTTCAGTTTGCTAAAGCTGCCAGAATGCAATATACCAGAAATGGATTGGCTTTTACAAAAGGGATCCATTAGGTTACAAATTTACAGTTGTAAGGCTGTGGAAATGCCCAACTTAAGGCATCAACAATAAGAAACTTTCATTCAAGAAAGGCAGATCATGTCCAGGGTTTCCCTGTCACATGGGAAGGCATATAGAAATGTCTACTGTCCTTCTCTCCTGGCTTCTGGTTTCAAATGGCTCTCTCAGCTTCTGGCATCTACAGGGGCATTTCCTTCTCATCCCCAAACACCTGTGCCTTGGTTTAATTTCTCCACAATCTGTATCAACTCTCCAAGCATCTGTGCCTTCTCCAAAAGGTTCCCCTCTCATAGGACACAAGAAAGTGGATTAAGGCACACCCTTTATGGGCAGGGTCACATCTCCATGGAGACAGTGTAATCAAGAGATCCCAGCCCACAGTAGGTCTGTTTCCATAAGGTTGGACCAAAAGAACATGGCTTTCCTGGAGTACATAACAGATTCAAACCAGCATAATGATCTATACAAGAAGTCAAGATAAATAGGATATAGTTCACCAATAACAAGATGTAAAGAGGAAAAGAGCATCATGTAAAACCACCTTGAGGCTAAAAGACTAAGGAGTAAATTGTCTAGGTAACATTAATTATACTCAAAAACAAAAGAAAACTGAATAAGCACAGATTACTTATATGAAACTATTTATTTGCAATGGAAGGAGTCCAATGCTGCATATGCTTTTTTAGGAGAGAGGTAGAAAACAAATTATTAGAAAAATAATTTCCATGACCATCAAAGTAAAAAAAGCTCCATCATCCCATACCTACGTTAAATAAAAAGCTTCCAAGGGCAGTGTGATGGTGGCTCAGTGGCAGAATCCTCGCTGCCATGACAGAGACCCAGGTTCAACTCCCGGAGCCTGCCCATGTCAAAAAAAAAAAAAAAAGTTTCCAAACTCCTCTCTCTGACTCCACTCCATTTTTTCACACCAGGAGTTTCTATTTGAATCCTGAAACATGTTTTTCAAAACAAAATGTTTTACAGATCTCTAAGTGATAATGTTCAGATTAATTTAAGGAATGTAATAATTGACTTCCTAATTCTCTGCCCAAATGACAGATTAAGAGTTCAGGAATCAATTAAACTTTTCTGTAAAGGGTAATATAGTAAATATTTTAGGCTTTGTGGACCATATGCTCTCTGTTGCAACTATTCAACCCTGCTGTTGTAGCACTGAAACAGCCACAGGCATTGTGTGAAAAGTGTGGCCAGATTTGTCTGCAGAAGGCCAGATTTGGCCATCCCATGGGCAAAAATGAAGGAGTCAGGAGGATGGGATTAAAATGTCAACTATGCTAGTGATAAAGCAGATACTGGAGAATGTAGATCAGGAGTAAGGCAGTACAGGTTTCCTAATACCATACACCAGAATTAGAATTATCAAGCCTGCTAAACTGGAGCTCGTCCTTTATTGCTAAACTACCACACACTTCTTTGGCAAAAGTGAAAGACAGTAAGTGGCATGCGCCCAATTCCAGTGGCCACATTTACAACCAGTTAACTCCCCAGAAGAGAACTAGAAGAAGAAAGAAACTAAGTGGCACTAATTGATGCCTCTCCACATGAAAATATGAAGCCAAGGGATAGAATCCCATATTCTCTGCCCAATTCTAATAAATAACCATTACATCTTTAGGATCTTTTGCTTGAGAAAAATGCTGACCATTTATAATTATATGACATAACTTCTGGTATATTAATCACAGCAAGACTTTTGCATATTTGAAAATGATAAACACGGCTATGGATAGTTATTAATCTACATACAAGGTTTGGAGCTTGCATGAATTTGTAAGTCTTTTACAGTAACTGCATAGTGGCCCAGTTGAGACCCACAGCTTCACACTATCCTAAAAGGTGCTGTTATAGGAATTATTATGGCGCAGATTATAGTATTGCTAAAGGACAGTGGTGACAGTCCAGTAAATATCTGCTGAATAGAAAATGTGAATTTCATGGTAGTATTTCTCTTTGTTAAAGTCCCCAATGATTGCCCGAGGATGCTGTTGAGCATGGGCCCCTTTCTCTCATAGGCTGCTGTCCTCACAGCTCCATCCTGAATGGCATCTCCCCACCACTGCCTTTTTGCTTGTGCCATCACCATCCCCTCTGAGCATCAGGAGGGCTTGTCAAGGCTTACAGAACTCCTCCCTTTCTTTCATAACCAATCATCAATTTTAGTTGGTCTGTAAAGTTGACTCTTACCAACGTCTGTCTTTCATCAACCTAAAAACAACAGTAAAATTCTGTATGGATAACTCAGTATCTCACTACACACTGGCTTTTCAGATCCAGTATTTATACTTGACATTTTTATTATTAGGTACTTCTAAATTCCTTCTTCCCTGGGGCAACTGCTCCATATAGTGCTTCTTAATATGCTTCCTGGAACTCAATGTAGAACAGTTCTTGCACAGAGTAGGTTCCCAAAGTTATCTCAATAATTTACATTAAATGACTTGATTAATTAATTAAAGAATGTTTAAATAAATACAATAATTGAACCGAGATTAAGCATAATTAAGTCTTAACTGTAGTAAGCAGAATGAAATGCAAACAGATGGAGAGAAGGCCACAGCAAGCAAGAAACTGAAGGTCACTGGAACCCAGAAGAGAAGGCCGAGGGCAGGGGTGGCTGCCACGGGCACGGCCAGGTGGCAGAGGTGCCCAGGGTCAAGGGTGGTAGCATGAAATGTGCATTGATCTCTCCAGTCTCATCTTTGTCAGAAGCACATACGGAAGCGAACAGTTGAATGAGAAACTTTCAGTAGGTAGGGAAAAGCCAGAGATAAGATTTTGAGCCTACATAAGAATGAACAGTTTTCAAACGTGTGGATTAAAGTGGTGGTTATTTCACTGATGAACACCTCTTCTCCATTCATTGTTTTCTCTCCTCCAGGACTGAGGATAAAGGAGGGGAGTCACTGGAAAAATAACAATGAATCTCACATGCTGACAGAAAAGCATTGTGTTTTAAGTAACAAACTGTGCTCGAACCCAGGACTCTTTTATTCAGTCTATTAGTATCTCTTCATGTCTATGAACCTGTCATTTCTATACATACTAATCAAATTTCATTAGTACAAAGCCCTGGAATTTTTACATTTGCTTTATCAGCAGATCACATTTTTAAAAAGTGAGTTAATGGGATAGACATTTTGGAATATCTTAAGACTTTGTAGAAACCTTCTTCCTTTTAAAATTAATGTGATTTAGGGGGCTTTTTGAATGTGCTCAGCTTTTGATGGAATAATACCCTGGTTTTAATAATCAATCACTATTCATTTAATCTTTATAATCACATGTCTGCAAGAAGAGACTAAATGAAGGAATCTTTAAGATGTCAAAATAATAATTTGCAATATCAGCATTTCCAGCTTTCTCAATTACTACTACTCTAGCAGCATTCCTGCAAAGCAGAGAAGCAACATTTTTACCTTTTGAAACTCCTCTCATTCCTCAACTCCTCATATTCAGTCTATCACCAAGTCCTATGATTGATTCCCTCTTGCTTTTCTACTTTTATAGCTGCTGTGTTAAGTTAGGCTTCAGCATCTCACTTGCATTATCACCACTGGTTCTAAGCTCATCTCCCTTCTTGCACAGTTTCAATTCAGCCTATACGCAACTGAGAATAATCTTCAAATATAATTATCCTGGCATTATTTCTGGCTTAGGAACTCAAGTACCTTCCCATTAATTTTTATTCAAAACAAAACTCAACACACCTACTTTACTTCATTTCTAAATAATTCAATGCCGATGCACTACTTCATCTGAGTTCACCCACTTACTGGTCAGTTTAACACTGAATTTGTACCCTTAGCTCATTATTCTACCTATTCAAGATCTACCTTTTTTAAAAGCCAGTTAAGAAAAACTACTCTTCCATAAAAGCAACCAGAACATTCACAAAAATTATCAAAATCAACTTTTTCAGAACACTGGAAATTAACCAAAGACTTACAACAATCCATGAAGCACTTATAAAAGAAAAAACAGCTGAATTCGTGTAAGAACAATGACATTTTGACAATTTTGCCCAATTACCATTTCCCTCTTCGTAGCTCCACAGGGAGAAAACCAGCAGGCTTGTAATCACAGTAGCTGTTAAAACAAGAGCCTTGCAGCCATCTCAGGGGAGCGAATGCGTTTAAGGCTCATAAAAAGCCTTATCCCCACAGAGAAGTCTGGAGATTTTGACATGTTCCAGCTCCCTGGAAAGCCTCATTTATGGAGCTTCTCTTTACCATACAGCACACAGAGTTTGCTCAGTGCAAAAGGCCCTATTCCCAGGGTATTTGTTATAAATAATCAGTGGCAATTGTTTAATGTTGCACCTGTCAGAGGTAGTAATACCAGCTGTGGCAAACAAGAGGTTGTCAAAAAAACTTAAAAGGAAAATCTGAGGAATGGGATATTCACAGTAGTCTTTGAAAAACTCCTACATATTCCTAGGTATCTCCAAGGCCACATGCATGCACAGGGCTTTGGGAATGCCCCAGCATGGTTTGAGAAGGCACTAATCTCTCACCCTTGATTGACCTTGAAGCTCTGCACAAGGAGGAGGTGAAGACTAAGGCATACAAATAAACAGCTGAAACTGGAGGGCGTGCCTCAATACACTCACAGAGGATCTCAACAAAGAGAGATTTTTTAGTTTAAGGCATTTAAGTGAATCTTCCCACGCATTAGATAACCACCAGGCTAACCAAGCAGACACTTGAGTGGCCATGTTTGAAAAAGAATATACACTTAGGAAATTATTCCAGGAGCATCATTAAACAAATAAACAGCATCTGATTTCCAAAGTTTCCAAGTTAGGTTATATAAAATATCCAATTTTCAATGACCAAAAAATCATAAGACATGCAAATTAGCAGGAAAGTATGGCTCATACACAGGTAAAGAGCACTTATCGAAATTGCCCCTGAGGAAACACAAAGTTTGGATTTAGTAGCTAAAGATTTAAAATCAGCTATTATAAATATTTTCAAATAACGAAAGGCAATGAAGAATGAAGAATTAAAAGAAAGTATGAGGGCAGGCCACTGGAGAGTTCTTGCCCGCCATGCTGGAGACATGGGTTTGATTCCCAGTGCCTGCCCATGTACAAAAAAAAAAAAAAAAAAGAAAGTATGAAAATAAATAGTAAATAAAAATAGAGACTATCAATAAAAGCATATGAATGCTTACAAAGAACAAATAAAAACGATCTAGCCACTTTGAAAAATTGTCTGGCAGGTCCTTAAAATGTTAATGATAGAGTTACCATATGACCCAGCAATTCTACTCCTAGGTACATAATCAAGAAATTTAAAAATTATGTTTATACAAAAATTTGTATATGGATATTCATAGCAGCATTAATCACAATAGTCAAAAGGTGGAAACAACTCAAATGTCTATCAAATGGATAGCCAAATATGGTATGTGCTTACAATGGAACATTATATAAAAATAAAAAATAATGGAGTACTGATACATTGTATAACATGAGGAATTTTAAAACATTATGCTAAGTGAGAGAAGAAAGTGAAAAGACCACATATTGTATGATTGCATTTATATGGAATATAAAAGAATTACATTAGTGGTTGTCAGAGGCTGGGGACGGAAGAATGAGGAGTGACGGTTTATGTGTATGGAATTTTTTTGGGGGGTGATGAAAATATTCCAAAATTAGATCATGGTGCTGGTTGTACAATCCTGTGAATATGCTAAAAACACTGAAGTTTATACTTCTGAAACGTGAACTTTATGGTTTGAGCATTGTCTCAATAAAGCTGTTATCTTTTTAAAGGCAGTGTAATATTTGGCTCACGACCAGTTCCTTTCAATCCTAGCAGAAACTCTACAGCCTTCTAGAATTTTTATATTTAGCTTATATTATATTAATTTGTACTTTCAAACTGTTGCTTTATAAAATTATTCTTTATTTTTGAGTCTGTATCTCTTTATATATTTTCTTGTATTAATTAAATGATCTTCCTAGGTGTATTTCCTTTTGCCACACAAAAAACTTCAGTCTTCAGCACTGTAAGGATGCAGTGAATTTGATTGACTTTTTGTTGCATATTAAAATAAATTTCTGGTTTCTCTGCGCATTAGTAAGCTAGACTATATTAGATATCTTGCTGTATGAGACAAAAGCAAATGGAAATATTCTTTTCCTCTGATATTAAATATAAAAATATATAGTGAAAGGGCTAGAAATAAATCAACAAGTACTAATGTGTTTCCTGCTAAGTTTTGAAGGTACAAAGGGGCCTATTAGGAAGAGATTATTATTCTTACTTCAGGCAAAAAAATTGGAGATTCAGAACCAGCAATTTGCTTACTAAAGGGATGAATGTGATGAGAAATGGAGCAGGGGTTTAAATCTAGGCAGGTTCTTATTTCAAACACATACACAGCAATCTCAACTATATCATCCCACTCCTATGGGAAAAAGACATAAACAGGAGGCACGAATAAATATTAAATTAATTATAGAAACTATGAGTATATTGGAATCTGAAGAAGGGAGAAATTACTGCAGCTGGGTTACATATGGAAGGTTTCACGTTACATTTTGCCAGTTTCATGATGCACAATGATATGACCACAATGTGCAATTAATGTATGTTATTGATTCCCTTTAATCCATAGATTTTGTGCAGATTATAATTTGAGTTTCATGGGCTTTATAGAAAAAAGGGAATTTTTACTCTAATTCCACGTAATTCTCTTACCAACACAGAAACATCTTCTGGGTAAGTTTCATTTCCAAAACTCATCACAGGATTACTATGTTCAGTGGCATCATTTTGAATAGCAACATGAATTAAAAAAACTTTGAATGTTCAATTTCTTTATTTAATCTGACTTCTCTATTCTTTTGGGACCTTTTTATTCTAATGTATTTAGAATTTATAAATTCTATATATTTATAAATATATGTAATTCTAAATGTATTTAGAATTTATAAATTAAATTATGAATTTATATATATTTATAATATATATAAATACATTATATGTGATATACCAGAACTGGAACAGCTTTTAAAAAGAGGAATTTAGTAAGTTAAAAATTTACAGTTCTAAGGAAGTGACAGTGTGTAAATTAAGGCACCAACAATAGGCTACCTTCATTCAAGAAAGACCAATGGGTCAGGAACACCTCTATCAGCTGGAAGTCACGTGGCTGGCATCTGCTGGTCCCTTACTCCTGGTCCATTGCTTTCAGCTTCTGTTACTGTGGGGGCTCCTCACTTTGCTTCTCTGGGGCTGGCTTTTGTCTCTTGGCTTTCCTGGGCTCTCTCCAGGAGCTGGACTGCTTAACATCTCGTGGCTGTTGGGCTCCAAGCATCTCCAACCATCCATGTCTCTGCTCTCTGCCCATCAGCTCTTTTCTGAAGTTTCTGTCAGCTCTCTCTATATAGGCTCTAAGGCATTTGTCATTTCTGTAGGCTCTGTCTGCCCTGAGCTCTCTCCAAAATGTTTCCTCTTTTAAAGAACTTCAGTAAACTAATCAAGACCCACCTGGAATGGGTAGAGTCATATCTCAATCTAATCAAAAGATCATAACCACAACTGGACATGCCACATCTTTGTGGAGATAATCTAATCAAAAGTTACTTCCCTACAGTATTGAGTTAGGATTAAAAGAAACAGCTACCTCCACAAGATTGAGTCAAGATTAAAACATGGCTTTTCTGCAGTATATTATATTTTCAAACTGACGTACCTTGATAATAAGAATCAATCACTGTACACAGTACAATAATACCCTTCTTTGCTTGTTGGTTTAGAGGTATGAGAAGTCCAAAGTGGCCAGGTGGCAGTCTTAACTTTCAGTTCAATGAAATTATTGTTGTGTCTCCTGGGGAAGCACTCCTTTTCAAACTAAGACATGTAGACCAGCCAAACTTAAGCTTGCAGAGACAGGAAGCAAAAGCTTTTCTAATGGATCTGGAGGGGTGATAGCAAGTTGTGCCACTCCCATTTCCACCCCTTGGTTCCTGGACCCATGGATCCTGGCTATGGGAGAAACAGCAGCATTGAGTGGACGCTGATTCAGAGCATACACAGCCTCCTGAAGAACACTGCCTCTATGCAGTAAAACAGTGAATCAGAAGCAGTACCGGATTCCTGGAGGCATTTCAGAGATTACTGCCACTCTTAAGGACTTGAAAGATGTAGGGGTGGTGATTCCTACCAAAAACCCATTCAGTTCTCCCAACTGGCCTGTACAGAAAACAGATAGGCTTGGAGGATGACAGTAGATTATTATAAACTTTCCCAGGTGGTGACTCTAATTCTAGCTGCTGTCCAGATGTGGTATCATTGCTTGAACGAATCAACACATTTCCTGGTATCTGGTATACAGCTATTGATGTGGAAAGTGCTTTTTTCTCAATAGCTGTTAGTAAGAACCACCAGAAACAGTTTGCTTTCAGCTGTCAAGGCCAGCCATGTACCTTCACTCTCCTACCTCAGGGGTATATCAACTCTCCAGTCCTATATCATAATCCTGTCTGCAGGGATCTTGACCCATCCCATAAGAACTCACATGGCTTGATGATATAACGTTGATTGGACCTAGTAAGCAAGAAGTGGCAACTACTCTAGACGTATTTGCAATACATTTGCATGTCAGAAGATAGGAGATAAATCCAACAAAAATACAGGGTTCAAAAGATAGGAATACAAGGGAATTTCCTTAAAATGATAGAGGGAATATATGAAAAACCCACAGCTAATATCATCCTCAATGGGGAAAAATTGAAAACTTTCCCCCTAAGATCAGGAACAAGACAAGGATGTCCACTATCACCACTATTATTCAACATTGTGTTGGAAGTTCTAGCCAGAGCAATTAGGCAAGAAAAAGAAATACAAGGCATCAAAATTGGAAAGGAAGAAGTAAAACTATCACTGTTTGCAGACGATATGATACTATATCTAGAAAACCCAGAAAAATCCACAACAAAATTACTAGAGCTAATAAATGAGTACAGCAAAGTAGCAGGCTACAAAATCAACATTCAAAAATCTGTAGCTTTTCTATATACTAGTAATGAACAAGCTGAGGTAGAAATCAAGAAACGAATCCCATTTACAATCGCAACTAAAAGAATAAAATACCTAGGAATAAATTTAACCAAAGAGACAAAAAACCTATATAAAGAAAACTACAAAAAACTGTTAAAAGAAATCACAGAAGACCTAAATAGATGGAAGGGCGTACCGTGTTCATGGATTGGAAGACTAAATATAGTTAAGATGTCAATCCTACCTAAATTGATTTACAGATTCAATGCAATACCAATCAAAATCCCAACGACATATTTTTCAGAAATAGAAAAACCAATAAGCAAATTTATCTGGAAGGGCAGGGTACCCCGAATTGCTAAAAACATCTTGAGGAAAAAAAACGAAGCTGGAGGTCTCGCGCTGCCTGACTTTAAGGCATATTATGAAGCCACAGTGGTCAAAACAGCATGGTATTGGCATAAAGATAGATATGTCGACCAATGGAATCGAATAGAGTGCTCAGATATAGACCCTCTCATCTATGGACATTTGATCTTTGATAAGGCAGTCAAGCCAACTCACCTGGGACAGAACAGTCTCTTCAATAAATGGTGCCTAGAGAACTGGATATCCATATGCAAAAGAATGAAAGAAGACCCATCTCTCACACCCTATACAAAAGTTAACTCAAAATGGATCAAAGATCTAAACATTAGGTCTAAGACCATAAAACAGTTAGAGGAAAATGTTGGGAGATATCTTATGGATCTTACAACTGGAGGTGGTTTTATGGACCTTAAACCTAAAGCAAGAACACTGAAGAAGGAAATAAATAAATGGGAGCTTCTCAAAATTAAACACTTTTGTGCATCAGAGAACTTCATCAAGAAAGTAGAAAGACAGCCTACACAATGGGAGACAATATTTGGAAATGACATATCAGATAAGGGTCTAGTATCCAGAATTTATAAAGAGATTATTCAACTCAACAACAAAAAGACAGCCAACCCAATTACAAAATGGGAAAAAGACTTAAACAGACACCTACCAGAAGAAGAAATACGGATGGCCAAGAGGCACATGAAGAGATGCTCAATGTCCCTGGCCATTAGAGAAATGCAAATCAAAACCACAATGAGATATCATCTCACACCCACCAGAATGGCCATTATCAACAAAACAGAAAATGACAAGTGCTGGAGAGGATGCGGAGAAAGAGGCACACTTATTCACTGTTGGTGGGAATGTCAAAGGGTGCAACCACTGTGGAAGGCAGTTTGGCGGTTCCTCAAAAAGCTGAATATAGAATTGCCATACGACCCAGCAATACCATTGCTAGGTATCTACTCAAAGGACTTAAGGGCAAAGACACAAACAGACATTTGCACACCAATGTTTATAGCAGCGTTATTTACAATTGCAAAGAGATGGAAACAGCCAAAATCTCCATCAACAGAAGAGTGGCTAAACAAACTGTGGTATATACATACGATGGAATATTATGCAGCTTTAAGACAAGATAAACTTGTGAACCATGTAATAACATGGATGGACCTAGAGAATATTATGCTGAGTGAATCCAGCCAAAAACTAAAGGACAAATACTGTATGGTCCCACTGGTGTGAACGGACATTCGAGAATAAACTTGAAATATGTCATTGGTAACAGAGTTCAGCAGGAGTTAGAAACAGGGTAAGACAATGGGTAATTGAAGCTGAAGGGATACAGATTGTGCAACAGGACTAGATACAAAAACTCAAAAATGGACAGCACAATAATACCTAATTGTAAAGTAATCATGTTAAAATACTGAATGAAGCTGCATCTGAGCTATAGGGTTTTTTTTTTGTTTTTGTTTGCTTGTTGGTTTGTTTGTTGTTGTTGTTTTTTACTATTACTACTACTTTTATTTCTTTTCTTTATATTAACATTTTATAGCTTTTTCTGTTGTGTTGCTAGTTCCTCTAAACTGATGCAAATGTACTAAGAAACAATGATCATGCATCTATGTGATGATGTTAAGAATTACTGAGTGCATATGTAGAATGGTATGATTTCTAAATGTTGTGTTAATTTCTTTTTTTTCTTTCCGTTAATAAAAAAAAAAAAAAAAAAATACACGGTTCTTCTACCTCAGTGAAATTTCTAGATTTCACTAGAAATCCAGTGGTGTGGGGCATATTGAGATGTCCCTTCTAAGGTGAAGGAAAGGCTGTTGCATCTGGCCCCTCCAAAGACCATAAGCGAGGAACACCTAGTTGGTCTCTTTGGATTTTGGAGACAACATATTCCTCATTGAGTGTACTACTCCAGTCTATTTACCGAGTGACTAGAAAAACCGCTAGTTTTGAGTGGGGACCAGAACAAAAGGAGGCACTGCAACAGGTCTAGGCTGCTGGGCCACTCGAACCATGTGATCCAGCAGATCCAGTGCTGGAAGTGTCAATGACAAATAGTGATGCTGTCTGGAGCCTTTGGCAGGCTCCTACAGGACAACCACAATGAAGGTCCTTAGGATTTTGGAGTAAAGTCTAGCCAACCTCTGCAGATGACCATTCTCCTTTTAAGAAACAGCTTTTGGTCTGCTACTTGGCCTTGGTAGAGAGTGAATGCTTAACCATGGGGCCACCAAGTTACAATGAGCCCTGAGTTACCTATCATGAACTGGGTATTGTCTGACCCACCAAGCCATAAAGTTGGGCGTGCACAGTGGCACGCCATCATAAAATGGAAATGATATATATATGAGATAGGACCTTGAGCAGGTCTTAAAGGCCCAGGTAAGTTACATAAGAAGTGACCCAAATGTTCATAGTTCCCACTCCTGCCACATTACTTCTCCTTCCCAGACCAGACATATGGCCTCTTGGGGAGTTCCTTACAATCAACTGACTAAGGAGGAGAATACTCAGGCCTGGTTTTATAGATGGCTCTGCATGGTAGGCAGTTATCACCTGAAAGTGGCCAGCTACAGCCCTGCAACCCTATGCTGGGATGTCCCTGAAGGATGGTGGTAAGGGGAAATCTTCCCAGTGGATGGATCTTCAAGCAGTCCACCTGGTTGTTCATTTTTCTTGGAAGGAGAACTCGCAGGAGATGCATATATATATACTGACTCATGGGCTGTTGCTGCTGATGGTTTTGCTACATGATCAAGGACTTGGAAAGAGCATTATTGGAAGACTGGTGGCAAAGAGGTCTGGGGAAGAGGTATCTGGCTAGACCTTTCTAAGTGGGGAAAAAACATGAAGATATTTGTGTCCCATATGAAAGCTCACCAGAGGGTGCCTTCAGCAGAATAAGGTTCTAATAAACAAGCGGATAAGATTACCTGTTCTTTGAATACTAGTTAGCCGTTTTCCCTAGCCAATTCCTGTCATTGCCCAGTGGACTCATGAACAAAGTGGGCATGTGTAGGGATGGAGGTTAGGCATGGGCTTAGCCACACGGATGTCCACTCACCAATGATGACCTGCTACAGACACTGCTGAGTGCCCAATCTTCCAGCAGCAGAGACCCACGCTCAGTCTCCAATAGGACACCACTCCCCAAGGTGGTCCGTCTGCTACATGGAGGCAGGTTGACTACATTCGACCACTTCCATCATGGAAGGGGCAGCAATTTTTTCTAACTGGAATAGATTCATACTCTAGATACGGTTTTGCCTCCCTTGATCACATTACTTTTGCCAAAACTACTAACATACAGGGTTATGGCTTGGTAAATGCCATATGCTATATGGTTGTCCTGGGCTAATCATCTAACAAAATAAAAGCCGAAGATGTCCTCAGGTTCCCAATGACCATCTGAAAATTCCTACTAAGTACCTTTCAGTAGGAATGAAAAATAAAAAAAGTTGAAATATATTACAGTTTAAAATACCCCATATAGGGTGGACTATGGTGGCTCAGCAGGCAGAGTTCTCACCTGCCATGCTGGAGACCTGGGTTCGATTCCCAGTGCCTGCCCATGCAAAAAAAACTAACTAAAAATAGCACCCATATAATTATTTTTGTCCTGTGATCAGATGTGGAGATAAAGAGGTATAAATTTAGCATTTGGGTCATTCCCTATTAAACTCCATTCGGTAAAATGACCTTCTTGGAATAAGCCCAGTCGAGTGGACTGTCAAGTGTGATGTGATGTGTAAAGCGTGAAGGACATCCTGGTTGATGGAGAAGTGCTTCAAGATTCACCTCTGACGAGCCCCCAACATTATATACACCTGCCTATTTTCCACATCTGAAAAGCATCTACATTCCTCATGGAAAAGATTCCAAGAAGTTAAAAAGCCATAAATTCCTAGTCAAAAAGAGTCCTAATTTTAGCATCTAGGAAAGCACTTACTTAGAATAATTTAATTTTTAAAATACCAAACCTAGCATAATTGGATTATTAAAAGAATCTAACACCTTATATAAGACAGTTATAAGAAAAATGTACTCCCTCCTTCCCCAAAGCCTGAAAGAACTATTAGTGTGCAATTTAGATGCTAAGTATTATAATTCTGTATTTGTACCAGAAAATATCATCTTCCTATAAAATCATATAATTTATTAAAGGGACTATTAATAGAACTACCACACTCTTTTGTGGGACAATTTTACTTTATATTTCTCATGGTACTTAAAATCTCTGAGCTGCTCTGATAGTCTTTGAGACACAGTGGCTGGTCTCACACTCACATGTTCACACAGCTATATATAACAAAATTGCCAAAATCATATTATCCAGAAATGCACATTTTCCCTCCTGAAGGTAGATTTCAGTTAGAAAAAAAGTAGCAGCTATAGATTTATGAATCTATAGCAAGCATTTTTTCAACAACTTTTAAGTCTTCTATCCAGGATTTATGGACACAGAGACATTTATTTTCAAAGTTATTCATATGAACAATTGAGCTAGATGAGTATTGACCTCAGCTTTTGGCTTTATGAAATAAAAAATGATACTTCTGAAATTCTGTTAAGACATTTGGTAAGCTACCCTTGTAGGCAGAGATTGGATTAATAGATAGCTCCTATAAAAATCTATACTATGTATCTTAAGTATGAATATTAAAAATAAAAAGGGCAAAATTTTCAAAAACTAAAAGGACATTGGTAGGACATTAATTTACAATATGATAGTTCTAATCAAAATTATCATTAGTAACACAGAACCAAACATTATCAAATTCCGCCATCTAAACAATATAGTCTCAACAAGAAAACAACAATGATGCCAACAGGCCTTTTAACTAAAAACACAGCAAGGAAAGTTCATCACTAAATTGTTTATCCAAGAGAGGTGATAGGCAAGCCACCGTGGCTCAGCAGGCAGAGTTCTTGCCTGCCATGCCATAGAGCCGGGTTCAATTTCCGGTACCTGTCCATGCAAAAAAAAAAAAAAAAAAAAATTTATAAAATATAAGCCCCAGTTCCAAGAAAATTGCAAAAATGGAATTGAGTGACTACTCAAAAGTATTATATAAAGTACTTATCCTTCGGTTCATGTCAATGTGTGTATGAGTTATAAAAAGTGGCTAACGTTAACTGAATTAGACATGGGAGTCACTCAGAAACATCTCTGGACATGACTTCACCTTTCCGGACAAATCTAAAGGCATATGTCAACCTACTGGTAGGAAAAAAGAAAGGCCAATGTGGGGCATCCAAGCTACAAGAGATGATTAAAGCTGAACTAGGAGCCTGTGGCAATAGCAAGGCATGACAATGGCATAAAAAGATAAGTAACATAGAACCCACAGGGGATTAAGAGTTGGTCATTGAATTCGAAGATGTTCCCATCTTGTTTAAAAAAATTCAGAACCACTATGAAATGCAAAGTATTGTGAGAGAAACGAAGTAAATTCTTCCCCAAAACACTTTGGTTGGATTCTGCTCCCCACTGCATGGGGGTATCTAAGTGTGGGTACCTATGAAGGCTCACAGAGCTTGCTGGCATGAACTCAGCAACTACATCATTAACAATTATTTCAATTCTCCCTCCTCGATTGTGATGTCAGTAGTAATCAACCCAGTAGAATTTTTAGTCAGGTCTGCTCCAAGCATTCAGATTGCTTTTCCTGATCAGATTTTGAAGTCTGGCAAGCCCGGACCCAAATTATGGTTTCCTCATTTTACTATGCATGACAAGTCACTACTGAACCTCTGTAAGCGCTCATTTCTTCATTTGTAAAATGAGGATATCTTTTTCCAAATGTTGTTTTGAGAATGAGATAAAATATTCTGTGGAATGCAAAAGCAACAAGGCTGAGCTTCCTTTTAGGACAGCTTCATTACCCCTGCCTGTGAGCTGTACTCAGCATGTCATGACAAGAGACAGGAATATAAGGAGTCTGCAAACACCCACATATTTAGTCAGTCAAGGCGGGAGGACAGGTGACAAGAGGTATTGTTCCCGAGCTGGCTGTGCATCTGAAACATCAGTGAAGCACTGAAAAAGCGTAGAGGTCTGAGCCCCTCCCCAGTCCCCAGCACTGAAATCTAATGCGTAGCTCTGGTGAGGGGACCTTGGCATCTGGTTTGGGGAAAGCTCCACATCTCACTTGGAGGCACTGCTGTTCCATGCTGGTAAACTTTCTGCTGCATAACAACTTTCATAGTTTTTAGGACCGCTATTTTAAAAGCCTTCTGTGTTTTCTTCTCAGGCTGAACAAACCTGCTCTTTTTAACTCTTCATCTGCAAGACATTTTCTAATTATTCGATTACTCATGGTGCCCTCTTTTGAGTCTTTGCTAAATTATCTCTCTTTGGTTATATGATTCCATTCATCATCAAATGAACTTATTGGAAGTGAGGGAGGTTACTGTAATTAAGAGAGCTACTGATGCACTCCCAAGAGAGTGTTGATTGCACAGGATGTTTTATTTTTGTTATCTTTTCTTCTTGGAAGGACAAGACTAGGGCATCTGTGTGCTAGTCTTGTTTCTAGGTCTGAAATGCAGCCAGACTCTCTTTACTTCCTCACAAGTTACACTATTATATAACACAGTTAAGTTCTGATGGCACATACATACATTCAACATTCAACCAACATTTATTGATTCTCTTATATTTCATAGGGAACTAATATAAGCCCAGAACTTTTTCTATCTTTTACTTCTCGAATTTGTCCCTAAAGGGTATAAATAACCTAACAAGGGAAACCAAATACAGAAAATATTCCCTTGAATAATTCATACTAATCAGCTTCAAGCCCTCCTCTCACCATGCCCCTCTGTGTACACCTTATTTTGTCTGCTTGTTTGATTTTGTTTAAGTGATTGCATTACTTGGGGGAAAAGGGGTAGTGGGTTGCTGACATTATTTGTTGTTTGAGGAGAAAGCTGAAGTTAAAGTAGGGATTCTTTCCTTGGTTGGAAGTTGAACAGCTTCAACATTCTTTTGCTCTGGGGAGAGAATGGTAGAGGGAATAAAAAATGGGAGGAAATACTTCTTCATTTATGGCAGAGAATTCATCACCATGAGCAAACAAAACACCGTTTCTATGCAATTTCTACCATGTATATACTAAAAATTGCTACAAAGGTGCTTCTTCTTTAGACAAATATGTTTAAAATTGTTGTAAATGGGCTGTTTCATTGAAGCGCATGGATTATGATGAGACTTTGCATGTATCTCATTAGATGAGTTGTCATGTTTTCATCCTCTCACGTTTTAATCTCACAAAAAAGAAAAAAAGTCAATTTGATGATGAATGCACGGCTATATGACAATACTGTGAACCACTGATTGTACACTTTGGATGATTACATAGTATGTGAATCTATAATAAATATCAATTTTAAAAAGCGCAAAATAATGTTGAAAATGTATGGACTTTATATAGTTAGAGAGACCTGGGCAAAAATCCCACCTCTGTCACATAAAATGGGCAAAGTAGAGCTGAACATAGGATTAAAAAGATAATTAATGTAATACGTCTAGACAGTTGCACATACTGCTGTGAAATAAATGACAATTTATAATTCATTCATTTATTCCACTTCCCCAAAGAGGAAAAATTAAAGAGAAATACATAATAGAAATGGCGTACCAATCTAGCAAATAAAGTCAATTAATCAGTAAATTTTCCCTGAACATCTATTAAGTACTAACTAGAGAAAGGCATAATTTTCAAGACTTTATAAAATGATTCTAAATGCTTTCCATAAAAATTACTTTGTACCACATAAATCAGCAAAACTGTATGAAAATCCTAACCTCTCCATTCTATATATTCTGGTAGCCCTAGAAACTCTAACCACATATATAACCATAAAACAAATTTCCAGGGACACATTTCACATGGCTGCTGCCCCCAACACAGGAATCAATGGTTCCTCCCTACTGGGATGAGGGAATCTCTGGTAACTGCGGCTGATCCCTGATGGCTCTCGTGGCAGGATTCAGGGTTCCACTGAGCCAGGAATAAGGGCAAGGGTAGAAAGCACTCTGAAAACTGAAAGTTGAGGCTCTCTATTTCATGCATGATGAATAAAATAGTATCATGTGAAAAAAATGAGCTGGGCTGAGATCAGCACCACAGAGAGGGGAAAACAGCTAACTGTGATAGGGTTGTGAGATGGTTCAGATCTAGAGGGACAAGGAGAGTGAGGAAGGTTGAAGAAGTAGGATGAAATAACTTCAGGGGTGGTGTGGTACAGCAACAACACAGAGAACTAATTACTTAGGGATTAATTATGTGTTACTTCAGAATGAATTAATGTGTTAGGGGACAGCACATCTCTGACAAATGCAGCAAGAGGATGAATGAGCAAGAGATGAATGGGTGGGGTGGCCTTGCAGTGGAGGTCTCTACAACAGTGGGACATTGGCTAGAATCTAGAGGGGCCATGCATGAAATTCCTGGAGGAGAGTCTTCTGTGAGGGTTATGAGATAATGTGAAAAATTACCTGTTCAGTCACTCTTCCTAATTTTTATTTTCTTATACTTTGGTATTGAACAGAAGTTCTGACTTTGGGAAGTTGATCTTTGTGCCCACGAGAGATGACCCAAACCTTGTTTCATAAAAATGAAAAAGGAAGGACATGGAAACGCAAATGATTACTGAGGAGTGCTGTGGTGGCTGTGAAGAGGAAACTGGGGGCTGAGATTTTAACACTAACTCCACCATCAAGTGACAGTCCCGGCTTAGGACTGAGTCCACTCAAGTGGGGTCCCCCATTCCAATCCACTCAAAGTTCTCCATGGGCTGGCGGGCAGCCCTGAGAGTGGTCCCCTGCGAGAAAGAACATGAAAAGACTAACAGCTCTCAAGTTCAACTGACCTAACACTTCAGTCCTAAATGTTGATTGAATGGAACTGAGTGCTACTGAGAAACCGAAGTATCCCAGCCCTACAGTCAGAACAAACCTGTTAAAAGACACTGTTCAAATATTCTAAAATATAAGTACTTTTTTTCTTATTCTCTGTGCACTTATAACTCCCAGAATCATATTCGGAGAAGTAGGCCTTAAAGAGAAAAGAGGTTATGCAAACTTCATTACAGAGGATACCCTCAGATAAAATACATAAGGAATTTCAAATTGCAAAATAATGTTTATAGGAGAGTTTGGTTCTATGTTTGTTACAATTTTATGCCCTTCTCTGCGGCTGCCCTATGCTGCAAAGAACTAAAACAACTATCATAGTGAAAACGACAGAAATTATAAAACTACAACAGCAAAAAAAAGTGTCCTTAAATAATCAAATAAAAATCTCAAATTCATAGTTCTGCCCACTACAGAATAATATTGAATTTTACATTTTTAAACTAAGATAATTAATCAATCTTTCCCTAATTTTTGTTTTGGCTTCCAAAAGATAAATATCAAATTCATAAAAGCACATTATCAGAATTTGTTCCACCTACTTTTGCTAAAGAATTCCCACAAATTTTGCTAGCACCCTCTAGCTGATAAATGCAGTATTCCCACGGCTTCAAATATCAAACTCAAACTCTTCTGCTTGGTCCTGGAAGGTTTTCTACCAAATGGCCCTTTCCCTTTCCCTTACCTCTTTTTTTTAGGGGCAGAAGGAAAGCCTCCTATTGCATAAAATACCTTTTTCTCTGATAAATGTATGGAACTTCATCATTATTTTATTCCTTCAGATATTAACTTATCTAAAAATGTAATCTCTTTGGAGGGTCAACACTGGTAAAGTAATTTATTCGTCACTACTATCTCACGAAGAAAGGTGGGAGCCAGAACAAGAGAGAGTGCTAGATACATGAAGAGGAAAAGCATCACCTAAAAGGAGTATTCTGGGAGTGACAGTGCTTTTGGCTTCTGTTTTTGCTAAACTCATTTATTACATTGATTAATCATTCAATTATTTATTAGCTTCCATACATCTCAGGGCTATGGCCATTCAATTATTAGAAGCTGGAGATACATTAACTCTACACATATTATTGGGTTCCTAAGATATTCTAGCCAAAACTGAATACACTGAAAACATAACCACAATTGTGACGTGTAATAATGGAGAACTGCCACAGGAACGTAATGCTGAGAGGGGAACAGAGTGGAAGCAGAGGCCCGGGGACTGAGGGAAGGTTGATGAGTGCACAGTTCACCCATAAATTTTATATCAGCTATTGCACCTAACTGTCCTATGTCTATCAGCTCAAATCCTCTTATTTTTGCTTAAAATGTCCTCCAGGAAGTCTGCCTTAATTGGCTATTTTTTCCCTCCTTTTCCTACTGCGATATTCAAGTTTACATTTTATACTATAGATTATAAGATGCCCATATCCAAACTGGGTGATTGTTTCAAGGAACAAATACATAAAAATCCAGAGTTCCTAGCCATTTCAAGTGGCTTTATACTTACAAAGATATTCTTTCAAGTAAAAAGATGCCATCACACAGTCAAATATGATTTCTTCAAGGGAAAAAAACCAATATAAACTTTCAGCAACTTATTTAGGGTAACAATCACTGTGCCAATAAATTCTTATTGTGGAACTACCATTGAGAAATAAAATTAACCTAACTGAAGGTTTCTTTGTAAAATATTGTTCAGAGTTGTGTGTTGTTTCCCAGACTAAGCAGCATTCTCCTCAAAAACTTGAAACCCCCTACATCATTTATAAAACTGATAAACTATATATATATATTATATAAAAAAGTTTTTTTCCGTTGTTACCCACATAGTTATAAGAACAGGGAAGGTTTACACTAACTATTCTAACTACTTGCACAAAATAATTTTTCATTATCAAAGGACAGCCACAAGGGAGACCCAACTATCTCCTATTTTGATTCCACCATTTCCAACCAGAAATAGATCAATTAACATAAAGAAGAAACTGAAATTCAAGATGGGTGAAACAATAGAGAGCATCAATCCATATAAACGAATTCACCAAATCCCAGCCCAAGTATGCTATACCTCAGGGCACTAAATAAACTCACAAATATTGATTAATCTTAATTGCTGTGAATACCTACAGTCACTCTTCAGAAATCATGATGACTTCGGAAAAAATGACTGAAGAATGAAGATGGGCAAATATTTATTCCAATTTTCAAAACAAAAGTTGAGGCAGAAAACTAGGAAGTTTATCAGTGTCTAACTGATGGTTTTTAGTTTAAAAGATGGCTTTGTAGGTCTTAATAAATAAATTCATATTCATGAAATCCAAATTGGATTTGTAAAATCAAGTAGTGCTAAGATTAATTTATTTTGCTCTTCCTTCCCCATTCCTTCCCTCCTACAATCTTCCTTTTATTTCTCTTATTCAACAAGTGCTTGTCCAATCACTTTAGGGATATCTAACAAAGTGAGATTTCTGCCAGAATAAATAAATAAAGTGTCTGACAAAGAGTTTGCATACAGGATGAAGATATTGAGCTTAGTAGTAGCATTTAGGTTAGAGGAACAAATTTAGCTAAACAACACTCATTCATTGGTCAGTGCCAAAGTACAAGCGGCCCTGTTCTAGTTTACTAGCTGCCAGAATGCAATATACCAGAAGCAAAATGGCTTTTAAAAAGGGGAATTTAATAAGTTGCTAGTTTACAGTTCTAAGGCCAAGAAAATGTCCCAATTAAAATAAGTCTACAGAAATATCTAGTCAAAGGCATCAGGGAAAGATACCTTGGTTTGAGAAGGCCAATACAGTTCAAGGTTTCTCTCTCATCTGGAAAGGCACATGGTGAACACAGAATTATCTGCTACCTTCTTCTCTTGGCTTCCGGTTTCATGAAGCTCCCCGGGAGGCGTTTTGCTTCTTCATTTCTAAAGGTTGCTGGCACATGGACTCTCTGCTTTGTGCTGCTGCAGCATTCTCTGCTCTCTCCAAATCTCTTTCACTCTCCAAAATGTTACCTCTTTTATAGGACTTCAGAAACTAATCAAGACCCAACCAAATAGGTCATGACATGTTGTCACCTAATTCAGCTTAACAACCACTCTTCATTAAATCACAACTCCAGGGAGATGATCTGATTAGTTTCAAACATACAGTATTAAATAGGGATTATTCTGCTTTTCTGAAATGGGATTTAGATTAGAACATGGCTTTTCTAGGGACACACATCCTTTCAAACCAGCACAGACCCCTAGGGATTTCCATGGTGTTCTGTCTGCTGCTCTTCCTATGTAACACTTTATCAGGGTCTTGGCCGTAGGCATGTCGGTTGCATAAAACAGTAGGAGTATACTAACACCTGCAACAACTCACCAGCATGCTTGCTCAAAATCCATACTCCTAGCTGTTTCCCAGATGTATTGAATCAACATTTTGGAATTGGGTAGGAAATATGTGTCTTTAACAAATACCGTCATTAATTGTTTTGCACACTTAGGTCTGAGATTCATTGCCTTGATTATTCTCCACTACTGTGTCCCTTTATTTGCTCATTAATTTAAGTGTTATTCCTTTTTTTTTTTTTAATTCAGATGCTCCCCTCTATCCTAAGGATTACTTTTTTTGGCAAACAAGTAGAATCCTATTTCCAGCTCCACTCAGACTCCAGAATATCCTACATAATTCCTGACCTTTGTATCTCAGCCTTCTGGGGGAAGCTGACAACTGTCATGGAAGAGGATAACTGTGATACAACTCAGCACTGTAAAAAGAATAATTAACACCTGGTGTCTGACTACTTCTCTAATTTCATTCCTCACCATTTCCATGCCCACCTCCAGCAACATTCAATCCAGTTATATAAAATAGTTTGCAATTCCTCAAATGCATCATCATGCTCAATAACACCAATTCCTCCAATAAATATTTCTGAAAGTTACAAGCCCCACCCCCACATGCTCCAGTCTAATTTCTATCTAGCTTTTGTACCTAACTACACTCTTCACATTGTGCTATATCTCCTCAATGGCAAGAATAGTGTATTATTTGCTGATGTATCCCACAGCCTAGCACATAGCCAGATTCTTAGGATTTGCTTACTAAGAGTTGGATGAATGGGATGGATGGATGGATGGATGGATGGATGGACGGATGGATGGATGGATGGATGGACGGATGGATGGACGGATGAATATGGATAGATGGATATGGATGGATGGATATGGATGGATGGACAGATGGATGGACAGATGGATGGATATGGATGGATGGATGGATGGATGGATGGATGGATGCCAGAGCAGCTCAGGGTGGGGTTGTCTGGGACAAGCAGGAAAGACATTAGGACAGAGAGGACAGGTGAGCAATTCCCTGGAAAGGTGGAAAAACTGAAGTGGGAGGGCAGGAAATAAGAGTGAATGAGCTTGGCTGGGACACTTCTCCCCATCACAGCAACCAGTGACATTTTTTTAAAGCACAAACATCTCTGACCTGACCTGGACTATAGTAACAGTTTCCTTGCGGGTGTTTCCAATATTTACTGTCCCCAAACCAATGTCTACACTTCAGCCTACATGATCTTACTAAAATGAAGATATGAAAATGCCCTGCCTCATAATGTAGGTTTCAAGGTTGGTCATTATCTGGCTCTTGCTTCTCTCTCCAGCTTTTTTCTTCCAGCCATATTGTTACAGCTCCTGTAAGATGTCGAGCTTGCTGTATCACCTCCAGACCTTTCCACCAGGAACTCTTCCACTTATCTCTACCTGGGCAACTCCTAGTTCTCCTTCAGGGTTCAGTTTCTGTAGGATTCACTTTCTACATAATTTCCTTGGGGAGGTCTAGATCGGGTCACCAATCACATATTCTGACAGCATACTGCATTTATCACAAGTCTAATAAAATAGTGGTCTGTAAAATATCCATCTTCCGCCAGAGTTTACAGGTTCCTAAAGATCAAAGAATGCATCCTTTTCATTATTGTCTCCTCAATGTCTATCACAGTGTCCTGTACATAGAAAGTGTTCAATAAATATTGGTTGATTTAATGAACAAGTAAAGATGACTGAATGCATGTCTTTATTTTCTATTAGATTGTTTTTTGATGTTTGTATTACTCATCACTGTATTCTCATTTTCTAGTGCAATGTTTGGCACATAATTAAACTCTCAATAATTGTGAGGTAATGAATAAATGATGGATTGAATGAACATGACATAAAATTACAGTAAATCACTTGATCCTTCCACATACATTGCTAAATGCTCTATCTTAAAATATATTATAAAAACATATTGTAAATTATATTGTAAAATATAGTATAAATATATAATATATATGAAATAAATCATAAAATATACTGCATTTTTTGTATTTATTGTATTTACAATGTAAAATATATTGTATTTTCATAATGTTTTGTTATAGAAATTACTTCATATAAACCTATTACTGATGCTTTTTCATTGTAGTAAACCAAGGGCTCTGCAGGCCATACAGCTTGTATAACAACTACTCAATTCTGCTGACATAGCACAAAAGAAGTCAAAACATAATACATAACAATTGGGCATGGCTGTTTCAATAAAACTTTATTTATAAAAAACAAAAACCGAAGGGGGGAAGGGAAAGAGATTTGGTCTATAGGCCACAGTCTGCAGACTACTATTGGGGAGACAGCACTGCTTTACTACCCAGCAATGATGCTGGTTTGTTTGGTAAAGGCAACTGATTCTTATCTGAGGAAACATCTCCCCTGCCCCACAGCCCACACAGCTGTCATGGGGCTGACCTCACCCACAGCTCCAAGGCTGGCCACGGGACCAGTATCTCCTACCTTAGCTGCTGTAAGTGGTTCAAGGTTGAACATGTGAACCAAAGAGTCCACGAGTCAATCTGGGACTTTTTACACAGCTGATAAAGAGAATCCCTTTTTCTAGTAAGATTGTCGGGGTAATGTAAGCCTGAACAAGCTGACAGAAGACTGCCTGCCTGGGAGTGACATCTACACAGAGGAAAACAAAGCCAGGACATGGAGAGACAGAGGCAGAAGACTAAGCCCAGGTGACCCACTCGAGCCCCTGAATTCCACTGCATCTAAAGTCACAGTTAAGCCTGTTCGAGATGGGATGTTCTCAGCCGCAACAGATGGCGAACCAAGTTCAACTCTGCAGACATATCTCCAGCAGCCTGAAGGAGAGAGGTAAACTGGATGGGAAGCCTAAGAGGTCCTCAGAAGCTATAACTAC
Organism: Tamandua tetradactyla; assembly: GCF_023851605.1. Classification (NCBI taxonomy): domain Eukaryota; kingdom Metazoa; phylum Chordata; class Mammalia; order Pilosa; family Myrmecophagidae; genus Tamandua; species Tamandua tetradactyla. The sequence goes on from NC_135333.1 coordinate 169,420,946, forward strand.
AGGCTTTGAACGAGTTAAGACTTGTTGGAGGAGAAGGAGAGATGGATAACAAAGGACTGGATATGAGTTGAGGATTTTTTTTTCTTTTTATTTTTTAGTGATCAAACGTTGAAACAGGGTTTTCCTGTAAGTCACTGTCCACAGAGTCCTTATTACTAAAAACAAATGGGAAGATTACGAGTACAAGAATGGAAATAACGGGCACTAATGAAAATCATCCCAAATGATAATATACAAAATCACCAAAAGCAGCATTTGCCTATAATTTACTAAAGGCTTTAAAGTTAAGGGATATGGTGTCCCTGTTCAAGAGCACAGCTTACTTACTCTCTTCTACTGCACTGACTCCATAACCTGCGAAGACAAGAAGCACGAGCCTTAAAAGGGACAAGCAGCTCAGGTCATGTTGATTCAGGTTGGAATCATCATTTCTGGTCTCATGGTGATTGAGTCTTGTGCTATGGTAGGCCTGAAGGCTTAGCTTTTAACTCATCTGGTTTTGCACAATATACTGGAAGTTGCTTTCTGCACATTATATCAATGGCTGCTTTGTTCTCAAATACTTGCTGCAGTTCTCCCTGGCTTCTCTCAATCATGTTAAGGAAGTTCTATATTTGTGCATAAATAATGTGTTAAAACCATCACTTAGAATTAATGTTATCATTTGCAGTTTCGGGGTGGGGGAATTGGGGATTGAATCATGTCCCCCACAAAAGGTATGTCCAGATCCCAACCCCTGGTCCTATGACTTTGCACCTATAAGGACCTTGGACGGTGTTACTGAGGTGTGTCCAAACTGAATGATGGCGGGCCTAACGTAATTCAGCTGAAGGAGAAACCACAAGGGGCAGGCAGAGGCTCCTGGTCTACAGAATGAGACACCCCTGTGGACTGCCACGTAGAAGAGTCAAGGGCCAAGGATGGTAGGCAGCCAGCCTGGGAAGGCAACAGTCTCCAGGGACAAAGCATCACCTTGCCGATGCCTGGATTTGGGACTTTTCCTAGCCTAAACCATCAGCCAATAAGTCCCATTGTTTAAGCCAGCCCATTAAAGTTCTTTGCTTTAGCAGAAAGGAAACTAAGACCAGGAAAGAAATGAGAATTAGCATTTTTGAAAGTGTTACATTCACCGAATCAACCTTGCTGATTTATAGCTATTTTCTTATATAACCCTCACGTAATCCAATGAGGTAAGTTTTATTATCTCAAAAAAGAAACTTGAGTTTCAGTTTCTTTAACTTGTCCAAGATAACACAGTTAAAAACAAGTCTGAGATCCTTCTACGATATTGAAGTGCCTACCACACAAAACAAAGAGAAACACTCATTGGCTCGTGAAAAGTACTGCTGCTTAAATATTCAAATAAAAAATGGTAGAGAGGATTCATAAGCTCAATAGCTAATTTCACAGTAGTGTAAGATGAAATCTCCACCCTTAGGGGACATGAAATCTAATTTTGAAATTAAAAATAAGACAATGTAAATACAGAGGAAAAGACAACAAACAATGGAGAGCTTAGTCAAGGGCTTCAGTAGTTCATAAAAGGAGGGAATAGTATAGGTTAGAAAAATAATTTAAAACAAATACCTTATATATAAAAAGACTTAGAAGGAATTTGAAACTGAGATGTATTTCTGTACTAATTTCTTCATTCCTGCATGCTAGAAGATGGGTGCATGTTTAATAAACTTTTGTGAACAGGGATTAATTTCTGATCAACTGTAAAGGTATGAATTCTGCTTGCTTATTTTCCTTGTTTCTGTAATATTAATTTCTGGAACCCCACTTTAGTATATGAATATGCTTGCTACAATATTACTTCTATATATGTGCTTTTCTTCTCAGATAGTCACACCTTCTTCAAAGTGAAGCAGCCATGATTGTTTTTAAGAAATAAAACATCCGGCAAGTTGCAGCCCCCTTAAACTTTACCTGGATCCCATTTCCCACTCTCCTCACCTAAAGGTAAATTTTAAAATAAAGTCAGCATATATCCTCTCAAACCATCTTTTTATACCTATACTATGTATTTTTCCATAAACAATTTCATACTATACAATTGTATGGGCTTTTAAGATGTGCATAAATGGTATCATAATGTACTTATCATTCTGTCACTTGTGTTTATCACTCGACAACATGTTTGTAAAATTTGTTCACTAACCAGGTATAGTAAATGAGGTTTATTGACTTTTTATGCTTTATATTATTCTAGACACACATATTTTATGATTTATTCGTCCAGTTCCCTAAAGATGGAAATTTGACTTTTTACTGGATATTTTTTATTAATAGAGTGTTGTAATTAACATTTCTATTCATGTTGAGTGAAAGTTTCCCTAGAGTTCATACCTATATGTGGAATTGCTGAGCTCCCAGAAAAAGTTCAAAGCACATATACAAAAATATTCACTACAGAATTGTTTATAAAACCAAAAATTAGATAGGGTCAAACTGGATAGAGTCAACAGTGAATATAAAAAATATAAAACTTTTAATACATGTATGTAAAGCAATTAAAGAGAATTGGATAGATGAAAATGGGCTGATATGGAAAGATGCTCAGTTTCAAAAGAAAGCTATGAAACTATATATAAAATTATCCCACTTCCTATAAAAACATGCTGAAATTAATAATATATGCATACATAGAGAAGAAAACAATGAAGGACTATTTAAGAAATTAATGTCAGTGGTTTTCCTGACATTTAGGATGGACTTTTATTTTCTCTGTTTTGTATTTCTGCAGTGATAGATAGGCATTATTTAAATCTACACTTACAACCAATACAAATATATGCATACAATTTATTCTTATCCTGACCATGTTACATTTTGATTTTCTGACAGCTAGCATTCCTTAAAAAGGCCACTTCTACTAACCCCTGGCCCATTTTGTTTTTCGCACAACCAACCAGAGTCTATTTTACTGTAATCTCCTTTTTGCCATGTCTTGAGATTTCTCAAAGTTAAAATTAATTACTTTCACTAAAATTGCTTTTTCCAAGAACCCTTCTGACTCTAACATATCTCTCACACTTGACTCCTAATTACCTTCTAGATCTAGATCAATTACAGGATTTCAGGTAAAAAAAAAAAAAACTAAATGTAGTTTAAAGAATTTGTGCAGTATGAGAAAAAGAATTGTACCTCCTGGACAAATGTACCTGAGGCCCAACTAGATGTACTTAGGGTGGCATTTACTTGATGAATTAACAATTGTTCAGAAATTTGGCTCTTATAAAGAATCATAAAAATTAATCTTCCTATTATTCCAAAACTGATCAGAATAATGCTAACAATGTTCACAAAAAATAATCCATATTTAATAAGCCACTATTCATCTGATACAATGTGCAAATAATTGTAGTTAATAAGACAGATCAGATCAAAGTCCAAAAATCCTATCTAAATCTCATGAGTTCAAAACCCAAAATTGCATCATCTAATTCAAGTGTAGATGAGGCTCCTGGGCATAATCCATTACATGCAGCTCCTGGGTACAATTCCTCTCCATCTATAGACCAGTGAAACTAAAGATACAAGTTACTTTTCCCCAGCCATCCCAACAAACAATTTCAGAATGGCATAGGGTAACACTTACCTTCTAGCTCAAAGAGGTGGGGGAGAAGAGAAGGTAAAAAAGGAGTCATATCCAGGGCAATTCTGAAATCCAGCAGGCAAATGGGCGGTTCTTGATTAGGTTTCAAGGCTGGGGAACAATTCTTCTTGGCTCTCAGATCCATCCTTGAGTTCTTGGTGCTACCCTCTTAGTCCTTGCCATCTTAGAGCAGGGCGTACACATTTGCAGTCCAGTCGTTTTATCTGATAGCTTCCTGCTAGTAGAATTTTAGAGGCTGAACAGATTCCTTTCCTTTGTCCTCTCTCCAGCAGTATTTCTGCTGAATTAAATTTCCCAAGAACTTTGCAGATATTCCATAGGTGCTACAGGGTTTGACTCCACTAGAGAAAAGCCATATGGGCAAATCTTAGGAGATTCTTCCTCTCTACCTTGGCCTCCTGCTTAGATGCTGAGGGACAGTCCATACCCTCAACTTTCTGGCGTCCTTTAGATTGGGTGAGAAGACCAGTGAGGCACACTCTCAATTTCTTGAAAGAGACTTTTCTGTGACTGAATACTCTGCTGTTTCGATCTTCCTGAGGTTTTAGCAAAAGGTTATACAGTAAACACAACTTTTTCTTGATGTCATATTTTAGGCAGGCATTTATGAATTTTAGCATCTTTTGCTGTCTGGAGATGTTGAGATAGCTCAAATCATCAGTCCTAGTTCCATTTATTTTTAACAGTTCATCCTTCAATTTCTCTTCCTTCTCTATATTTTATTATAAGCAGCAAGAGGAAACCAGAAGGCACCTTCCATACTTTGCTTGGAAATCTCCTTAGCTAAATATTTGAGTTCATTTTTTATAGGTCCTGCTTTCCACATAACTCCAGGACACGATTTTACTAACATTTCTGCTAATACATACAAGGAACCCTATTCCTCAAGTTTCCAATAACATTTTCCTCACTTTCTTCTGAACCCTTAATGGCACCCAACTCTTGGCACCTAAATCTATATCAATTTTAGATTAATTTCTGTTAAGCCACCATGAATGTGGTGGCTTAAATGATGCCATTTGCTTCCAGTTTTTTTGAGTCAGGGATCTGAACATAGCTTAGCTCAGAACCCCGACCAAGTCATCCAGGAATGCACTCAGAGTGTCAGCTGGGCAACAGGTCTCATCTGGAGCTTGGAGTTCTCTTCCAAGTTTATTCAAGTCACTGGAGAATTCAGTTCCTTGCAGCCGACCCTGACTTTACAACATGCTGCCTGCCTTCTTTGAGGCCAGCAGGAGAGCATCTCTCATTGAAAGCGCTCATCTGCTTAGATCAGGCCTATCCAGTAAAAAATATCTCCTCTTTGACTAACTTAAAGTCAACTGACTAGGAACTGACCTAATTTGAAAATCCCTTTATGTGTACCCCTTGGAGTTAGGCAGAAAACCACTGCCTCACTCTCTGCTCTTCTGTCATAACACACATAAACAGACACACACTTGGTTATAGAACCAAGACGTGTGATTTTCTCCAGGGGTGCTTAATAGAAATGTGTCCCGAAAGTAAGAAATGCTGAAGTCCTAACCCTCAGTACTTCAGAGTATGACTTTATTTGGAAATAGGGTGTTGCAGACAGAATTGGTTAAACTAAGATAAGATCTATTTCTACAGAGTCTTATATTGTCAGAAAATTAATAGAGGGGTCATAATTAACAAATTTATTAGCAAGTATGATTGTTACGTAATATATTCTTCAGGAGTTTTCTCAGAGCACTCACAAAGCATCAACTTTTCATTGACATTTAAAGTAAGAGAAAGGTGGATTATTATATTCATTTTTCAAGTACAGAAACTAAAGAACACAGCGAGCTAAATAGCTTTCCCTGGATCCCTCAGTGAGGAATATTGGAGGAGTTATGCATAGAACTCAGCTCCCACTAGTCCCATTCAACAGCTAAAAGGCCAGGAACAATGGTGAATGATTATACCAATTATCTAGTGCTTCTCCCACCAAGCACTCCAAATGCAAAGGAGAAATCATCACAGACATTAACATAACTTTAGTTTCCCTACCTCCTGGTGTCAATAAAACTTTAAAGAAGTACAGGAAAGAAATGTAACAACCTGTGCAAAAAGTCTACTCTTCTTAAGGTTGTTTCAACTTGAATTGCAAGTAGGATTGGAAGGTTTAAGTAAACATGACTTCAGATTTTAGAAACAGATGTTGTTAACCTGTTAGGTGAGAGAAGAGAGTAGGAGGCGTAATGGATTATTATCAGACAGCTCTCCTCGCAGCTGCGCTGAGCCAGTATCGGAGCATGAGACTACAACTGTAGTGGAAAGGACAGGAGCCCTGGCGCCAAAACTTGTTGGGAATCTCAATCCTTCCATGTTTACCAGCTATTGTAGCCTTAAACATACTGCTCCACCTCTCAGATTCCTCATTGTGAAAGTAACAATAGCTAGATTACTTTTTAATGATTAAGGATAATGTGAAATACCTGGTACATACAAGGCATTTAATAACTTTGATATGTAGGAAAGAGCTAAAATGCATGAGCAGATTTTCCTGCCAAAATGTTTCCAGTACACTATGATGCGCTGCCCAGATTTCACTTCAGGAAGGAAGAAGGACTTACTTCTCCAAGCTGTTGGGAGATCTGCCGACTGACAGTTCTTGCCTGCCATGCCCTATGGCGACAGCTGCTTTATGCAAGGTTCACCATGTGACAGGGTGACCTGCCTCCAGTGACTGACCCACCTCTGAGATCTGAATTTCCTTGAGGGTGGGCTAAGGCTTTGGCTGAGACTGCTGAGCAGCTCAACTCCTCCCTCTGCGCAACTGTGCTCCCTCCCTTTCATTTCCCTTCCACTGTGTTGATCTCAGTAATGCTCCCTAATAAGCCTCCTCTATACTCATAGCAGTTTCCCAGGGAAGCCATCCAGCAATACTGCTGCCTTTGCTTAGGACCCTGCCACACCATTCCCCATGGCAGCACCTGAAATGCTTTAGCATCTTTGGTTGCTCTAGCATCCGGTGAACAGTAAGGATTTTTAAGCCTTGAGCCTTAGTTCCTGGCTCTTCCCCAAGGAGCTGTAATAAAAGTGAACCCTCTGCCCAGCTCTACTTTATTCCTTCTGAACATCTTTCACTCACCCATTTATATAAAGATTTACCTGTAATTTTAAAATGTTGCTTACCTCACAAATGAGGAAATTTTAAAATGATATGTGTAATGTGAATGGTATTAAGTAATTATTAATATCTATGTCTTTGATTTGCTTTTATAACATTCCAAGAAAAAAAAAAACAAAAGGGGATATGTGAAACAAGATTTGTAGTGTGTTGATAATTGACGAAGCAGGGTGATTCATGCATGGGAGTTCATTTTACTAGTCTCTCTACTTCTGTATGTTTGAAATTTTCCATATTAATAAACTGGATATTAACATGTCCTATGAAGAATGTACATATGCATTATAAAAGTACATGTAACCCATGTACTTTAAGGATCAATTTTTAAGATAGGTTTAATAATATAGACGCATACAGTTCTGCTTACTTTAAGCAAATGAAACTGTCAAAACACAGAAAATTCATATTTTACAAAGCAGGATAAATAGGTCTTGTTAGGCATATTCCCAAATAATCATCAAATTTAATGGAGAAATAATGTTGAGGCTTTCCTTAAAAGCAAACTATGTTAAGCATTTAAAACTAACCTTTTATTTTAAGAGAATTTTGATGAGATTAACTTTTCATGTTAAAGCACAGCATATACCTGTTCTGTGCATTATTCAGAATTTTAGATTATAAGGACTTTATAAGATAACAGAAAATTATTCCAAATTTAAAAAAAAGCTCAAATTTTGAAATGTCTTTTTTAAACAATGCACCTGAGAAATCACAACTAGTTCCACTTCAACCCTGAAAAGAGACCCTGAAGACTAACTCTATTGCCTTCTACTCTATTTAAATTTTAGTCAAGAGAATTCACACACACACACATACAAAATGCTGAAGATGAAGACTAAATCACAATTGGGAGGAGGGGGCCAAGATGGCAGCTTAGTAATGTGCGTGTTTTAGTTCGTCCTCCAGAACAACTACTAAATAACCAGAAACAGTACAGAACAGTTCCCGGAGCCACGATAGTGACCAGACACACAGCGTACCCCAGTCTGGACCAGCTGTGAGTCTCTGGAACAGTGAGTTCCCCAAGCTGCGGTGCCGGGCACCCCTCCCCCACAGGCGGCTTCCCGGAGGGAAACAAAAGAGACTCTAACAGTAGCAGGGACTGAGTCCAACCAAACACCAGTTGTGGCATTAATAAACAAATTCTGACTACTAAAAATAGGCCCCCAGCTCAGGCGAAACTGGTCAAGGCGGAGGTCGCCTTTTGGGCTAACCAAAAAAGAGGAAAGGGGATGAAACGGAGGCATTTGTGGCTGTTTCTACAGAGGCTTGGCTGCCTCTGGATTCAGCAGCGGGATTACACAGGCTGCAACTGACCCAGACATGTGCAGAAACAGGCTGCTTTCAGGGCTGTCTCCCACCTGAGCCTTCCCCAGGGGAGAGATGAAACACAACTCAGGTAGAATCCCTCTCTCAAGGAATTCAGACCCCAAGGTTTGGCAATTTGAAGCTATTAAAACCAGCCTACAACCTTTCCTCTGTCTCCACCATGCCCCCAGCAGGGAGAGCCTTCCAAAGTTAAAGGAACCATAACATCTTTTGCTGGTGGGACCCACAGACAGACAAGTGCCACATACTGGGCAGGATAAGAACAACAGAGTCCAGAGACTTCACAGGAAAGTCTTTCAACCTGCTGGGTCTCACCCTCAGGGAAAACTGACGCAGGTGACTCCTTCCCCCCAAAAGGAGGCCAGTTTAGTCCAGGAAAACCTGGCTGGAGTCTGTAATACCTATGTAGACCCTCCTAAGGGTGGGGAGAGAAAAGGCACCTTACAAGCAGGAAAAGAAACAAGAAAACAAGAACTGAAAAATTAACTTCTGTTAAACAAAATTTAAGCTAGAGGCCCACAAAAACCTGAACTGAAGGTCAAAGAACAGATAGACAACAAACTCATCTAGCAAGAAAACCCTACCTAAGATAAGTGAAAGCAATCTCCGGAATAAACTAATTGAGGTAATTAAATGTCAGACGCCAGCAAAAAATAACAAATCACACCAGAAAAATTGAAGATATGGCCCAGTCAAAGGAACAAACCAATAGTTCAAATGAGATACAGGAGCTGAAACAACTAATTCTGAATATACGAACAGAAATGGAAAATCTCATCCAAACCCAAAACAATGAATTGAGGAAGGACATGAATAAGGCAAAGGAATGAACAAAAAGAAGAAATGGAAAGTCTGAAAAAACAAATCACAGAACTTATGGGAATGAAAGATACAGTAGAAGAGATGAAAAAAACAATGGAAACCTACAATGGTAGATTTCAAGAGACAGAGGTTAGAATTAGTGAACTGGAGGATGGAACATCTGAAATCCAAAAAGAAACAGAAATTGTAGGGAAAAGAATGGAAAAATATGAGCAGGGGCTCAGGGAATTGAATGATAATATGAAGCGCACAAATACACGTGTTGTGGGGGTCCCGGAAGGAGAAGAGAAGGGAAAAGGAGGAGAAAAACTAATGGAAGAAATTATCACTGAAAATTTCCCAACTCTTATGAAAGACCTAAAATTACAGGTGAAAGAAGTGCAACGCACCCCAAAGAGAATAGATCCAAATAGACATTCTCCAAGACACTTACTAGTCAGAATGTCAGAGGTCAAAGAGAAAGAGAGGATCTTGAAAGCAGCAAGAAAAACCAATCCATCACATACAAGGGAAACCCAATAAGACTATGTGTAGATTTCTCAGCAGAAACCATGGAGGCAAGAAGACAGTGGGATGATATATTTAAATTACTAGCAGAGAAAAACTGCCAACCAAGAATTCTACATCCAGCAAAATTGTCCTTCAAAAATGAGGGAGAAATTAAAACATTTTCAGACAAAAAATCACTGAGAGAATTTGTGACCAAGAGACCAGCTCTGCAAGAAAAACTAAATGGAGCACTAGAGACAGATATGAAAAGACAGAAGAGAGAGGTGTGGAGAAGAGTGAAGAAAGAAGCAAAATTAGATATAACATATAAAATACAAAAGGCAAAATGGTAGAGGAGAGTACTACCCAAACAGTAATAACACTAAATGTTAATGGACTGAACTCCCCAATCAAAAGACATAGACTGGCAGAATGGATTAAAAAACAGGATCCTTCTATATGCTGTCTACAGGAAACACATCTTACACCCAAAGATAAACATAGGTTGAAAGTGAAAGGCTGGGAAAAGATATTTCATGCAAATAACAACCAAAAAAGAGCAGGAGTAGCTACATTAATATCCAACAAATTAGACTTCAAATGTAAAACAGTTAAAAGAGACAAAGAACGATACAATATACTAATAAAAGGAACAATTCAACATGAAGACATAACAATCATAAATATTTATGCACCGAACCAGAACGCCCCAAAATACATGAGGCAAACACTGCAAATACTGAAAAGGGAAATAGACACATCTATCATAATAGCTGGAAACTTCAATTCCCCACTCTCATCAATGGACAGAACATCTAGACAGAGGATCAATAAAGAAGCAGAGAATTTGAATATCACAATAAATGAGCTAGACTTAACAGACATTTATAGGACATTACACCCCACAACAGCAGGATACACCTTTTTCTCAAGTGCTCATGGATCATTCTCAAAGATAGACCATATGCTGGGTCACAAAGCAAGTATTAACAAATTTAAAAAGATTGAAATCATACACAACACTTTCTCAGATCATAAAGGAATGAAGTTGGAAATCAATAATAGGCAGAGTGCCAGAAAATTCACAAATACGTGGAGGCTCAACAACACACTCTTAAACAACCAGTGGGTCAAGGAAGAAATTACAAGAGAAATCAGTAAATATCTCAAGGCAGATGAAAATGAAAACACAACATATCAAAACTTATGGGACGCATAAAGGCAGTGCTAAGAGGGGAATTTATTGCCCTAAATGCCTATATCAAAAAAGAAGAAAGGGCAAATTCGGGAATTAACTGTTCACTTGGAAGAACTGGAGAAAGAACAGCAAACTAACCCCAACGCAAGCAAAAGGAAAGAAATAACAACGATTAGAGCAAAAATAAATCAAATTGAGAACATGAAAACAATAGAGAAAATCAGTAAGACCAGAAGTTGGTTCTATGAGAAAATCAATAAGATTGATGGGTCCTTAGCAAGACTGACAAAAAGAAGAAGAGAGAGGATGCAAATAAATAAGACCAGAAGTGGAAGAGGTGACATAACCACTGACCTCACAGAAATAAAGGAGGTAATAACAGGATACTATGAACAACTTTATGCTAATAAATACAACAATGTGGATGAAATGGACAAGTTCCTAGAAAGGCATGAACAGCCAACTTTGACTCGAGAAGAAATAGATAACCTCAACAAACCAATCACAAGTAAAGAAATTGAATCAGTCATTCAAAAGCTTCCCAAAAAGAAAAGTCCAGGACCAGACGGCTTCACATGTGAATTCTACCAAACATTCCAGAAAGAATTAGTACCAATCCTGCTGAAACTCTTCAAAAAAATTGAAGTGGAGGGAAAGCTACCTAATTCATTCTATGAAGCCAACATCACCCTCATACCAAAACCAGACAAAGATATTACAAAAAAAGAAAACTACAGACCAATCTCTCTAATGAATATAGATGCAAAAATCCTCAACAAAATTCTAGCAAATCTAATCCAGCAACACATTAAAAGAATTATACATCATGACCAAGTAGGATTCATCCCAGGTATGCAAGGATGGTTCAACATAAGAAAATGAATTAATGTAACACATCATATCAACAAATCAAAGCAGAAAAATCACATGATCATCTCAATTGATGCAGAGAAGGCATTTGACAAGATTCAACAACCTTTCCTGTTGAAAACACTTCAAAGGATAGGAATACAAGGGAACCTCCTTAAAATGATAAAGGGAATATATGAAAAACTCACAGCTAATATCATCCGCAATGGGGAAAAATTGAAAACTTTCCCCCTAAGATCAGGAACAAGACAAGGATGTCCACTATCATCACTGTTATTCAACATTGTATTGGAAGTTCTAGCCAGAGCAATTAGGCAAGAAAAAGAAATACAAGGCATCAAAATTGGAAAGGAAGAAGTAAAACTATCACTGTTTGCAGATGATATGATACTATGCATCGAAAACCCTGAAAAATCCACAGCAAAACTACTACAGCTAATAAACGAGTACAGCAAAGTGGCAGGTTACAAGATCAACATCCAAAAATCTGTAGTGTTTCTATACACTAGCAACGAACAAGCTGAGGGGGAAATCAAGAAATGAATTCCATTTACAATTGCAACTAAAAGAATAAAATACTTAGGAATAAATTTAACTAAGGAGACAAAAGACCTATACAAAGAAAACTACAAGAAACTGTTAAAAGAAATCAAAGAAGAACTAAATAGATGGAAAGGCATACAATGTTCATGGATTGGAAGACTAAATATAGTTAAGATGTCAATTCTACCTAAATTGATTTACAGATTCAACATAATACCAATCAAAATCCCAACAACTTACTTTTCAGAAATAGAAAAACCAATAAGCAAATTTATCTGGAAGGGCAGGGTGCCCCGAATTGCTAAAAGTATCTTGAGGAAAGAAACGAAGCTGGAGGTCTCATGCTGCCTGACTTTAAGGCATATTATGAAGCCACAGTGGTCAAAACAGCATGGTACTGGCATAAAGATAGATATATTGACCAATGGGATCAAATAGAGTGCTCAGATATAGACCCTCTCATCTATGGACATCTGATCTTTGATAAGGCAGTCAAGTCAACTCATCTGGGACAGAACAGTCTCTTCAATAAATGATGCCTAGAGAACTGGATATCTATATGCAAATGAATGAAAGAGGACCCGTATCTCACACCCCATACAAAAGTTAACTCAAAATGGATCAAAGATCTAAACATTAGGTCTAAGACGATAAAACAGTTAGAGGAAAATGTAGGGAGATATCTTATGAATCTTATAATTGGAGGCGGTATTATGGACCTTACACCTAAAGCAAGAGCACTGAAGAAAGAAAGAAAGAAATGGGAGCTCCTCAAAATTAAACACTTTTGTGCATCAAAGAACTTCATCAAGAAAGTAAAAAGACAGCCTACACAATGGGAGACAATATTTGGAAACGACATATCAGATAAAGGTCTAGTATCCAGAATTTATAAAGAGATTGTTCAACTCAACAACAAAAAGACAGCCAATCCAATTACAAAATGGGAAAAAGACTTGAACAGACACTTCTCAGAAGAGGAAATACAAATGGCCAAAAGGCACATGAAGAGATGCTCAATGTCCCTGGCCATTAGAGAAATGCAAATCAAAACCACAATGAGATATCATCTCACACCCACCAGAATGGCCATTATCAACAAAACAGAAAATGACAAGCGCTGGAGAGGATATGGAGAAAGAGGCACACTTATTCACTGTTGGCGGGAATATCAAATGGTGCAACCACTGTGGAAGGCAGTTTGGCGGTTCCTCAAAAAGCTGAATATAGAATTGCCATATGACCCAGCAATACCATTGCTAGGCATCTACTCAGAGGACTTAAGGGCAAAGACACAAATGGACATTCGCACACCAATGTTTATAGCAGCATTATTTACAATTGCAAAGAGATGGAAACAGCCAAAATGTCCATCAACAGACAGTTGACTAAACAAACTGTGGTATATACATACGATGGAATATTATGCAGCTCTAAGACAGAATAAACTTATGAAGTATGTAACAACATGGATGGACCTAGAGAACATTATGCTGAGTGAGACTAGCCAAAAACTAAAGGCCAAATACTGTATGGTCTCACCGATATGAACTGACATTAGTGAATAAACTTGGAATATGTCATTGGTAACAGAGACCATCAGGAGATAGAAATAGGGTAAGATAGTGGGTAATTGGAGCTGAAGGGATACAGACTGTGCAACAGGACTGGATACAAAAACTCAGAAATGGACAGCACAATACTACCTAACTGTAAAGTAATTATGTTAAAACACTGAATGAAGCTGCATGTGAGAATGATAGAGGGAGGAGGGCTGGGGACATAAATGAAATCAGAAAGAAGGATAGATGTAAAATATTGAGATGGTATAATCTAGGAATGCTTAGAGTGTATAATAATAGTGAAATGTACAATGTACAAATTTTTAAAATGTTTTTGCATGAGGAAGAACAAAGGAATGTCATTACTGCAGGGTGCTGAAAATAGATGATAATTAATACTTTAAAATGTCACCTTATGTGTGAGACTAAAGCAAAAAATGTTTACTTGTTACAAAATTTAGATTTTGACTAGAGCATTACCTAATATAACTCATGTACATAGTTTGATTGAATGTCATAAGTACTTGGAATCTCAGGTAGCACCTGAGATTTTGTTGGTTTGTCCAGAGTGATGCCCCGATGAATCCCAGAATGATTTTATTAGTGACTGGAAAAGTATTTGCAAGCCCCCTTCCGGGAATGGTGAGAGTGGGGAGAAATTCAACTTCCCCAAGTTGAATTCTTGATATTCTCACAAGCAGTGTGGACAACCAAAGCTATAGGCTGAACCCCCAGTTTTGGGGTTTGTTCACATGAAACTTAACCCCACAAAGGATAGGTCAAGTCTACTTAAAATTTAGGCCTAAGAGTCACCCCCAGGAGAGCCTCTTTTGTTGCTCAGATGTGGCCTCTCTCTCCAGCCAATATGACGAGCAGTCTCACCACACTCCCCCTCTCTGCGTGGGACATGACTCCCAGGGGTGTGGACCCTCCTGGCAATGTGGGACAAAGATCCTGGAATGAGCTGAGACTCAGCATCAAAGGACTGAGAAAAACCCTAGAATGAGCTGAGAATTAACATCAAGGGGTTGAGAGAACCTTCTTGACCAAAAGGGGGAAGAGTAAAATGAGACAAAGTGTCAATGGCTGAGAGATTCCAAACAGAGTCGAGAGGTTATCCTGGAGGTTATTCTTACACATTAAGTAGATATCACCTTGTTGTTTAAGATGTAGTGGAGAGGCTGGAGGGAATTGCCTGAAAATGTAGTGCTGTGTTCCAGTAGCCATGTTTCTTGATGATGATTGAACAATGATATAGCTTTCTCAATGAGACTCTGTGAATGTGAAAACCTTATGTCTGATGCTCCTTTTAGCTACTATATCAACAGAAGAGTAGAACATAGGTAATAAAAATAAATAATAGGGGGAACAAATGTTAAAATAAATTCAGTTTGAAATAGTGGTAAATGAAAGCAAGGGGTAAGGGATATGGTACATATAGTTTTTTTTCCTCTATTATCATTTTATTTCTTTTTCTGTTGTCTTTTTATTTCTTTTTCTAAATCGATGCAAATGTACTAAGAAATGATGAATATGCAACTGTGATGATATTAAGAATTACTGATTGTATATGTAGAATGGAATGATATCTAATGTTTTCTTTGTTAATTTTTTTAATTAATAAAAAAAAGTTAAAAAAAAATGAGAAGGGAAAATCATGGACCAAGAAGAGAAATTTTCAATGACTCTTTCCAGAGCTTTCAGAGGAGGGCATTTATATTGCAGTGTGACATTCCATCACATTGAAAGTAAGTCAAATTCATAAAGGGGTTTTTCCTTTTGACAAAAGGCCTTTTTTTCAGCACAATTCTCCAATGACTTTGAATTCACTGGAATTTCTATATAGTTATCCAGAAACCCAGATCACATTTAAGCTCATAATACTGTCATTTGAAATATCTGACTTTGCTGTAAGTTCCTCAGAGGTCTGTGGGGGGAAATGAAATGAAGGCTGCTTAAGGGGCAGATAAGCTGATTTCTCCATGCAGAGTATACTAAGAGGCTAATGTTTACAATAAAAATTTCATGTTGAGACATAAAAAAAAAATCACAATTGGAAAGGAAGGTCACATCTGACACAAGTACCCCATCTGTGTGGTATGGTAGTGCTTCTGTCTGACCCTCCTATGCTTATTTTAAGTGTGCTATGATGAGGAAATCCAGAAGGAACCAAATATGCTAGACAAACATGTTTTCTATCTTTGTCTTCCATGTTTGAAGGTCTTTCTACATGTTGACATCCATGTACTGGAGGTAACTTGACCCAGCACCGCAGGGAGAAGCATCATTCAGAAAATGCTTGGTCTCAGAGGAAACGGATCATTTCAGTGACCAGAGAGCTGCCCCTGAGGGCTTCCTATGGGCAGGTTATTATTCTTCAGATGCTCTTCAAACAACCAAGGCTTGGTGAACCTTGACAAAAAGAGGGAATGTGATGTTCTAAAGATAAAGACATAAAAGGCTTCTGGGAAGATGGCAGACCAAAATGGAGTGAGTTCACTCCTGCTCCATGAAACAAGATAGAAAATAGGGAGAAAATCTCCTGGACTGCAGCTCCTGGGGTGCTAGGAGTTCAGGTTGGGTCTCTGGCACAGTGGTCAACCATTCTACCACTGGAATACCCATGCACGCTAGTCTATAATACACCCTTAAAGTGAACTGTATCCCGTACATGAGATCTGGACCTTGATTTTGCAAAGAATAACTGACAAAAAGGAAACATTTAGCAAAAACTAAGTAAATACAAGACTTCACAAGAGTGAAGGAAACAAACTTGCATAATCACCATATCAAGATAAACAAATGCCCAGAACACAACAGAAAATCACAAAGCACATGAAGATCCAAGCAGAAATGGCCCAGCCAAACAACCAAATCAAAATTCCAGAGGGGACACAGAATATGGAACTACTACTCAAGGATACTAAAAAGAAATAAAGGATATCAGGAAGACACTAGAAAAACATGAAGAAAATTTGGGAGGTTAAATAGAAAAATGGCAGCTCTCACAGAAATGAAGGATACAGTGTTCTAGTTTGCTAGCTGCAGGAATGCAACACACCAGAGACGGATTGGCTTTTAATAAAAGGGGATTTATTTTGTTGGTTCTTCAGAGGAAAGGCAGCTAACTTTCCACTGAGGCTCTTTTCTTACATGGAAGGCACAGGATGGTCTCTGCTGGTCTTCTCTCCAGGCCCCTGGGTTCCAACAACTTTCCCCGGGGTGACTTCTTTCTGCATCTCCAAAGGCCTGGGCTGAGCTGCAAGTGCTGAGATGAGGAATGCCAAGCTGCTAGACTGTGCTACATTGCGTTCTCTCATTTAAGCACAAGCCAATTAAGTTAAACGTCACTCATTGCAGCAGACACGCCTCCTAGCCGACTGCGGATGTAATTAGCAACAGATGAGATTCACCTACCATTGAGAGGATGTGAATAAATAAAATCAGAAATGAGAGGGGGGTTGTTACCACAGATCATGAAGAAATTTTTTAAATCATAAGATAGTATTATGGACAACTATATGACAGCAAACTAGATAACTTAGATGAAATGGATAAATTCCTAGAAACACACAAATTACCTATACTGACTCAACAAGAGTCAAAAGACCAATTACAAGTGAAGAGATCCAATCAGTCATCAAAAATCTTCTCACAAAAAATGCCCAGGACCTGGTGGCTTCGTAGGAGAATTTTAACAAGCTTTTCAAAAATAACTGACATAAATCCTGCTCAAACTTTCCCCAAAAAATGAAGAAAAAGGAACACTACCTAACTCATTTGATGAAGCTAACATCATTCTAATATCAAAATTGGATAAAGAAGATACAAGAAAAGAAAACTACAGACCAATCTTCCTAATGAACATAGATGTGAAAATTCTTAACAAAATACTAGCAAATCATACCAATGGAATATTAAAAGAATTATACATCATGATAAAGTGGGATTCATACTGGGAATCCAAGGGTGGTTGAACACAAGAAAATCAATCAACATAACACAGCACATTAACAAACTGAAAGGGAAAAAAATCACATGATCATATTGATTGATGCTGAAAAAAAGCATTCACCAAAATCCAGCATCCTTTCCTGATAAAAATACCTCAAAAGTTAGGCATTGAAGGAAACTTTCTCAATATAGTAAGGGCATATATGAAAAACCCATAGCCAACATCATACTTAATAGTGAGAAATTGAAAGCATTCCCCTTGAGATCAGGGACGAGATAAGGATTTCCATTGCCACCACTATTATGCAACATTGTATTAGAAGTACTAGCTGGAGCAATTAGATAGGAGAAGGAAATAAAAGGTATCCAGATAGGAAGGGAGGAAGTAAAACTTTCATTATTTGCAGATGGCATGGTCCTATACTTAGAAAATCCTGAGAAATCTACAGTAAAACTACTTGAGCTAATAAACAAATTCAGCAGAGTGACAGGACACAAGATTAATGTACAAAAGTCCGTAATGTTTCTATACACAAGCAATGACCTATCTGAGGTGACAACTAAGGAAAAAATTCCATTCATAATAGTGACTAGAAGAATTAGGTATCTATGACTAAGCCTAACCAGGGATGTCAAGGACATACACACAGAAAATTACCAAAAAATTGCTAAAAGAAATTAAAAATGACCTAAATAGATGGAAAGATATTACATGATCATGGATAGGAAGGTTGAATATCATCAAGATGTCAATCCTACCCAAACTGATCTACAGATTCAATGCAATATCAATAAAAAGCCCAACAACCTGCTTTGAAGACTTGGAAAAACTGATAATCAAATTTATAATGAGGGGACAGAGACCTCGAATAGCTAAGGATATCCTAAGAATGAAGAGCAAACTGGGAGGTCTATCACTTCCTGACTTTAAAGCTTCCTATAAAGCCACAGTGGTCAAAATAGTGTGGTCCTGGCACAAAGACAGAAGGACTGGCCAGTGGAATAGAATCAAGAGTGCAGAGATTGTCCACCAAATTCATGGACATTTGATCTTTGAAATAATCCTTGTGAGAGTTCATATTTCAAGTGTTAATCAGTGGGACACTTAGGTCTAGACCATGTGGCTTTATAATAGGTTTTAAAGTCAGGGAGTGTTAATCCTCCCACTTCACTCTTCTTTTTTAGGATGCTTTTAGCTATTCAGGGTCACTTTCCCTTGTAGATGAATTTGGTAGTTAGCTTTTCCTAATCTTCAAAGTAGGTTGTTGGAATTTTGATTGGTACTGTTTTGAATCTGTTGATCAATTTGGGGAGAATTGACATCTTAACTATATTTAGCCTTCCTATCCATGAGCAGGGAATGTCTTTACAATTATTTAGATTTCCTTTGATTTCTTTTAGAAGTATTATGTAGTTTTCTGGGTACAAGACCTTTACATCCTATAGTTAGGTTCATTCCTAAGTACTTGATTCTTTTAGTTGCTATTTTGAATGGAATTTTTTCCTTAACTGACTCCTCAACTAGCTCATTGCATGTGTATAGAAATGCTACTGATTTTTGCACATTAATTTTATATCCTGCCACCTTGCTGAATTTGTTTATTAGTTAAAGTAACTTTGCTGTAGATTTCTCAAGATCTTCCAAGTATAATATCATACAATCTGCAAATAATGAGAGTTTTACTTCTTCCTTTCCAATTTGGATGCCTTTTATTTCTTTGTCCTTCCTGATTGCTCTAGCTAGAACTTCTAACACAATGTTGAATAATAGTGGTGACAGTGGGCATCCTTGTCTTTTACCTGATTTTAGGGGGAAAGCTTTCAGTCTCTCTCCATTGAGTATGATGCTGGCTATCGGTTTTTCATATATTCCCTTTATCATATTGAGGTAGTTACCACTGATTCCTATTTTTTGGAGTGTTTTTATGAGAAAATGATGCTGAATTTGTTGAATGCTTTTTCAGCATCAATCAAGATGATCATATGATTTTCCCTTTTGATTTGTTAATGTGCTCTTTTACATTAATTGATTTTCTTGCATTCTCATTTTCTTTCATCTCCAGAAAGCTACTGATTTCTCTAGCAATTTCTTCTTTGACCCACTGGTTGTTTAAGAGTGTGTTATTTAATTCCCATATATCCATATAGTTGTGAATGTTCTCATTCTTTGGTGGTTATTGAGGTACAGCTTCATCCCACTGTGATCAGAGAAAGTGCTTTGAATAACTTCAATGTTTTTAAATTTATAAAGACCTGTTTTGTGCCCCAGCATATGATCTATCCTGGAGAATATTCCATGAGCCTCAAAGAAGAATTTATATCCTTATGCTTTGGGGTGCAATGACTTATATATGTCTGTTAGGTCTAATTCATTTATCAAGTTATTTAACTTCTCTATTTCCTTGTTGATCTTCTGTCTGCTTTTTCTATCTATATAGGAGAGTGATGTATTGAAGCCTCCTACTATTATTGTTGAAACATCTATCACTCCCTTCAGTTTTGCCAATGTCTGTCTTATGCATTTTGGAGTTCCTTGATTGGGAGCATAAACATTTATGATTGTTATATCTTCTTGGTGAATTGACCCTTTAATTAGTACATAGTGTCCTTCTTTTTCTTATAACCTTTAATTGTTATGTAGTGTCCTTCTTTCTCACTTATGACGTCTTTACATTTAAAGTCTATTTTGTCTGATATCAGTATAACTACTTCTGTTTTCTTTTGGTTACAACTTGTATGGAAAATTTTATTCCATCCTTTGACTTTCAATCTATTTGTATCCTTGTGTCTAAGATGAGTCTCTTGTAAGCAGCATATGGCAGGATTACATTTCTTAATCCATTCTGCCAATCTGTACCTTTTAATTGGCAACTTTAGACCATTAACAAAGTTATTACTGAAAAGGCATTTCTTGATTCCATCCTCTTATGTTTTCATCTTATTTGTCAGATCTGTATACTCTTTCCCCTCTTTGTCATGGTACTCTTCACTCTGTGCCATCCTCCAGACATCCCTCTCCTGTCTTTTTTTTTCTTCAGCTGGCATAACTCCTTTTAGTATTTCTTGTAGGGCTGGTCGCTTATTGAAAAATTCTTTCAGGGCTTCTTTGTCTGTGAAAACTTTAATCTCTCCCTCAATTCTGAAGGTCAGTTTGGCTGGGTACAGAATTCTTGGCTGGAAGTTTTTCTCTTTCAGGATCTTGAATATCTCATACCACTGTCTTCTCACCTACAGGGTGCTAGTTGAGTAGTCTGAACTCAGTCTTATTTGGTTTCTCTTGTATATACTAGATTGTTTTTCTTTTGCCACTTTCAGGATTTTCTGCTTCTCTTTCACATTTGACAGACTGATCAGCATGTGCCTTGGGGAAGACCTATTGGATTTATTCTGTTTGGGGTTCACTGGGCTTCTTTGACTTGTACATTTATGTCCTTTATGAGGGCTGGGAAGTTTTCCCTGTTATATCCTCAACTACTCTTCTCAGCCCTTTACTCTTCTCTTCTCCTTCTGGGACACCAATGATTCTTATATTTGCATGCTTTGTTTTGTCCATCATTTCCCTGAGTTCCATTCAGTTTTTTTTATCTTTTTTGTCATTTGCTGTTTTGAGTCTTCAAAGTCAATTATCCTGTACTCTATATCACTTATTCTTTCTTCTGTCTCTTCAAATTTGGTATTGTGTGCCTCTAGTATGCATCTTATTTGGTCAACAGAATCTTTAATCTCTGTGATTTCTGCTATTTTTCTATTTATTCTTTCAATTCCTCTTTGTGCTCTTCTGCTATCTTCTTGATCTCCTTTATCTCATTTGCTATCCCACTGATTTTATTAAGCAGAGTTGTATGAACATCTTTGACTAGTTTGTTCCAATGTCTATTTCTCCTCTGGTGTTTTAATTTGGTTATCAGGCAATGCTATATCTGCCTGCATTGTGATATGCTTAGTGATCTTCTGCTGTCATTGTCACATATAAATATCTTGATTGATTTACTTTGGGAGTTGATTTCTTTCAGTGGTCTTAGACCTTGTGTTTGGGGGATGGTTGTACAGCAGGGAGCAGGGAGCAGGGCATGGGGTGGGGCACTCAGTGCGGTGATTTGTTTCGGGGCAGGTATAGGCGCAGGTTGGGAAAGGTACGCTGATGCTTGTGAACGTGGATGCCCAGCGACGAGGGAGGATGCAGCTGTGCAGGTGCACTGGTCTGGGGGACATAACCCTGGGGTGTGCTGGTCTAGGGCACAGGGCCCTTTGTGCACATGCGCAGAGCTGTGTCAGCAGGTCACATTATGCCTTTGTGGATTGGGGGCAGATGTGACCCAGCTGCACAGGTTGGTACTTTCTCAGATCTTGCAAGTGAGGCTGAGGGCTGTGTGTGGTTCTAGGACTGATGCAAAGTGCAGTTCCCAGAGCTGAATGACATGATTGGGGGCCCGGGTGCATGCGTGGGCCTGGTAGTGCCATAAACAGATACGCTGAGCTCAACGAAGGTGGGGTGAGGCTGTGTGACACTGTGGGCAGGGGGCAGGGGTAACCTAAGTATGGAGGTTGGTGCCCACAACCTTTATGCACTGAAAATAGCCTGTAGGGAACAGGGAGGGGGAGGTAGTACTCGGGAGGGGTGCAGGAGAGGTGGGTTGGGCTGTACTTGGGGTAGGGGTTTGGGACAGGTATGTGAATTGGGGGCTGGTGGGGTGGGGGCGCCTGGAGCGTGGGGAATGGGAGCGGGTGACAGTGTTCAGGTGCATGGGGCGTGGGGTGAATCACCACTCACAGGGCTGGCTGGTGAAAGTAGTGCGCCCAAGGAATGCGGCCTGGCTTACTTGCTAGTCCTGTCTTCCCATCTGCGCCCTCCCACAGGCTCCATGGCTCCACATCGTGGTACCAGACTCCAGCTCTCTGCCTCTCAGTTCCTCAGCCTCTGCAATCAGGGCTGCCACATGTGGTGCAGATGCTCTCCCAGGTCAGCTGCACTCCCGAATCGCTGCCTCAGTTGCCCTCCTGTCCCTTCTCTAACTTTTCCATGGAACAGGGTAATCTCAAGCTACTCTAGTTGGCCATCTTCCCAGAAGCCCCCATCTTTCAATTTTTAAAAAACATTTTGAATGTGTTACATCATGTAAGTCATAACAACATATTTTATTACTCTCTCTTTCATTATGATTCCCATTTTATGAATGAGAAAATTGATCAGATTAAACTTTTCAAAGAGCGAAAAGGTTTCCTAAACTGGATGAAGAAAACATGGTACTAACAAAATCAAGGGATTTGGTGAAGATTCCCATACCGAGTGGAATCTCACTCAGAAAATCATAATAGATACTGAAAATACATATAGGTTGCAAACATATTTTCAACATTTATTGATACAACAATATAGCATTTTGTCCTTTAATTCACTGATGCAGTGAATCATATTGACTGATTTCCTGATGTTAAACCATCCTTCCATTTTTGTCTATTAGGTCATGGGTATTTTGTGTTTAATAAATTGTTGTATTTCTCTCATGTAATATAGGTAGACATGTACAATCGTGTGAGATGGGTAATTTTTAAAATTTTCATACTATCTTAATTGGATTTAGATAGTAGCATTAGGCAACTTCATAAAATGAAGTTTCTTATCTTTTTCTATGGCCAGGAATAATTTAGAATTCATAGTTGATTGTGATGTCCACTTATTTTAATGACTCTCCTTTCGCTCTTTCTGTACCTAATTTCTGGCAAAATCCCAACCTTGGCAAAGCTAACACTCTGCTAGTCAAAGCAGTTTAACAAGCCTAGGAAAAAGCTACATTTCCCTCTCTCCAAGATATCTCAGAACTTCTTTCTCCTCCAGAACACCATCTCCTTATCACTCTCAAGCAATAACTGTGCTTAGTTCATTGAGAAAATAAAATCAAAAGAACACCTAACTCTTCCCAAACCAAATCTATAAATGGCTTGAGCCTGGATACATATACTCAAATTCCACTCCTCTAAACAGATGCTCCGTCCATGTTCCCTAGTAAGAACAATGCTTCCTCTTATTCACTGCATCTTCACCCCCTGGCCTCATCAGGACTTCACACCTTCAAAATATATATATATGTAAATACATATATGTGTATATATATACAGGTATATGTATACGCATATATGTATATATGTATATATGTATATATGTAATGTATATGTATATGTAAATGCATATGTAAATGTATATGTATATGTAAATGTATATGCATATGTAAATGTATATGTATATGTATATGCATATGTATATGTATATGTATATGTAAATGTATATGTATATGTAAATGTATATGTATATGTATATGTATATGTATATGTATATGTATATGTATATGTATATGTATATGTATATGTATATGTATATGTATACCATAATGGCAGCAAACAACAATACCTTTCCGTTTCCATTTGCTACTTGTAGGGGATATCGTAGTCTGCCATTCAGGCCCCTCTTTCGGAGAGACATTCATTCTCTCAAACACTACAAGGACTGACCTACTAAAGACACAACTGGGTCCCTTCCCAGAAATTGCCTTGACCAAGTGAATTTCCCCTCCCAGGTGACAGCGTACGTCCAGTAAATCATCAAGGGGGTGATTCAAAGGTCCAGACCATGGACTCAGTTGGGTTATCTCAGAAGGGTCATCTCAGTTTCAGAGATACCTGTGGGATTGGATGGAATCTCTTTGGCAACTGTATCACAGTTCAACTTCTCCTTCTCTCCAACCCTGTTTCCCTCACTCCCTTTTGGGTGTTATTACTGAAAGCAGCCCCCAGTAAATCACGTGCATGCAAATCTCCATCTTAGAGTCTGTCTTCGGAGAAACCTAAACTATGACAGAGGTCACAAGGGAATTGGGTAGGGCCCTCAATAGTTTAAGCCTTAGTAGTAGGGCTTAGACTAAAGGCAGCTCTGGACTCATCCTAGAAAAGCTTAATGCCCTGGCTATGAAAACACAAAGCCATACAAAGACATTTAAAGAAACAACAGGCTGATATCTCTCATGAATACACACACAAAAATTCTAAAAAAAATGTAGACAATGAAATCTAGAAATATTAGAAAAAGAGGATTATACACTATAACCAAATAGTGGTTTAGCCTAGGAATGCAAGTTTGGTTCAACATTTGAAATCAATCAATGTAATTCTGCATATTTAGAGACAAAAAGAGAAAAATTCTGTGATTATATCACTTTATATGAAGGGAAAGTGTTTGATAAATTTTGACATGCATGAAAAATACTGTAACATGCATTCATGATTAAAAAAAACTTTCAGAAACCTAGGAAGAGGAAAACTTAAACCCTACAACTGGGGGTGCAAGGGTAGTTCAGTGGTAGAATTCCCACCTGCCACGCAGAGACCCAGGTTCAATTACCAGCTCATGTACTTCCCAAAAACAAATAAACACGCAGACAAACAAACGAAAACCAATGACAACAGCAAAAAAAAAAAAAAAAATTCAGCAAATGGTGCCTCAATAAGGGGATACTCACATGGAAAAAGAATGAAATGCGACCCCCGCCATACAGCATACAAAAAACACAAAACCCTACACCTAACATGACCCTTAATGATGAGAGACTGACACTGTCTTCATAGGACTTGGGAAAATGCAAGGACTTCCACCCTCAGAACCTCTATTCAACATTAGGCCGGAAGTTCTAGTCAGTTCAACAAGGCAAAGACAATAAATAAAAGGCATATAGATTAGAAAGAAAGAAATAAAACTGTCTTTATTCACAGACAACATTATCAACTACATAGAAAACTCTATAGAACCATCAGAAAAAAAAGGCTGCTAAAACTAATACAGAAAGTTTGAGTACAGGAAGTTTGCAACATACAAGGTCAATATTCAAAATAAAATTTATTTTTTTATGATCAATGAATAATTATAAAATAAAACTGGAAAGCCATTTACAATAAACTCAAAAGAATGACATTAGGGATAAATTCAGACACAGAACATTTCTCAAAAATTTTTTAAAAGACCTAACATAAAAGAGAGATGAATCAAATTCATTGATCAGGAAATTCAATATTATAACATGTCAGTTAGTCCCAAATTGATCTATAGGCTCAATGCAATCCCAATCAATATCACAGAAAACTTGTATTCTAGAAATTGACAGAATAGTTTGAAAAAAAGGTACGTAAACTGCAAAGGACCCAGAATAGCCAAAACAATTTGAGGAAGAACAAATCTGGGAGACAAACAATCCTTGATTACAAGACTTACTAGAAAGCTAGCATGATCAAAGTAGCTTGGTATTCACATAAAGATAGGTACACACATCAGCGAAATAGAATAGACAATCCATCCACATATATAACTGTTGATTTTCTACAAAGTTACCATGGTCATTCAATGGGGAAATGATACTATTTTCAACAAATCGCACTAGAACAAATGGATACCCAAATGCAAAAGAAAGAAATGTCAAACAATGACACACACCATGCATAAAAATTAGACCTAAATATAGGCAATAAAATTATAAAATTTCTAAAAGAAAATACAGGAGAAAATCTTTGTAACCTTTGCTAAAGTAAAGATGTCTTAGACTACAAAAAAAACAAACCATAAAATAAAAACATTAACAATTTGAATGTTACCAAAATTAAAAACATTTGCTCCCCATATGACACTACTAGAAAAAGGAAGAGTTAAGTACTAAACTGGGCAAAAATATTTGTAAAACATATAACATTAGAGACTTGTATGTAACACAAATAAAGAATTCTTACAACTTAATAATAAGACAACCAAACTTACTTTTTTTAAATGGTCAAAACGTTTGACCAAATACTTTATAAAAGAAGGTATATGAATAGTAAATAAGTACAAAAAAAGATGCTTCAGCTCATTAATTATTAGAGAAATCCCTACCACAACATCGTTTGATCGTTTAGAATGATCAAAGATAAGATGGATTGTGGCAAGGAAGTGAAGCAACTGAAACTCTTATATATTGTTGATAGAAATGACATTTAGCAGTTTCTTATCAATTTAAATCTACACTTACTACTATAAGACTCAGCAATTCACCACCTAGATATTGATCCAAGAGAATGAAAATATTTGTCCACACAAAGACTTGTACTTAAATGTTCACAGCAGCTGTATTCATGATAGCCAAAGATCAATCCAACTATGCATCAACTGATGACTCAGAAAACAAATTGTGCTATATCCATAAAACATAAGGCTACTCAGCAATAAAAGGAACTAACAACAGATGTATAGATGAATCTCAAAAATGTTATGCTAAGTGAATTAAGCCAGATGTAAAAGCATACATATTAGTACGATAGCATTTATATGAAAACCTAGAAAATTCAAAATAATAGTGAAAGCAAAACAGATCAAAGATTGCCTGGGATGGGTTGGGGAGAAAACTGAGTGTGCAAAGAGGGAACTTTTTTAGGATGATGGAAATGTTCTATATCTTGATTGTGCTGTTGGTTTCAATATCATACACAGTTGTTAAAACTCATCAAATTGCATAATTAATATTGATTAATTTTATTGTATGTAAATTAAATGTCAATTTAACAAAATTAAATGTGCCAGACATCAAGATAAATATTTGGTATTTATTGTTAGAGAACTGATGATGGCTGTATTTCATAAAATCTTTCACACTCTATTCTCTTAAGCATGTTGGCTCCCTTTAGTGTATTTGACATCAATTTGATTTACATGAAGTTTTGCAGGAACACATATAAATCCAGAAGTGAGGAACACTTATTGCACTGCTATCAAAAATATTTGTGCTTTATCAGGAAACAGACACTCTAAGATTTAAAGACATAGTACATACAGGTCTACCCCCAAAATACTATACCACCCATTTTTTGGTGCATAACCGTATTACTTTGGGATCAAAAGTTAGAAGTGAATCACTGCAGCCAAAATGTGAAGGTCCCTCCCCACCTTTGCAAGTGAGAACCAACAATTATTTTCTTGGTATCCAAGTAATGACAAACCAAAAGGAGTCCAAGAAATATAAATATAAACTGACTTTTCCTTCCTCAAAGTACGTCTTGAGGATGGACTGGTATTACAGAGAGAATTGTGTCCCCCAGAAAGGTATGCTCAAGCCTGAACTTCCAGGCTGGTGAATGTGATCCTCTTTGGAGGCAGGATCTTTGCAGATGTTATTAATTATGATTAGGGCAAACTAGGTTAGAGTGCCCCAATACATGTGGCTGCTGTCCTCACACGAAGAGGAAGTTTGGATGTGGACAGAGAGATAGACAGGCCAGTGACTAGGGTGGACACTGAGCCACACCCCCAGCCAGGACATACACTGGACACCACCCACCCCAGAACCCCAGGACATCATTCACCCTAGAACCCAGAACCCCAGGACACCATCCACCCCAGAACCCCAGGACCCCATTCACCCCAGAACCCCAGGACACCATCCACCCCAGAACCCCAGGACACCATCCACCCCAGAACCCCAGGACACCATCCACCCCAGAACCCCAGGACATCATTCACCCCAGAACCCCAGGACATCATTCACCCTAGAACCCAGAACCCCAGGACACCATCCACCCCAGAACCCCAGGACACCATTCACCCCAGAACCCCAGGACATCATTCACCCTAGAACCCAGAACCCCAGGACACCATTCACCCCAGAACCCCAGGACATCATTCACCCTAGAACCCAGAACCCCAGGACACCATCCACCCCAGAACCCCAGGACATCATTCACCCCAGAACCCCAGGGCATCATTCACCCTAGAACCCAGAACCCCAGGACACCATTCACCCCAGAACCCCAGGACATCATTCACCCCAGAACCCCAGGACACCATCCACCCCAGAACCCCAGGACACCATTCACCCCAGAACCCCAGGACACCATCCACCCTAGAACCCAGAACCCCAGGACACCAACCACCCCAGAACCCCAGGACACCAACCACCCCAGAACCCCAGGACATCATTCACCCTAGAACCCAGTACCCCAGGACACCAACCACCCCAGAACCCCAGGACATCATTCACCCCAGAACCCCAGGACATAATTCACCCCAGAACCCCAGGACATCATTTACCCTAGAACCCAGAACCCCAGGATACCATCCACCCCAGAACCCCAGGACATCATTCACCCTAGAACCCAGAACCCCAGGACACCATTCACCCCAGAACCCCAGGACATCATTCACCCTAGAACCCAGAGCCCCAGGACACCATTCACCCCAGAACCCCAGGACACCATCCACCCCAGAACCCCAGGACACCATTCACCCCAGAACCCCAGGACACCATTCACCCCAGAACCCCAGGACACCATCCACCCCAGAACCCCAGGACATCATTCACCCCAGAACCCCAGGACATCATTCACCCTAGAACCCAGAACCCCAGGACACCATTCACCCCAGAACCCCAGGACATCATTCACCCCAGAACCCCAGGACACCATCCACCCCAGAACCCCAGGACACCATCCACCCTAGAACCCAGAACCCCAGGACACCAACCACCCCAGAACCCCAGGACACCATTCACCCCAGAACCCCAGGACATCATTCACCCTAGAACCCAGAACCCCAGGACACCAACCACCCCAGAACCCCAGGGCATCATTCACCCTAGAACCCAGAACCCCAGGACACCATTCACCCCAGAACCCCAGGACATCATTCACCCTAGAACCCAGAACCCCAGGACACCAACCACCCCAGAACCACAGGACATCATTCACCCCAGAACCTACAGACTCCAGCCAAGCTCACTTCTCAATGTGGATTTCTGGCCTGGAGAACCACGAGACAATACATTTCTGTTGTTTTAAGCCACCATTTGGGGGTACATTATTATAGTAGCCCCAGGACACTAAGACAAATGGAGAGAAGGGAGGGGCACATGATAATTAATTATGAACATTCCAGAAACCAGTGTGCTGGTGCTGCACAGGGTGCAGTGCTGGGGGCTCTGACTGGAAACCCGTAACACCTACTCTCTTCAGGCTTCCAGCTCATAGACCACACTATCTTATGAGAGTGTCTGTTCATCTCCACTAGAACTACTCTATAAACAAATGACACTTTAGAACAAATAGTGAGAAGTAAATTATTAAATTATGCAAATCATAAATAAGCAACAAATTTAGACTGTTTTTTTTTTTTCAGTTAATGCCAAGTCATTTCTTCAGAATATGCAGCATTTTATAAAATTTCCAGGACAGGGAGATCACAGTTCAACAAATATTCATGAAACTTCTATTTTCTACAATATTATATTCCATGTGGTGGGACAGAGAGCAAAAACCAGGTAGGATCCCAGGCACGGTCAACTTTAGTTGAGGAAACAAAGCCTAGGAAGGTAGACTGAGGGACCCATCACTGATGCCATTTCTTCGTGGCAACACTGGTGTACATCTGCTC
The DNA here is from genome assembly GCF_023851605.1 of Tamandua tetradactyla. NCBI lineage: Eukaryota > Metazoa > Chordata > Mammalia > Pilosa > Myrmecophagidae > Tamandua > Tamandua tetradactyla. Next base: position 169,450,904 of record NC_135333.1, read on the forward strand.
CAATATATTAATATACATATCGGCAATGTTTGAGTTTAACCTCTTGTCACTCCTTCTCTGAAGTGTACCATTCTGCTCTTAAATAAACACTACAGAGCCCCTTCTTTCTTTTTCACCATTATGCTCATCTTGAGAAATGTGCACCTGCCACAGATAACAATGTAAGAAGCCTGGCAGAGAAGGAGGAAAACACAGAAAGAACAGAGGGTGAACTAGGCATTTAACAATTTATTAAGAATGAATACCCAGCACTTCAAGTTTATAAAGTCATGGGAAATAACACAAGAAAGAAGAATTTATAAAACAAAAGAACCCCCAACTTCAAACCCCTTTTATGAGAAATTCTAGCATATTAAAACATTACTATATAACTTGTTAGCTACTAAGAGGATTCTGACTGAATTCTAAGTCTTTCATCCTGTTGGGAATAATCAGAAAAAGTGGAAACTACAAACAGGAACACAAAACAGATACAAAAATCAATGGCAGGGCAGTGAAAGAAGTTCTGCATCAATATCTGATCTTACTATTTTTCGATTTTTAATGACAACTTGCTGGTGCATCTATAAGAAGGAAATTCCCCCTGTGCTTTAAGAGCATTTCACTAAGGTCACATGACACCAAAGTGGTGGAAAAGTGGGCATCAGTAATCCTGAAACATAACATCAGAATTTGACAAAGAATAGGACACTGAAAGGAGAATGGATCATGCTCTTGGTATGAATATTTTCAAAACCAACTCAAATAAACGCATAACACTGAAACTGAGGAAAAGGGAAAGTCTGAAAAGTTTCTAATGAGCAAGAGATGGCAAGTGGATCATTTTAGAATGCTCGTTACTAACCCCTCAGATGTGTCGTGTGTAACCTCTAATGTCTTCACATGGTGCTCAGTCTCTACTGTTTTATTTTCATGAACTGAACTTGTAGATTTTATAAGGGCTTTCCCAGAGACCTAATTAAGAAGAAAACTGGTTCTTAAGTTAGGGCAGCAGTGATAGCAATGAAACAGAGGGTCACAGAAAATGTTAAGCGTTGTAGCTTTGTGATAGTGGATGGCACAGTTTCAAGACAATTTAAGGAGCAACAGAAGGAGCTCAAATTTGGACATGTTGCAATATGAGGCACTTTTGGTGCATCCAAACCAAAATGTTGATCCTCTAGGCAGTTATAAATGGGATCTGTAGCTCAGGAAAAAGATCTAGGTAGAAGAGAGTTGAAACTATGAGACAGACTTATGGGTTCAACACAGAGAAGCGTCATCCAGTCCAGGAACTGAAGGGAGAACCAAAGGAGAAGAGTATTATAGAAGGTGAGGGAGAGGGAGCAATTAGAATTGAATAGCTCAAGGTGCACTGAGTCAGATATTATAATGTATTACTTGACCTTTCTATTGTAGAAAAACCCTTGACATATTGAGGGTAAATATAATGAAATAGTGCAAAGAGAGTGCAAAACGAAGACCTAAAGGGTTCAGCTCTGGAAACAGGAAAGGAACAGTAGAATACTACTAAGACTTCAAGACAAATTATAGTGTACATAAAAATGCTTTAAGCTAAACACACTTAGAATTAATACACTGTCTGGCTACTCAATATAAATTCACATGATTTATGCCAAAAATTCAACTTCATTCTACAGAGGGAAAAAAAATCATTTTCTCTCCTTTTACTAAAAGGACTTCTGAACTTTGGGAGAAAGTCTGCAATGATTAATAGAAGGCTGCTAGAAATGTTCATTTAGAGAAAAATTTTAATCTTTTATACATAAAAATGATATTCCAAGACATCTATCAGTAGAAATTATATTTTAGTTGTTTTTGTTCCAGGGAAATTATAGTTACATTGGACTTTCTAGACTTTCCTATGGGAGGAGTATCACACTCTAATAGTTAATTGAAGGTAAGGACAGAGTTTACGGCCTGCTGCCAAGTTCTCTCCCCTCTCAGCTCACATTGAATTTAGTGCTGTGATAAACTCTCTTAAATCCACATCTAATGCTCAAGCAATAGGAATAATATTTTGGAAATATTAACCTAATGTATTATCTACATTTCCCCTAAATTATGGTGGCTTGTGTTTCCCTCCTATTTTATCACATAACCTATCAGATGAGATTAGCGGAGTTTCTGAGCAAGAGGAATCTGTTGCTCATTTCCCCTGCTATAAGCCAGAAACATTGCAAACTCTCCTTAAAGAATTGTTGTGTCTAAAATGGTGCTTCTAGGCAGGCCACGTGGCTCGGCAGGCAGAATTCTCACCTGCCAGGACAGAGACCTGGGTTCGATTCCCGGTGCCTGCACATGCAAAAAAAAAAAAAAGATGTGCTTCCTGAGCAGTGAGTTAGACACGGTCATGGGAGAGATCTGAATAAAGAAGATGGGAAAAAGCTTTTCTCACGTCACCAACAATTGTAGAGGGATGGCACAGAGCATCAGAAAAGTTTTCAGGTTGAGAAAACCCTTAGAAGGTGACCAGGACGCAGCTAAGACTTCAATTAGTGAACTCAAGTGCTTTCAGTCACCAAGCTACTAATTTGAGTCAAGATATGTTTGATTTCAGGGACAGTGTTTATCCCTTTTCTACGCATGATCCTATAGTGGTTCAAATGATCCCATCAAGCATCCACCTGCCCCAAGAAAACACGTGTTCATTTTGCCTCTTAACTGCTGCCATTTCTCCCTTCTGTGCCCTTGGTCCTGCCAGCTGCCTTTGTATTACATCCATCGCTAGTTTCAAAACCCAATGAATTTACCTAAATTATCCCTTAATGAAGTATAACTTTGTATGTACTTCTCTAAAACAACCTGGCAGTCTATACCAGAGCATTAAAAATATAATAACCCTTGTTCAGTGATTTGCTTTTTCTGAGGAAATATAATCAAACATAAAAAGATTTATGCATAAATCTTATGCAGCATGTAACTTATAACAGCAAACAAATGGAAACATAATAAATGTGTGGTCCTTGATTAGATGACTCAGGAAAAGAGTGAAGGAACCTTAATGAGGATGATTGAACAATGGCAGTGGTACATTCTTATAATGGAATAATATGTAACCACTAATATATGCATTCATATAGGAATAGGGTAAAGATAAAATGCTAAGTGAAAAAAAAGCAGCATGTATTTATAGAACGATTCCAATCTTGTATATATATGAAAACATGTGTACAGGTGTATGAATACGAAAAAATGCACAGAAATGTTATTAATTCATTCTTGCAGGCACTCACTCATCTAAAACCTACACACACACATTTACTACTACCTAACTTTTCTGAACAAAACAGACATGGTACTTTCCTTACAGAGTTTATGGCATAGTAAGGGAGGGACCTGTAACAAGCAATTACGGTAAAATTAGTTATATTTTCATTTTTTTCATTTTCCATCTTCTTCATAGTGAGTGCAAATTCCACAGTGGTAGCGAGCAGGTTTATCATGCTTGTCACTGCAGTTTCAGCACCTACCATGTAGGGCACGATCATAAATATTTTACGAATGTAGAAGAAGCACAGACACTAAACAGGAGTGAATATTAGGTCTTAGCCACAGACCTAAGAAATTTAGGAGGTCTGAAAGCTTTCCTCAGAGCAAATGCCATTTAAAATGCGCCAAAGGCAGAGCAGTAGGCTTGGAAGACTGTGGGAGCAGAAAGTGGCTACGGGTAGGAGAGAAAGTGTCGTGTGAACGGACAGAACCAAACAGGGTTGTCTCTGGGTCAGGGGAGATTTCTTGCTCCAACTTTCTGCAATGAACAGGCAGGAGAAACAATATTCTGAAAAAGACAGATTTAAAATCTCTGACTTCTTCAAGATCACCCAGATTCTACATGTTCATTTCCTTACTTTGAATTGTCTATGCTTAACATACAATACTGAACAAACTACTGCAAACTCAATGTTCTACTCCAGAGAGATTCTGTATTTCCTCCTAGAATCAAAAGTCCTTTCAGGTCAGTTACAATTTTTTCTTTCTTTTATTTTGCACTTTTCACAGCACTGCTATATGCCTTCCACCTAATACGTATTTAAAGACTTATTAAATAAACTATATGTGGGTACAAACAGAAATTGGCCTCATGAAACCTGTAATTCCAATCTTATTATTTGATGCTAGTTAGTGTTCCAACGACTTTCTGAACTAGTTACAGAGGAATTAGAGAGAATTACAAAGTGTCTCTATAGACATCCTTACAGTTTTATTAAAGAAATTATCTTATTTGATAAAAATATTTTGTACTTCAATTGGATTAAAAAATAATGCTATTTATTATCCCCAAATCTTAGAACTGGATGGTTTTGATTTCTTTCCAGGGTAAAGAAGAGGGAAAACTATTTTGATGGTCAAGTAACCATGACTACAGTTTTCAGCCTCATAAAATGTGCTATTTTTATACCTTGTGTGTTGGTTAAAATAATAATCTATTCTTGTAAATAAAACCTGTGCTTGGAGGGCCCGCCCTTCATCTTGCGACAGAAAGTTTAAAATCCTTCATCTGTCCAACAATTAGTTTCTGGAACTAATTATTTCCAGTAAATACCACCATGTAGGGAGTGCACGAGGCCACAGAGATGGCCCCCGCCAAAAGCACTTTTTAAACTGCTACTTGGGTCGTTATTAAGATAACTCCCTCTTAACATTATTCTCTCCCTTCTTAGGGAGGAGGAATAACCCTCAATGTCACATTCCAGCCCAGGTCTCAAGGGTGGGACAAATGGGACACAGAAGGCCGGGGAGGAGTGACCACTGTGGCCTCAGCTGTCAGGGCAGGACCCAGCCAGCGAGTCCTGCCCCCACCCCCCATGCAGCCCCCCACCCCGCCCCCATACACACAAAGGAAGTAGAAACTCCTACTTCGAAAATGACATTTTAGGCTATTCAAGAAACTTTACAATTGCCACTGCTGTTGCCTAAAATTTCAAATTATATTAGACAATGTTTGGCTTCTCTGATGACATTTCATAAATAGAGTGTATAATATATAGAGATGTTTAACCTTAACGATAGAGTCCAAAGACCCTCTATGAATATGCAGACCATGTAAATACTTTCAAGACAGGCTCTCTGTCCATATTAATACAGTAGAAGCAAAATTTTCCTTGACTGGGTTCTTTTAGCTTTATTTATTTTAGTAAAATTGTATCAGTAGAACCATCTTGGTGACTGATCTAACAGAGTCCCTATTTCTTATCCTGACAGCTAGAAACACAGGACTATGAAATGTACACACAGGATGGCTAGTGCAGACCCTTTCTAAGGTACTGCAGTTTAGAGGGTCGTGACACAGGAAGCCACTACCGGGCAGGGAAGAATTTTGCTGTCTCTCCTACAGCACAAAGGAGGTGTCTAACCTAACGTCTGAACTGAGGTCGGGAACAAAAAAGAAGTGAAAAGAATAACCAACCTTCTTTTCCTCCTTGGCCAGAGAAAAAGGTTGGAATATAGAGCTGTCCAAAGGTTGAACTGAAGGGGAGGAGAGAAGAAAAGTATGAAGATGAAGATGATGATGAAAAAGGAAAGGATGGCAGACCACGAACAACCTCATCTTGTGAAGTGGCATCATACTAATGAAAGGAAACACTAGCTTTGTCAGGGACCAAACAGAGATCATGCAGCCAGAATTTTGTGACTTAGAATTTTGCCTTTTTATTGAGAAATGCTTGAAACTTTGGAGTTCAATTTATTTATGAAGAATACCTAAAATCATCTCATTAATGAAGTGGGTGGGCATCACAAATAAAGGGGTACTACCCGCAATGAATGCCACATGAGAGCAAATAACTTTCTGTTAAAATACTTAAGAATTCTTCTCATGCAAATATCTGCATGTTAATAAAGGAAAACACTCATTGACTTCAACAAATGAACCTCAGTAAAAACAATCCAGCAATCAAGAAGTAATTACAAAACATGAATTGCGAAACTACTGGTAAATAACTTTTACATTTGGTTTCATTAGTTCAGTGAAGCAAAGTGGATACCTTGTTTCAAAGGATATCTCAGGAAATGTAACTGTAGAATTAGGATGTAACAATTGCACTCAAATTCCACAGAAACTTGTTACAAGGAAGCTACCTACCCTGATGCTCCCTCCACCATAAATGGAAAGCAATTTTGTTCATAATAACAACCCTATCTTGAGTCTTTTCCAATTTGCAAAGGGCCTATACACAGGACCCCAGGCAGCCTGCCCGAGGGGTGTTGTCTCTAACTTCACAGGTTGGGCAGCACAGCAGCACCACAAACCAGCTTCAACGTCGTCAGAGCCTGTGCTGTCAACGCGAGTCTGTGCCTTTGGGGGAGTGATTTAAACTCCCTGCACCTCACTTTCCTCCCGTGTAAAATGAAGGTGCTCATCTGCTCATGGGGCTGGGGGGGGGGGGGTCATGCAGAGTAAAGGAATTAGTAACTGTGAAGTACCTGAAACAACAACCTGCACTCACGTGGGGAGTTAGCTATGGTTATGGCAGCTAAACCTTAGGTTCAAAAAACTGGCCTATAAAGAGTTGGAGCTCAAACTCTAATCTATTACATAGGGCCCTGCGATTTTAATCAAGCCTTAAATTTCAGTCCCAAATTGGGCAAAGCAATATGCTAGTTTTGGAAAAACACAGTCTTCAGAGTGGGCTTGGGTTAAATAATATCTCCACCATTTGGGCAAGGCACATATCAAATAAGCCTCAATTTTACTTTCATGAATAGAGACTTAATTACTTTCATTAATAGAGACATTAATTAATTAAAAAATTTACTCACGTAATAGAGACATTAATATCCAATACATACAGTCATATAAGAATTAAATGACAACAATGCTATAAGACACCATGGAAGGATTTTATAAACTAAAAATTGATTCCCTTACAATATTAGGCCTCATTGGAAATACTTTTCAGAATTCCCCAAACATAATGTTTACAGTTGCCAGTACAGCATAGGATATACAGTTTCCTACCACAATACGTACAACTATTTTGAGAAACTCTATTAAGCATTTGCACTGGTGTTATTAGAAAATTGTGTGGCAAATGATACAAATTGTTCTCAATTGCCTGAGTATTTTATAAATTCTTTTCCTTTCAAAAAGTAAAAATTAATGAGATGAAGATTTCATTGCAAATGCTGAAATGTGCTAAATACTTTTTTATAGAAAAAGGGGAATCTCATCAACATTATTAGGCCTCAAATCATTTTAGAAAATATAAAACTAATTATGTTTAACAAATTAACATTACATTAGTCTAGCTAAGCATCCCACGATCTTTCTTTCAGCAATATGTTCCACATATTAACTCATATTAAAGGAAAAAGTTTCAAGTAAATCTACCCAGATTAAAAAGGCCCCAATATAACACCTTTTAATACCTTTAGGTTAAAACAATTCAAATCAAAACACATATACTTTGTGCATACTACATGGCATACATCAGCTTTTACATTAAAAGTTATACGCACGTAATTCTTCAATTCTACCTTTAAATTAACCCTAAAGGACTTTTTCACCAACATCCTAAATTATAGCATAAGTTTTATAAATGACAACAATCAACACAGTACAATTCTTTGGTAAATGTTTATGACATCAATTTTAATAGATGTATGCCATCTGTGAAATATGATTTGCTGTGATCCAAGGCTAGCTATAAACTAATTTTAAAGCCAGAAACTTCCTTGTCAAAGCACATCTTTAATAGACTCTTTGATATGAATAAACATATACATGTCGATAAATTCAATAAACATAGTCTGATACTAATTTCACATAATTTTGAATTCTAAAATAAATTTCAACTCTAAAATTCTACGGTTCCATAACTGTGAGTACAAAAAAAGGAACCCATATCTAGCACAGAAATGCACATTGGATGATTTGTTAAATTTACCAATTTTCTCACAGGTAATAACAGCACTACCTCCTCATACTCTTGGACTTTACCCATGTAGATTTTTAATGGAGCTGTATTACATTCATCTCATGATGCGGGAAAAAATGGGAAGTATCTATATGGTTGGGGTTAGAATGCAGGACCCAAAGAAGAGACCAAGAGAGGATACTGATGAGCTAAGAATGGCCTCATTTCTCTTATGTAGATTCCCAGGACTTCTGATTGTTGGGTCATTTGGTGAGTTTTTATTGAATTTTTAAAGAAACTGCCTGTCATGGTTAGGGACAGGTGTCAACTTGGCCAAATTGTGGTACCTGTTCATCTGATTGGGCAAGCGCTGGCCTGTCTGTTGCAATGAGGACATTTCACAGGATTAGGTCATGATCACGTCAGCTACATCCACAGCTAATTCCATTTGTAATCAGCCAAAGGGGAGTGTCTTCTGCAATTAGTGATGCTAAATCCAATCATGGGAAGCCTTTTAAGGAGGACTCAGAGGAGACAGGTTGCATTCCTGCTTTGGCTGGTGAGCCTCTCCTGTGGAGTTCATCCAGGCCATCCATTGGAGTCATCGGCTTCGCAGCCTGCCCTGTGGATTTTGGACTCTGCATTCCTACGGTCACGTGAGACACTTTCATAAATTTTATATTTGCAAGTGTTCCCTGTTGATTCTGTTTCTCTAGAGAACCCTAACTAATACACTGCCAAACTATTTTCCAAAGTGGCAGTCCAATTTTACATTCCGACCAGCAATGCATGCAGCTTCCAGTGTCTCCATTACCTGACCAACATTTTTGTCTTGTTAATTATAGCCATTAAAATCACATCTGATTTACTCTGCATTTCGCTAATGACTCACGACATCAACCAACTTTCAACAGGCTTATTATCCATTTGTGTATGTTCAGGGAGACAGCTATTCAAATATCTTCCTATTTTATTTGGGTTTCTTCTTACTATTGAGCTTTGAGAGTTCCATATATATAATCTGAATGTAAGAACTTCAGTAGATATATGATTAGCAAATAATTTCTCCCAGGCCATGACTTGTTTCATTTTCTTGATGATATCTTCTGAAATGAAAAATATATATACCTTTGAATTTTGATGAAGTCCAATTCATCTCTTTTCTTTCTTCTGTGGGTTTTGTTTTTAGTATTGTATCGAAGAACTCTTTAGCCAATCTAAGATCATGAAGGACTTCAGCCATGATTTCTTCTAGAAGTTGTACAGGTATATAGTCCTTACATTTAGGACTATTATTCATTTTGAGTTAATTTTTGAATAACATGTAAGAAAAAGGACCAAGTTCATATTTTAACATATGGATCATTTTTTATTTTTGAAATAATTCATAAGGGTTTCATTTCTTCCTACCGTGTAGAAAGCTGGAAAGAGTGTTTCATTCAAGACTGGATAACCTGTGAAATAGATTTGCTTGAGCCTAACAGAGAGCTGAGTTTATAGGGCAGCCAAGCAGCTGGAAATCTAAGGAAAGATTGATTACTCCAAGAAGAGATAGATTGCAAACACTGGTTCACTTGTGGCAGAGCATGAAGGAAGACATATCAATGCCATAAAAGGATACAAATCTCCAATACACATGAAGCAGAAATTGACAGAATTGAAAGGCTAAATAGAAAAACCTACAATTATAACTACAGACTTAAGAATCTAAAAAATTAAGAGGAAAAGTGAACCCAATGCAAGCAGAAAGAGGGAAACAAGATAAAAGCATCAACAAATGAACCTAAAAGCAGGAAAACATTGGAGAAATTCAATAAAATTTTAAAAACTGGTTCCTAGAAAAGATCAATAAAATTAGTAATTATCTAGCCATATTGATAAAGAAAAAAATAAATAAGCCAAAAAGTTACTACTTCAGGAATAAAGTAAGGACCATCACTATAGATCCTACAGATATCAAAATGATAATAAAGGAGTGTTATAAACAACATCACCCAATAATTCAACAACTTAAATGAAGCAGACCTATTCCTTGGCTGATACAAATCACAAAAGCTCATACAAAAAGCATGAGATTATTTGACTATTCCCAATGTATTTTTTAAATTGAATTCATAGATAAAAACATTTCAGAAACTCCAGGCTGAAATGGCTTATCTGAAAGATACATGAAAGGAATAATACCATTTCTACACAAACTCTTCCAGAAAATAGAAGAGGAGGGAACACTACCCAATGCATTTATGAAGCCAGTATTATGCTAATCAAACCAGACAAACAGATAATAAGAAATGAAAACTACAGACTAATAACCTCCATTAACTTAGATGCAAAAATCCTCAATAAAATATTAGAAAATCATATCCAGTGATATATACAAAGTATAAGTGGAGGTTATTCTTGAAATGAAAGGTTAGGTCAATATTCAAAACATCAACTGATGTAATTCATATCAACAGACTAATGAAGAAAAATCATAGATGTAGAAAAAGCACTCAACAGCATTTAATATTCATTTATGATGAAGACTCCCAGCATATAGGTACAGAAACAAATGCCCTCAAGCAGAAGTGTGTCTATAAAATATTTACTGATAAAATCATATTTAATGGAGCAATACTGAATGTTTTCTAAGATTAGAAACAAACTAAGGATGTATGCTCTCTCTACTCAACTTAACTTTGTAAGTGAAGCAATAACCAGTTCATTAAGACAATAAAAAGAAATAGAAGACAGACATATTTGATAGGAAGAAATAAAACTGTCTGTATTTACAACAGATACATATTATAATTCTTAACATACAACAGATACAATTGTCTACGTAGAAAATACCAAAGAATCTACAAAATAACTACTAGCATTAATGAAAATGACAAGTTCATTTAGTAAGACAAAATTGTATTTCTATATAGTAGCAACGAACAATGAGGAACTGATTTTTTTTTATAAAACAGTCCTTTACAGAATCATCAAAAACTTGAAATGCCTAGGTGCAAAGTTTACAAAATATGTTCAAAATCTATATGCTGGAAACTGCAAAACACTGAGGAGAAAAGTTTTTTAAAACTAAATAATGGATAGATAAACCATGTTCTTGGATTGGAAAACTCAGCATTGTTAAGATTTTAATTCTCCCCCCAAATATCCACAGGTTCAGTGCAATTACAATCAAAGCCCAGTAGGATTATCTATAGATATCAACAAAGTGATTCTAAAATTTAAATGGAAGGGCAAACTAACCAAAATAGCTTGAAAGAGAGGAAAAGAATTAGAGGAATCATACTGCCAGATACCATTTCCTACATTAGAGCAACAAAAATTGAGACAGTGTGGCAGTGGTGAAAGCATAGCCATACAGGCCAATGAAAGAGAAGAGAGAGTTGAAGGGGGAGAAAAATATATATATTTGTTGATTTCTAGCAAAGCTGCAGAGGCATTTTTATAAATAATGCATAGTTGTTTTTAACGAATGGTGCTGCAACAATTAGACATCCACATGCAAACCAAAAGAAATGAAGAAAAATACAACAAACAAACCTCTAACCATACTCAACTCTATATGCAAAATATATAAAACCTAACTCAAAGTGCATCTTAGGCCTAAAAGCAAAATCTCAAAACTATAAAACTTCCTGGAAAAAAACATGGGAAAAAAGCTTTGTGACTTTTAGTTAGGTAAAGATTTCCTAGCTATGAAAGCCAAAGTATGATCCCTAAATGAAAAAAAAATTTTTGATAAACTACACTTCATCATAATTAAGGACGTTTGCTCTTTGAAAGATACTTTTAAGAAGCTAAAAAAAAAAAAGTTACATAGACATGAAACGAATGTTATTGACTTGTATCAATAATATATAAAGAACTCAACATTTAATTCAAAAAGTAAACTCAATTTTTTTAATGGAAAAAATATAACAGACACTCCAAAGAAAATATAAGGATGGCAATTAAGAACACGAAATGATGTTCACCATCTTTAGCCATTAGGGAAATGCAAATTAAAACCAAGAGATACCACTGCATATCTATTAGAATAGCTAAAATCAAAAATAATTGACAATACCAAATACTAGGAAGGACATAGAGCAAATGGAATTCTCATATATCGCTGTTGAGAATGCAAAAATGAAAAAAGCACTTTGGAAAAACAGTGCAGGAGTTTCTTATAAATTAACCATAGGATCCAGAAATTCCACTCTTAGGTAGAAAAAGAAATGGAACTTATATTCACATAAAAACCAGGATGTGAATGTTACACCATCTTTATTTATAACCACAAAAACCTGGAAACATCCTTACTGTCCTTCAGCCAGTGAAAGCGTTAACAAATTGTGATACACAATGGAATACTACTCAAAAGAAATGAACTAATGGTGCATGCAACAATATGGATGAATTTCAAACACTTAATGCTAACTAAAAAAAAAAAAAAAAAAGCCAGACTTAAAAGGCGACATACTATATGAATCCATTAAAGTGACATTCTAGAAATGACAACTCTATAGGGACAGAAAATATATCAGTAGTTGTTAAGGGCTGTGTGTGGGGAAAGAGCCCCACTACAGAAGGACACTTGATAATTTATTGGCCTGATGGAACTATTCTATGTCCTGACTGCAGTTGTAGTTATATGACTACATGCATTTGTCAAAACTCATTGAGCTGTACACCCAAAAAAAAAAAGTGAATTTTATACTTTGTAATTTGCACCTTAATAAACTGGACTAAGTATTCTTACAAAATTTATACTCATAGGTAATGTTTCTTCATTTACCATTTAATTCACCAAACATTTATTGAGTTCCTTTTAAGTGCCAAGCAGTTATATAGGTGGAGGGAATAAAAAGGGTGAATAATATAATAATCCCTATCCTTTCAGCATTTAATGTCTCTCTAGTGAGAGAGAAACAAATAAAAATACAATTTTAACAGTGCGATAAATGTACACACACCATGATTCCATGTCTTTTACTAAATAGTTTCAGGAAATTTGAACATACTCCCTAACAAACAAAGAGTGTTATGGAGACTCAGATACACAAACTCCAAGACTGGATTCAAGTCATCAGCCTGTCAAGTATTTCCTCAATACACTCTGATCTTTAAAGCAATCATGTACGACATTCTCTCAACTACCTCATTTCCTTTGAAAAGCATCTGTAATAACATGGGATACAAAGTAACTCTGCATTGAAGTTTCCTCAGGGAAAAATGCTCATTATTACTTTAGGAGAACTTTCACAAAGATGATTTCAACAATAACAGATTTTTTTTCTCGTGAGTGGTATCAATCATTTCTGCTAGACCTTTAAAAATGTCAAACGAGTCCCATAAAATGGACATTGCAGCTGATGATAGTATCTCCAGCAATCAGCAATCCTGAACACTCCATTAAATAAAACTGAATAGTTCTATGTTTCTTGGCCTCTAAGATTGCAAAGCCATAAAAATGAGCTGCACACCTGAATAACTTTTCTTTAACCAAGTGCTAAATTATTTTTTCTTTTAAGTACCTCAGTTAGCCTACCTCTGAACCTAGAATAAATTGAAAGAGGGGCAAGTAAATGGGGACGTCTTAAATTATGTACAAAGGTGAAAAGTATTCTTAAAGATTCTAACAAGAAGTGGGAAGTTACCACCTGAGTTTTGAATCTATAATAACTCCATGGTAGAGATGAGAGGTTAAGTGACAAACAGGGTGACAAACACCCTCCTCATTTATGGAGGATGAAGGGAAAAAAGACTAGGAACCTTTGATATCCAGGTAAGGGAGTAGTGATTTAATAGCAAGAGCTCTGATAGCAGACATATTTTATTCATTATTCGTCAATTACTAATCAAACACAGGCTGTCAGTCAAGCAGTGGGTATAAAAAGAACTCTAAAGAATTCTCACTTCCTTTAAAGAACTCATAGTCCAGTTAAGACACTCTAACAAAACAATAAAAATACAAGTCTCTAAGAGGAGCGAACATTTATTTGAGTGCACACTATTTGCCAAACTATTTCATTCAATCCTCACAACACACCTTACGAGGCAGCTACCATTATTATTTCCATTTTACAAATGAGGAAACAAGTTTAAAGTTATAACTGTCACAAGGTTAGCCACTTACTAACTAGTATTGAAACCACCTCTAACTGAATCTAGTAGCCTAACCCTGAGACAGCTACACTGCCTCCAAATCTGCTACTGCAAATATAGCGATGTTTAAAAACAGCAAAACAATTAAAACAGTAGGCACAAAGAGACAAGGGTACTGACTGGCCAAAGAGAAGCAGAAGAGGCTTCAGAGTTTGCTCTGAAAATAAACAGGAATTTTTCAGACAGGGAAATAGAAGAGGGGTATTCAAGTTTGGGGGTAGAGAATGTGTGGGAGCAGAGAGAGTTTGGGGAAACAAACCAGAATAAGATTTTTATCCATTTTCTAAAGCTGCTGTAACACACGTGGTGGTTTTAGACAACAGAAATTTGATCTCTCCCATTCCTGGAGGCCAGAAATCCAAATTCAGTCTGACTATTTCCACAGGGGTGCATGACCCGCAGAGACTCCGGGGGAGAACGGTTTGCCTCTTCCACTTTGTTTTGGCTGCTGAATCCCTTGGCTAGTACCTCATTCCCCAGTCTTCCCGGACAGCATCTTCACATCAGCCCCGTCCCCACGTCATCTCCCCTCTGGGTGCCTGTGTAAAACCTCCCTGTGCCCCACCCTTAGCAGGATTCATACAATTGTGTTTAGGGCCCACCCACATCATCCAGGACAATCTCTCCATCTCAGGATCCCTAACCACACCTGCAAAGAGCCCCCTATATAAAAAAGGCATTTGCAGATTTCAGGGATTGGCACCTTGTATCTTTTGCTGTCCTTTTTAGCCTCCCACAATTGTAAGAGGCTCAGCTGGTCAGAGTGGCTAAGGTGTGGAGGTGTAAAGACACGAGAGGGACAGCAGGTGGGAGGAGACTGCAGAAGCAGGAGGGGGCTGGACAGGTGAGCAGGGACCAGATGAGGAGGACTGGGATTGGCTACAGAGAACTTTGTATTTTATCGTATAGGTTTGGGTACAATTGAAGTATTCTGATTTGGAGCATGGCACTGTGATACCTGCATATCAGAGAAAGCTCGTTATGGAGTGAATACTGAAAAGAGACGAGTGTAAAGCAGGCATTTATTAAGACTCTGCAATCATTCAGGGAATAAAGGAAGGAATGAATAAGGTTATTACTAACTGGATATAGACAAAAGGACAGGGAATAATTTAGGATAACTCCTAAATTTCCAGCTTTGGCAAGTCGGTTGATAGTTGGGATAATCACAGAAAGGGACTACCATAGGAGGTCCAGATATGGACAGAGTGAACTTGGCTTTGGATCTGCTGATCAAGAAGTGTCTGTGCAACTTACAAATTGAGATTCTGACAGATAACTGGATACCTAAGTCTGGGGCACAAGACAAGGTTTTAGAAATTTCGAGGTCTAAATCTAATTTTCTCAACTTTAAAATTTAGAAATTAGATTTAGGAATCATCAGCCCTGAGTACTGACCATTTGAAATTCCCAAATGGTTGATAACTCAGTGTCGGTGGAAATCACGACTGCTGGGCAATGCCTCAAAACTCATGTTAACAGAACTGCTTCAACTTGGCTGCTGTTGAGTTTAGCCACCTAGGTTGTACCTGATTAGCTAATTTTCCTTCAACACTGTCTGCACCATTAAAAAAAATAATAATCTTATTGAAACCTGCAGTGGAGAAAACAGTGTTCAGGGTTCTATTTCTGTCCGAGTATACGCACTTGGGGCCCTGGTGTGAGGAACCTCAAAAGTGCAGAAGAGAACCGCCAGTCCTAAAAGGCTCTGGAAAGGAAAATTATTACTTAGAGATTCCTCTAGGGAACTGATGATGAAAAATTACATACCCCAGTGGTTCTCAAAACTTTTTCATCCTATCCGCCCAAGTCCCACATCAATTCTTCTACAAAACCAAATCACATAACTGCAGTGTTTTTGTGCTACCAGGATGGGACGAGGAGAAAGAGATTACCATCTTTATGAATGCTCAGGGAACACTCAATAAATGTTGCTAAAAAGGGAGCACCAAGTGGAGACGGAAAACAAAAAAGCTCCAGGAGGACTGCAGAGCCTAAAGATTTGACAAGCAGGTGTTTCTCTGGTCATCAAGTCTCTATTCAGAGACACACTGTAGGGTCAGGATAGCTGCTGGGAGAAACAATGACTCTGCCATTAGCCCTAAGGAGAGATCATTCACTAGTGCCAAGAGTGAATGCCAAGTCAGTGTAAGAGGGATTTCGAACTTCACTGGGGCAGAAATTGCTTCTAAGCAGGTTTCCTTAATCTAATCTCACAAAAGTTTAAGAAAATTGAAGGAATTCTTAGTATTCCAGACCCTGGTCCCTACTTACATCTCCAGCCTTATTTTTATCACTTTCAATTTTCAAGTACAAAGCCTTTTGTTCAAATGTAAATGATTACCATGTTGCTTCCCATGAGATCCAAGAATTCCAGCTCACCTTCTTATATCCCTTCTTCAAGCTGAAATGTCTTCCCTTTCTTCTCTCCACTTTCACAGTTCAATTGTCAAAGCCCAGCTCAGATTCTATTTAATTCAAGGAAATTTGCTGGGGCCATCCCAGCTATGAGCTATGATGCCTTTTCAATATTTCTGCCATAATTGCTGTAAACTTTGGAAATCAGCAAATGCCGCTCTGCATAAATTTCTGTTAGGCATATGTTCTATGCCTCTAAATGGATCATAAACCCCTCGGCGTCATCATATAATAGCTTATTGTGGTATCAGGTCTCAATAGAATGAAGATGAAAAAGACCATCCAAAAGCAGATCACAGAATACGTTCTAGCCTTTTATTCTAGTCTATGAAGACGGTGTTCAACTTTTTTACCAAATATTTTATTGTACATACTTTTCTTTCAATTAATATTTCAACTACTTTCTAACTAATACAATTTTATTTTCATAAGGGAGATTGCCTTGCTATCTTTTGTCTAATAGATCTAATCCATCTCCCAGATTTCAACACTGCCTTAAAACACAGATTATTTGCCAGAATAAACTGTATCGTTGGTTTAATTATCACATCATCTCATTACATTATTATATTAAGGAAAAGCAGAAAAAGTAACTAAGGGATTGCCTGTTGTATTATTTTACAATTTGCTTTACTGAAAAACAGTGCAACCTAATCTGAGAAGTTAATTTATTGATACAACCATTTTATATCTGACATGCTAGCTGGGTAGAGGTTTACAATAATGAATGAAGGCAGGATACAGAAATATATATTATGGTACAACTCTCCTCAAGACTTAGCCCTGTGATAGTTTGATACAATTGTTTTTTTTTTTTTAATTTTAAAACATTTGACACATAGATAGTTCTCTTACAAGCAAATGCTTCAACCTGGAAGAGAAGAGATAGTTCTCTTACAAGCAAACGCTTCAACATTTGTCAACCTGAAGATGACAAATCCTTCAATGAAAGGTAAAAGGCCATCAAAGGCAGAAATACGACCAGGTCTTCTTCTCCAAGACTGGGAATGGAAAGCAATATGTAAGTTAAACGATCTGCCACATAATTAATTACTGCTTTGGGAGAACCACTCCCCACCCACCCCACACGGGTCTGCTGATCAGTATCAAACACTCTCCTGGCTGTGGGGGTAGGACACTTGACCCAGAAGAGTCAGCCAGGGTTCTCCTCTGATCTTTCCTGGAAAAGTCCCGCATTTTCCCACTGTGATTGCAAAGCTGAAAGGACCAGCTGGCTGCTCCCTGCCTAACACGACACCAGGAAAAAGCGCGCAGTGTGGTGGGACAGCGGACCGTCCAAGCTCCCGTGGGTCCAGCAGGCCGCACCCCAGCTGCATGAGCCAATAAGTTGTCCGAAGCCAACCTTTGAACAAATCTACTTTGTTTCAGTTAATCAGAGTGCTAACTAATCAAAGCATCAACATTAAGATGAAACAGCATGACAGGCCAGGGGTTGCCCAGTTCCAAGCTTCTATTCCTTCGAATCCTAATGACAGCACTTTAGTGTCCACTGTTCCTAATTTTAGGCCTAAAGAAGATCTCCCATTAACCTTAAGCTGACACAACAATATACAAACATCCCAAATCATAGTAAGGAAATCAAGACCATTAATGATATGCTTTTATTCTGCAACTTAATTAAAGTTATATTTATAAATGTAACAGAAAGGGAGTTGGAAGATATCTATGAGATAATGCAGCTCAGGAATTCCTAAGGGGAATTTTAAAAATAATATCACTGCCAAAAAGGGTTCTGTGGTCACAAAAGTTTAGGAAACTCTGATTACACGCATCCCCTTTTGAGGACACATAACCTGTGTGGACTCTCAAGAGTCCAGCAGGAAAGAAAACTCATCAATTTCATAAACATATTTGACCGTAGAAACTTTGTATCAGTAACTCCTACTAACAGCCTAGAAATCAGAACTAGTAATTGCAGCACCATACAGGACATGCTGCTCTAATACCTTTATTTTACAGGTTAAAAAAGAAAGAAAGCAAGAGATGAATAGAAGTTTAATAGCAGTCCAGGTGAGACACTCCGGACAGCTGCAGAGTGGACCCAATCCAGGTTTCCTGGTTTCCCAGTCCCATCCCTCTCCTCCAGCCCTCCTCTAACGGAAGGCATTTAACCTAACCACCACCTTGCAACTGCAAATCCCCCCTCTAGGCTAAAATAATATTTCATAAAAGCACACTAACGTGTGTTTTTGACACACACTGCCTCAATTTCTGTAAGTGTCTCCTTCTTCATTAAACTAAAAAGGGTGACTCTGAGAGCAAACACACTGAGGTCTCTGGGATAGCGAGAACAGGGTCTTGGGGGTTCCAGCAGCAGCCCCTGAGACCAGACTTAAGATCTATCTACTAAGAACTTCCACAAGGAAGTTCCCGGGAAATTATTTACAATTCCTCGTTTGAGATTTGTTTTTAAATGATAGAGCTTCTTATGAAGGCATTAGAGATAAAATCCTCACTGAGTTAATACATGAGAAAAAGAATTCAGGAGGGAAGTTTCTAGGATTGAGAAAATCAAGCATCACACCTAATATGTGTCTAAGGAATTTATTATTTAAAGCAGATTAGAGAAGTATCAGTTTGTGAACTTCTACAAGAAATTCATTTCATAACTTTATTATTCCTATCATCGGTAACTTAATCTTTCATAAATGAAAAGTTCTATTTAAATGTTCTGAATATCTAAACCAGAACATTTAATCTCAGTGGTATGAATTCAGAATATATTTAGTATTCATGATATTCATTTAAACAAGATGATTAAAGCAAATGTGTCAATTAAAAAATGCCAATGGTTATTAGATACATTTTGGAGAATATGATCTACAGTCTAAAAGCTCATTTTCTTAGGCTCAAAATAATGTAGGGTCATAAAATAAACGGGTCCAAAAAAAAGAGAGATGCAGAGCTAAAAAAACAAAATTCATATCTCCAAAAAGAATAACCTTTATATGAATGAAGGTGAAATATTCCTGACATATTTTGATTTGACACATTATTCATTTTATTTTTTTTGATGCGAAAATGGGTGATGACGTCTTCAATCGCAACCATTACCACAAAATAATAGTAAACACCTCCAATACCAGGTGTGCCAGGCACTGCTCTAAGCATTTTCTATATAAATATGTTCTAAGCATATTTCTATTATGAAGTGAACACACAGAAGTAGTGCTTTTATTATCTGCCACTTGACAGTTATTGAAACCAAGGCACAAAGAGTTTAAATAACTTACCCAAGGTCACAATGCCAGGAAGAAACAAACATGGAAGGGATGTGAATGCTCAAACTTCAACTCTTCAGTCTGCGATGTTTGAGCACTTACTGTATGACAAACACTATGGTAAGCTCTTTGCTTACATTACTTCATTTCTGTATAGCTATTTAACCTTATTTTTAGGATAAAATCAATCATGGCCTTTTATTTTCTTTTTTAATTTATACTTTGTACAGAATGTGGGTACATCCCTGAATTTATTATTATAAGGTATTGTGTTAGTTAGATTCAGTTGTCAACTTGGCCAGGTCAGCATACCTAGTCTTGTTGCTGCGGACATAAGCCAGCAGTACGTGAACCTCATCTGTTGCCAATTACATCTACAGTCGGCTAGAAGGCGTGTCTGCTGCAATGAGTGATGGTTGACTTAATTGGCTGGTGCTTAAATGGGAGATTGCAACGTAGCACTGCTAAGCAGCTCGGCATTCCTCATCTCAGCACTAGCAGCTCAGCCCAGGCCTTTGGAGATGCAGAAAGAAGTCACCCTGGGGAAAGTTCTTGGAACCCAGGGGCCTGGAGAGAAGACCAGCAGAGACCATCCTGTGGCTTCCACGTAAGAAAGAACCTCGGTGGAAAGTTAGCTGCCTTTCCTCTGAAGAACCAACAAAATAAATCCCCTTTTATTAAAAGCCAATCCGTCTCTGGTGTGTTGCATTCCGGCAGCTAGCAAACTAGAACAGGCATAATCTGTACTGCATAAGTATTTAAATGGGAAAAAGTTGTCTAACTTTTACTTTTCTGGCCTGTCTTAAATAAACAGTTTTGGTGGGGGGAAGCAGATAAAAGAAGGAAACACATCAGGATTGAGCACATCCAATGAGGGAGGGACCGAAAGGAGGGAAAGCAGAGAGGGTCTTCAAGGAATGGGTTGACAAACTCTAAGGAGAGCTCAGAGCCAATGGAAATGCACCAACGATGCACAGTCTCTGTTTAACTGTCTATGACGCAGCCTGGTATCCTTAAACTGGGAAGAACCCCTCTGCTGGATTACCACCTTCCTTTTCCAAGCTCATTTAGGCATTTCTTCCTCATCAAAGCTAATCTTCAAATCCATTCCCTATTTCTGATCAAAGAAGGCATTCTCAGGAAAGGAAAGGCACTTTCTTTGTATTCACAAATAACTATTCGGACACAGTAGTACCAACATTTGCTTTGAAGATTGTTTTTTCTTGTACATGTAGCACATTTGTAGGATCTCTTATATTCGACCTCTCTATTGTGTATGTTTATATTGAAACACATCCTGCAGTAATCAGGTTAACAGTTTTCAGCCATATTTCAGGGATAATTCATTATTTATCTTTCCACTTCAAATCAGCAGTAATATTCCCAGGCTTTCCATTATTGAAAGAGACTGAGAATAATTCCCATGGATTCCCTGAATTAATTCTTCTTCAGAGAAATGTTGCTTTACTTCATAGCTTCATTCACAGTCTCCAAAGAAATGAATCTCAAGAAACCTCAGGGATACTAAACGAAAGAGAATTATTCTCACCTATCCTTGCACACTGTGCTGGTTTGAGACTATTGTGCACACCAGAGAAGGTATATTCTTTTTCCTAGTCTAATCTTGTGGGGGAAGCCTTATTGTCTGGGTGGGATAGTTTGTATTGTTTCCACTGAGATGTGACTCACCCAATTGTGGGTGGAACCTTTTGATTTGGTGGTTGCCATGGAGATGTGTCTCCACCCACTCAAGGTGGGTCTTAATCCGCTTACTGGAGTCCTTTAAGAGGGAACCATTTTGTAAAAATCTTCAGAGCCCACACAGACAGAGACATTTGGAGATGCAGAAAAACAATGCCCCGGGGGAAGCTGCTTGAAACCAGAAGCCAAAGGGCCAGCAGATGGCAGCCACCTGCCTTCCCAGCTGACAGAGGTGTCCTGGACCCATCAGCCTTTCTTGGGTATCTTTCCCTCAATGCCTTAGTTTGAACATTTACACAGCCTTAGAATTGTAAACTTGTAATTTAATAAATTCATTTTATAAAGGCAAACCCATTTCTGGTATATTGCATTTCTGACAGCATTAACAAACTAAAATACATACTACCCTGAAAACTGTTTCGTGCACAATGCTTCCATCCACTAACACATTAAAAAGAACGCTTATTAAAAAACTATACAAAAATTAGAGAATGTTAAATAAAGAACTCCAAAATGTACACACAACATGATGACAAACAACTATATTAATACACATACACACACATTATTTTAAAATGCATGGAAAATATCAAGAAGAAATAAATCAAAATATTAACATTGTTTTGTTTATACAGTAAAGTGATGGATATTTTTATACTAGTCTTCATTTTCATAGATTTAAAAATGAACACATAATATTTTTATTATTTCAAAATGTAGACATTTCCCTTTTAGCTTATTCACAAGCCAAAGAACAACATATATGATCTTCTTTTAAAGCACTGAAACAACTGAGTATTCTGCTGGAGTCTTCTCTTTACAAATACACAAAAACACAGATGCACAATTAGTATAGTCATTGAGTGATTTTTAAAAAATTTATTAGAGAAGTTTATAGAACAATCATGCATAAAATTAAGGATTTCCATATATCAGCCTGTTATTAACACCTTGCGTCGGTATGGAACATTTGAAAGCACATTTATGTAACTATATTGTTAACTATAATCCATGCTTTAACAGGATTCACTGTGCAGTTTCAAGGATTTTCTCAAAAGTTATTCTGTTACTATATATACAACCTAATATTTTCCCCATTTAATCACTCAGATGTATACATTTCAGCACTGGTAATTATGTCCCCAATGTTGTGCTACCATCACCACCATCCACTGCAAAAACATTTCCATCATTCCAAATAGGAACCCTATACTTTTTAAGCCTTAACTCCCCATTCCCGACGTCCCCACCTCTGTCCCCTAGTAATCTGTTTTCTAGATTCTGACTCTATGAGTTTGCTATATAAATGATTTCAAATCAGTGAGAGCATGCAATATTGTCCTTTTGCATCTGAATCATTTCACTCCACATGAAGTCTTCGATGTTCATCCATATTGCCACATGCATTGAGACTTCATGGGTGCCCACAACTGTAGTACTCCATTTACTTATACACATATTTTGCTTATCCCTCCAGCAGCTGACAGACACTTAGACTGCTTCCATGTTTTAGCAATTGTGAAAAATGCCACTCAGAACATTGGTGTGCAAATATCTATTCTCGTCCCAGCTACCAATTCTTTTGAGTTTACACCCAGTAGTGAGATTGCCAGGTGATATAGTAACTCCATACTTAGCTTTCTGAGGAACCCCAAACTTTGTTCCACAGCAGTTGTACTATTTTACTTTGCTACCAGCAATGAATGAGTATTCCTATTTCCCTACATCCTCTCCAATACTTGTTATGTTTTGTAATGGCAGCCATTCAGATGGATATGAAATGGTATCTCACTGTGGTTTTGATTTGCATTTCCCTGATGGCTAATCATGTTAGGCATCTCTTCATGTGCTTTCTGGCCATTTGTATATTTTCTTTGAAGAGATATCTATTCAGGATATTTGACCATTTTTTAATTTGGTTGTTTGTCCTCTTGCTGTTAATCTGAAGGATTTCTCTCTGTATTCTGGGTATTAGACCTTTATCCAATAAGTGTTTTCAACTATTTTTTCCCATTTTGTAGGTTGTCCCTTTACTTTCATGATAAAATACTTTGAGGTAAAGAAGTTTTTAATTTTTATGTGGTCCCACTTATCTATTTTGTGTGTGTGTGTGTGTGCTTTGGCTGTAAAATCTAAGAAAACACTGTCTGACACAAGGTTCTGAAGAGGCCTCCCTATGTTTTCTTCTAATGAGCTTGATGGTTCTGTCTCTTATATTTAGGTCGCTGACCCATTTTGAGTTGATTTTTCTATATGGTGTGAGGTTGGGCTCCTCCTTTTGCCTGCACATGGAGGTCTACTTTTCCCAGTACCATTTGTCGAAGAGACTGCTATTTCCCAATTGAGTGGTTTTTGCCTCCTTGTCAAAAACCAGTTGGAGATAAATGTGAAAGCTGATTTCTGAGCTCTCAATTCAATACCATAGGCCTATATGTCTGCCCATGTGCCAATACAATGCTGTTTGATTATTATGGCTTTGTAAAAAGTTTTAATATCCAGAAGTTTGAATCCTCCAACTTCATTCTTTTTCAAGATAGCTTTGTCTATTCTGGGCTCCTTATCCTTTCATAAAATTGGATGATTGGCTTTTTCATTTATGCAAAGAAGATTGTTGAAACTTTTATTGGGATTGCATTGAATCTATAAGTTGTTTTGAGTAGGACTGGCACCTTAACAATACTTAGTCTTTTCATCTATGAACATGGAATGTCCTTCCATTTATTTATGTTTTCTTTAATTTATTTTAGCAATGTCTTATAGATTTCTGCATATAAATCCTTTACATTCTTGGTTAGATTTATTTCTAGATATAATTAATTTTTCTATTGCTATTGTAAATGGAAATTTCCTTCTTGATTTTTTCTTCCAATTGTTCATTGCTTGCGTATAGAAACACTACAGATTTTTGTGAGTTGAGTTTCTACTTCAGCACAGTGCTGAATTCATCTATTGGCTCTAGGAGATTTGTTATGGATTTTTCAGGGTTTTCTGTTGTCAATTTTATTGATTTTTTGAAGAAGGAACTTTTGATTTTGTTGTTGTCTAATTCATGTATCTCAACTCTAATATTTGTTATTTCCTTCCTTCTGTTTGCTTTAGGATTAGTTTGTTCTTCTATTTCCAGTCTTGAGGTTAGGTCTCCGATTTGAAGTCTTTCTTCTTTTTTTAATGTCAGCATTTAGAGCTATAATTTCCCCCTCAGCACTGCCTTTGTGGCATCTGATACATTTTAGTATGTCGTATTTTCATGTTCATTCACCTCAAGATATTTCCTAATTTTCCTTATGATTTCCTGTATAACCCATTGTTTAAGAGCATGCTGTTTGCATGAAAAAGTTAGAATGTGTAGAGCTCAAATATCTCGAAAAAGTGGGAGAAAGATCAAGGTGATGGTGAAGATATACAGAGAAGGTAGGGTTTAACAAATGAGTATGATTGCTGAATTATTATATTGATATTTCTTTTAGTCTCCAGTATCTCAGAGCAGGTAGAAAGAAAAACCTAAAATTGTGGAACTGTAACCCACACCAACTCTGAAATCTATTCTACAGTAATTGTTGCTATGGGTTTTGAAATTTATTGTTTTTTTCTTTTGTATATATGTTATTTTTCACAAAAGAGAAAAAAAGTTGACTGTGATGACTTAAAAAACAAAATCCTTCTAGCCTCCAGTGTTCTGGAGCAGGTAAAGGAAAAATCTGAGATGATGGAGTGGTAGCCCATGACAAACTCTGGGATCTGTTCTGTAACTACTTGTTAAAAAGTACTTTGAAAATATCGCCTTTTTCTTCTTTGCTTTATATATATGTTAAATGATTTTTTTTTTAAGTTTTAAAAAATGAGTATGTTGATTAATCACTATAAATTTAGAAATTTTCATTTCTCCATCCCTCTGTTATAGAGTTCTAGCCTCACTACAGTGGGGTCAGAGAAGAAACATTGTATGATTTCAATATATTGAATTTATTGAGACTTGTTTTATAACCTAATGTATTATCTCCTGGAGAATGATCTATGTGCACTGAAGTAGAATGTGTATTTTGTTGTTGTGGGAAGTGGTCTAAATATATATATATATATTAGGTCTAGTGGGTTTAGGATATACTTCAAGTGTTGTATTTCTTATGATCTTCTGACTAGATGTAGCATTATTGAAAGTGATGTATTAAAATCCCCTAATATTAATGAAGAACCAACAATTTTTCTCCCTTCAAATCTGTCAGTATCTGCTTCATATATTTTGGGGCTCTGTTGTTAGGTGCAGATATATTATAAATGCTACATTTTCTTTTTGAATTCACACCTTTATCTGTACATAATGATCATCTTTATCCCTCATAACAGTTTTTTACTTAAAGTCTACTTTATCTGGTAATAATATAGCTACATCAGCTCTCTTTCGGTTGCTATTTGCATGGTACATATTTTTCAATCCTTTCATCTTCAACCTGCTTGAATCTTTGAGTCTCTTTGCAGACAGCATATAGTTGGGTCATGCTTTTTTATCCATTCTACCAATCTCTGCTTCTGACTAGAGAGTTTAACCCATTTATATTTAAAGTCACTATTGATAATACAGGACTTTCTTCTGTCATTTTGCTATTTAGCCTTTATAATTCTAATACCTTTTTTGGTTCCTTGATTCTTTTATTAATGCATACTTTTATATTCATTTGATTTTTTAGTTGTGCCATATTGAGTGCCTTCTCATTTCTATTTGGATATATATTTCATCTATTTCTTTGTTATCAAAGGATTAAAATTTAACATCTTAAATATATAATAATCATATTCAGTTTGATGCCAACTTAACTTCAGTGGCATACACATATACTTTTCCTATATCCCTTTTTCCCCACCTTTTTTTTTTGGGGGGGGGGTAGGTGCATAGGTCTGGGAATTGAACCCAGGTCTCCTGCATGGAAGGCAGGCATTCGTCCCCATCTTTTTTGTACTTGTTACCACTTACATCTTTGCACATTCTATGTGCAAAGCTATAGATTTATCATTGATTTGTATGCATTTTCATTTTAACTCCTGTAGAAAATAAGAAATGGAGTAAGATACTACAATAATACTGTCATTTACGCTAACCCTAATGGTTACCTTTACAGGTCTTTATTTCTTTATGCCACTTTGAACCACTGTCTAGTGTCCTTTCCTTTCAGTCTGAAGAACTCCCTTTAGCATCAATGGTAAGGCAGGTTTAGTTTTGATGAACTCTTGCAGCTTTTGTTGATCTCAGAATGCCTCAATCTCTCCCTCACTTTTTGTAAAAAGTCTCACTGAATATAAATTTCTTGGCTATCAGTTGTTTTCTCTCTGCACATAAGTATTTCAACCCATTGCCTTCTTGCCTCCGTGGTTTCTGATGAGAAATTGGCAGTCAATCCAATTGGGACTGCCTTCTACATAACGTGATGCTTTTCTCCTGCAACTTTCAGAACCCTTTCCTTGTCCTTTGTCTTTGACAATATGATCAATATGTGTGTCAGGGGCATTTTTCTTTATGTTTATACTGTTTGGTGTTCTCTGGGCCTCTTGGATGTGCATATTCACATCCTTTACTGAGTTTGGAAAGTTCTCTCTCATTATTTCTTTGAACTTTCCTTCTGCCCCTTCTCTCTTCTTCTCCTTCTGGGATGCCCATAATGTAAATATTTCCTGGAGCTCCAGCCCTCCTTGTAGGAAGACCTCCCATGGCAAGGCAGTGAGTGCCCTCCCTGTCTTTCCTGGGCATGTGTCCTGGGTTTGAGCTTCTCAGTGGTTTTGGAGTTCCCCTGTTTACAGGGGTTTGACTGTCCTCTCTGTTGCCCAAGAGTCAGACCTGCTCTCCCAGGTGTTCAAGGCAGGCAAGTCCTTCCCCTAACTGTCCACCTCTACAGTTTCTTGCATTCTTTCTGTTGTTTCAAGTTGCTTTTTCCTGGAAGTCACATTCTGGGACGAGAAGCATCCCAGACAAGAGTTTCCCAGGTCAGTCTTTCCCAGTCAAAACAGGGCCTGGAACACCCAAAAGGGACGCAGAGTGGCTCCAAAGCGCCCTGGCCCAGGAATCAGGAAGGACACCAGGAGGGGCTTCCATGGCTGCCTAAAGCTAAGTGTTCTTGGCCTGCCCAGCAAATGCTGCTCCCCAATGATCGCCATAGCCCTGAAGAGAATATGTGTTTCTCAGTTTCTTCTGTGGCCACCCTCTGGTGCAGTAAATTGAAACAGCCCTGGCTGCCTTTGTCTGGGGCGGGTTGAGACAAGGGCCTCCCTTGACGCAGGGCCCACTACAATCCAAATGCTGGAATCAGTGACCAGCCAAGCCCATCACAGGTCTTCTGCCCCTTTCTGTCACCAGATAACCAGCCAGGGGCAGGACCCCATGGTGGTATGCAGCAGGAGTGGAGATAGGTGCCAGTAACCTCCAGACAGAGAGCAATACACTGTTCTTTCCCAGCCTTTCCTTCCTGCTTGTTTCTGAATGTGGCACAGGGTTCACAGTTTCTGCTTGTTTAATCATTCTTCTCCTAGAAAGACTGAGTTCTGGAGTTCTCTACTCCACCATCTCACCAAATCTTCTCTGAGGGCTTATTTTAAGTGTAAATTAGATCATGTCAACCCTTGCTTAAAATTCTTCAATGACCTCTCATTTCAATAGAAAAAAAGTCCAAATTAGAACAAAGATCAAGAACATTTCTCCCCTACCTACCCCTTTGACGTCCCCTCCTAACAGCTCCCCTAACTCACCACTGGGCAACTCTCTGGCCTCTGCAGGCCTCCTTTACTCTGCTCAGTCACTGCTGGCTAGCTCTTTTTTTCTTCAGGTCTCAACTCAAATGTCACCTTGCCAAGGAGTTCCTCCCCAAAAGGCCAATCCAATTAGTTACCTATTCTTTGCCCACATCCCTCTTTCCCATCACTTTAAAATTTTTTTCTCCATTGCATTTATCACTATTAGTACTTACTTATTTTTTCACTTTCTATTGTTTGTCTCCAATACTGGAAAGCAAGTTGTTCATCAAAGTATCCTCAATCACTTAAAACTGTCTCTTTGAGACATATCAAGACAACAATAAATATGTGTTGAAGTGATGGCTACTGAAGGAATGACACAAAAGAAGTGATAAGAATCATAGCTGTCAATGGTACAAAATTTTGAATTTTGGACCCTTTTTACAAATAGCTGGCTCCAACCTTATCAGTTTCATAGTATCAAAGCAGCTATATGTAAATAAATTCAAGCATTTAGGGGGCAAGCCAGGAAGTGAAGAAAATGTTCACGGGCAAAGATGAGGACATAAGAGTTTTGCTTATCACAGACAGAAAGGAGAAGGGAAGGAAGGTGACTGAGTCAGAGGAGGGGATCTACAGAACAGTAAAAGGGTAAGCATTTGGGTGACGACAGTAGATGGCTGGAGAGAACTGAAAGTTAGGGCGAGACAAAATGGGATTAGTCCATGAAGCCTTGGTGAGGAGAGCTGACCCTTGGTTCCATTCTGTAGTCTACCACCCATCAGGGAGCTTCTTACTCAGGGAGCCCCCAGAGGAGTGGCTACAGCTAGGAGGTGAGTGAGCTACTCAATTATAGTAGAGCTGTTAAAGAGCATACGTTAGGAGATTTCTAAATTCTCTCCTTAGAGTCAATTAGACTGTTATCTTGACTAGTTTATGATTCGTTTTAGTCTATACCAGCATGGCATTAAGCAGCATGCCATGAGAAAGAAAACAGAATGAGGTAACACATTTATTGTTGTTCACAGACTCAGCTCCTTCAAAATGTTGGAAATTATCGATGTCCTCAGAATTAATCTTGTCATGTTCACCAGCATCAAGGTAATATGGAGGTGTTTGAAAGCAGTCAAATATAACAATAAAAAAGTAAAAACCAAATATACAAGAATACTTTTTAAAGTTACTACAAATATGTAAAAAGAACTACGGAAAGTTGTAATTACAAGGTTATATAACCCTTATACTGAAATGTTAATGTGGAATAAAATTCAGAAATTAAACAAATAGAGCAAAATAGGCAAGCCGTTTGGCACCGTGCATATTCTTTTGAGACATGCAAAAAAATGATCCTCAACAGAAGCAGCATACCCTCCCATTTCAGAGAGCACAGCTTCCTAGGAGATTCAGAAATCTTTAAAAGGAAAGATAAAATTCACCATACACCTGTGTGGTGAAAACAGAACTACTTATGTACGAGTCATTCTTCTTTCCCATTCTTAAGAAGAAGAGACCAACTTCTCTAATGCTGTGAGGTGTTCAAAAACCTTCTCTGTTTTGAACCAGATTTTAAGCGTGAATATTTCCAGGCCCCTCCTGAACCCTGATTTAAACTCAGTTTAAGAAAAGTGAAAAGAATTAGGTATCTATGACATGACAGACACCGACACAATATGACTCTAATGTTGACTAAATCACAGTCCCTGCACTTTCAAGGAGCTAAACCATCACACTTTCCTAAGTTCATAAAACCTTAGCCTTTCTGACCCACAAGTATATGCTTTATAGATTTAGAATATCTATTATATATGTAAGGATCGTGGAGATGTACCCCATTATGGAATCCTTTCATAAAGGGAAGACATTCTTTTATAATTCAATTCATAATTCCTTACTTACATCCTAATTTATCCCCAATTCCAGTTAGGCACTTCTAAATTATCTTTAAAATAACTTTGAAAGTTCCATGAAAATAACAGCAAAGAAGAAAAATAAATCTCTAAATTATCCTTCTATTTATATTTCAATTTTAAAGGTTAATTCTAACTTTAGTCTTAATATGAAACAGTCATCTAACCAAAAAGTTTATACTTTTCAGACTCCATACTAGGAAGGAAACCAAAGTCATTTAACATCTTAAAATGTATAACCAAGGTTTGAACATTGACTTTTAAAATACTTTGAGGCTGGGCTATGGTGGCTCAGCAGGCAGAGTTCTCGCCTGCCATGCTGGAGACCCGGGTTCAATTCCTGGTTCAAAAAAAAAAACTTTGAAAAGTGAAGTTTAAATTATATCCCCACTTTTAGTACGCATGCATGAAATTGTATGTGTGCAGGCGCAGGTGTGAGAGTCTGTGCTTTTTTATTAACTGAAGTTTGGTCTTAAAATTGTAACTGGTAACATAAACACATACTAATCAAACACTTTCAATATGAATGCAACAAATTAAATATAAAAGTCGACTTGGTTTTCATCTAAAAACTTGAAATATTTTCTACATTTAGAAACAAAATTTGGTTATCAACAGATATTTGACAATAGGTAATTTAATTAATCAAATTAAATTTGAAAATATGCTACTTACATTATTGTGGTTATTGCTGTAAAATCTGAGGTATAATCAAACAAACAACACTACTAAAACTGAGTGTACTTGAACTTTTCTTAATGGTTTTTAAGGTACTTTGAGCTATGAATGACTTCAATAGTCATAATTATTATGATGAATTATCATTCAACTGATGAAGCACATGTATGCCAGTTAATACAGAATTCTATAAATAGAATGAAATGAAAAGGGAAAAAAAACATTGGATACTTCTGATATGCCAAGCCCTTTCAAGGCTAATTTAACCCACACAACACTTATTTGAGTAGATATCGTCCTCCTGGCACATAGATGTAAAAACTGAGGTATTACAATAAATCAGCTCTTACTACCCTATCTGAAAAGCAATAAATAATTGTCTTATAATGCTCCGAACTGAAAAAAAACAGGTTACATTAAGAACTCCAACAGATATTCTTTGATTTTCTAAGTACATGAACCACAAAAACTACAAAGCAATTTAAGATTAAATTACAAACTTAACTATTACAAAATGATCAGCCCCTATCCAATACTTTTTTCAATATATTTTAGGTAGCCACCTGCCCAGTTGCCGCACTGAAAAATGATACAACCAAGGCATATAACATTCTCTAATTTCTTCTCCACAGTCAGGTGACAATGACAAACTGCCCGAGATCCCCTCTTGCATTCCCATCATCACTGCATGTTTGAGAAATCGATATTTGCAATGGGGGGACTACACAGGCAGCTCACATTCTTTCTTTCTATTTTCTTTCCTTCTCCAAAGTGATCCAAAATGATCCAAAGTGATCCAAAATGCTCAGCCCCCAAACAATACAAATATCAGCCCAGGAGCTGACTAAGGCACTCGAGTGTGAAATGAAAAGCACCCTGGCAAGCTGGGGCCTGGCTGTGAGCAGAGAGCAGAGAGGAAGAAGCCAGAGCAGCGCTGGGCTGTGGGGCCACGGCGCATAATAGACCCGCACAGGAGAATGCACCAGAAAAAATGCAAGGATAAAGCTGGTGATATCTTTCATCCTTTACGGTTATTTCTTCCTTCCAGGATGAAAAATGAACAGGTAATTAACAGGATATAAAAGGATTATAGGCACCACTTTCTTTTTTACCAAGTTCCCTAAGAATTTCAGTTAATTTTACCTGTTTTCAGATTGCTGGAGCCTAGGAAGCAGAAACAAATCTCAGTTCGGACACAGAATCAAAGCAAGAAATAAGACTCCTTCCTGGAGTTTATTCAAATTAAATGAAGTTTTCTTTTGCTCCTATAGAAACTATCCAAAAGTACAGTGGATAAAATATTTGTTGACAGATGCAGGAAACAAGATAACTTTGCATTCATGCACACTCAGCTCAGACAGTGCAAATGCATTTAGTACTCTCAACGGCATCAGGCTTCAAAGTGAGGTGTAGAGCCCCTGAGTCCTTGAGACAATTCAGGCCCTCCAAGAGGTCAAAATTACTTTTATAATAATACTAAGATGCTATTTGTCTTTTTCACTGTGATGACACTTAGTTATTAATTAGTTATTAATTAGCCACTTTTAGATTATAATTTATATCATAGAGTAGTGAGTAAAATTAAAAAAATTAATAATTCCTTTAACTATAACAAAGAGGAATGTTTATTATACACTAGACTTTCTGTTAGGCCACTTAACATTTGTCTACTCATTTAATCCCCACAAAATAATGTAGTATATGAATTATTTCCAATACATAGTTGAAGAAACTGAGGCTGATTCAGAGAGGTTGAGCATACTGCTTGTCAAAAATCAAGTTAGGATTGCAACCCAGATTGCCAAAGAGTATACTCTCTTCACAGTGCCAGGATCTCTCCCTACAACGAAACTGAAGAGAAACCTCAGAATTAAACAAGCATAGCCTCAGGGTCCTCTGCATGCGCAGCACAGAGTGAGCGTGCTGAGAATACAAGCATTTGTCAGGCCCAGACACTGCCCTTGAGCAGCTACAATGTGAAAGAATAGATAGTTGCATATAAAGCCACAAATGTCATAAAATTAGTGTTTTCACTATTAAGAGAAAAATGGTTTCTGGCAGGGTAGGATTAAATAAGACTTTAAGAAAGATGACCATTTAAGTTGGGACTTAAAATCTATAAAATTAATAGCTGTGCATTAACTAGTTATTCATTAATATTTGGGAGAAGGACTGAAATACCATAGAGTAACATCTCATTTAGAAATTAGTTTCTAAAAATCCAGAGTGGTTCAACAGCACCCCTAACCTTGTCTGCAGCTGTGAAAGATAGCATTACCTGAAACAACTGTTAAAAACTCTGAAAAAGGGATCAGACTTCAATTGGAGTTACAAATGGAACTGATCTGAGTAGGGATAAGGTAAATCTGATTAACGGATAAAGGATGATACCGACTATATTTTAAAATGTCAACTTCTATGTGAGACCCAAGGAAGGGATGTTTATTTGGTACAAAATCTATATTTTCAGTAGCACACTATCTAATTTAACTTGTATTGTCAGTTTATTCAAAAAACATAATTATATGGAACCCTGAATCGGGAGTGAGATCTTGTTTTGTACAGGCTGGCGTGAAGCTCCGATATATTCCAGAGTAAGCTGGGCAGAAGACAAAAAAGTCTTTGCAAAATCCCCTTGAGTGACCAGGGAAAAGGTGGAAATATTAAATCCCTCACCTGGGGAAGATCTGATATTCCTGCAAGCATTGGAGATGGTCAATTTGATAGAACAGGCCCTTGATCTTGGGGTTCACCCTTCTGAAATTTATTCCTGCAAAGGAGAAGCTAAACCTACTTATGATTATGCCTAAGAGTCACCCCCAGAGAACATCTTCTGTTGCTCAGATGTGGCCTCTCTCTCTAAGCCAGCTCTGCAGGTGAACTCAATGCCCACCCCTCTGGGGTTTAAATCTCCCTGACAATGGGGGTCACGACTCCCAGGGATGAGCCTGGTCCTGGCATCATGGGGATGAGAAAGACTTCTTGACCAAAAGGGGGGAAAGAAATGAAACAAAATAAAGTTTCAGTGGCTGAGAGATTTCAAACAGTTGAGAGGTCATTCTGGAGGCTATTCTTATGCGTTATATAGATGTCCCTTTTCAGTCTGGGGTGTATTGAAATGGCTAGAAGGAAATACCTGAAACTGTTAAACTATAATCCAATAGCCTGATTGCTGAAGGTGACTGATAACTATCAAGTCTTTGAGGTGTGAAAGTGTGAGTGTGAAAACCTTGTGACTGACACTGCCTTTATCTAAAATGTGGATAGATGAATAACGAAAAAAAGACAAAAAAATAAACAAATAATGGGGGGGTAGGGGTTATGGGATGTTTTAGATGTTCTTTTCTACTTTTATTTTATTTTTATTCATATTTTTACTGTTTTGGAGTAATTAAAATGTTCAAAAATCTATTATAACGATGAATGCACAGCTTTATGATGATACTGTGATCCACTGATTATACGCTTTAGATGATTATATCTCAATAAAAAAATCATTGAAAAAAAGACAACTACCTGCAAAATGCCTAAAAATGTAGACCAGACTAGAAAATAGATGGATGAATGGCTATGAATGAATACAAAGATGGGTGAATACAAGCAATCATTTTCAAACTATTTTATGGAAACTCATCATGATGCCATGATGAGTCATTATGACTTTTTACAACTTAGGGCATTTTATTTTCACAAAATATAAAATCTTCATTAGAAACATTAGATATGCATGTTGTAACTAATTCAACAACATGTAAGTATACAATTTAGGAAGTGTTAAATCCCCTCAGGAATGTTATGCCTTAGATATTACACTGTTAGTAGTTAATATATATGTGATATATATATATGTACACACTACACACACACACACACCTAGATTTTCCGAACACATACAAATAAATATTAAATATATTTGAATATACATATATGAAGTTGTTTGTACTTTACATACTGTTCTTTAAGCTGTCAATCCTACCAAAATTGCCAGTGTTTTGTCTCCAAGGGCCAAGTATAGATCAGAAAAAGAGTATTGCAAGATCTTCATAGCAATCCTACAAATAAACAAGAATTAGCCTCCCCATTTCAAAGAAGAGGAAGCAGAGGATGAATTACTTGCCCAAGATTATACAGCCAATAAATGGCTGCAAGAATAATAAACAGCAGGCAGGAAAACTACTTAAGCGAATTTGAAAATCACCTCAGAACAGAACCATATATCATACATATTTTGTATCACCCAGGAAGCCAGATGCAAAATTATAAGCAACATGAGGGTAAAATGCCTGTTTACATTATTTACTACTCTACAATTGCATATAACAAAAGGTCAATGAACATTTGTGAGACAAATGGATGCACGAATGCATAAAAGATTAGGCAAATGCGAAGGATAGATAATAAATAAGTTCAGTAGCTTCCTTTGAAGCAGAATGGAAAATGAGAACTCAAGTGAGCAAATTTCAGATAAGAATGATATCAATAATTAATGATACCTTTCTTAACAGTGAAAAATATTGCACAGTAGATAGTATAGAAGTTTATTCTTACTGTGAGAACCTGTATTTTCTAACTTTTTTGTATAAAGGATTCACATGGATTTAAGATCAAACATACTACATACGCAAACTTGAGAAAGTTACTTAATATCTTGAAACTCAATTTTTTCAAGATAAAGTAGAAATTCTTCACAGAATTGTAATAAAACATAAGTAAGATCATGTAAAGTGCTTATCACTGTATCTGGCATGTAGTAGGAGCTTAATAAGTGCTAATTATTATTATCATTATCATTGATAACATACCTCCTGAAAAGATGCAAAATGGAGCCTTTTGATGGCAAAATTTTAGTCCAGTTAGAAGCTACGGAAAGTGACTGCACAAAATCATAAAACCCTAGATCACATGAATGGTTGATGATAAAGCTTAAATGCATTCCCCTGTGAATGCCTGTATCTCCTGCCTTCCACCCAGAGTCAGACAACAGGCATCTGCTCTTCTGAGTGTGTAACAGAAGAAATGTCTACTGATCTAGCTTTCACAGCCACTTTATTAGTTTCTTACTGCCACGGTAATAAATTATCAAAAACTTGGTGGCTTAAAACAACATGAATGTATTCTCTGACCAGTTCTGAGGTTCTGAAGGTGAGAAGCATGAGAAAACTTACAGGGTGTCAGCAGTGCTGCTTCCCTCCAGGGTCCCCCTGCATTTCTCGGCTCAGCACCCTTTTCTTGACCTTCAAAACGAGCAATGGAGCATCCCAACTCTTTCTTTGCTTTCCTGTCATCCCCATTGCCTCCCTCTTTTAGGGCCTTTTTGATTATACTGAGCAACCCTGGACACACCAGCCTAATCGCAAAATCTCAAGAGCCTTAACTTAATCATATCCGCAAAGTTTCTTTTGCCATGTAGAGTAACAGTCATAGTTTCTGGAGATTAGGATGTGAACCAGTATGAAGGGGCCATTACTCTACCTACCCCAAAGATTTATGTCATCTCAAGTGAAAATTACATGAAAAATTCATCCCATCCCAATATCTTCAAAACTGTCACACCATCCTACCATCAAAGCCAAGTCCTATATCTCACCTAAATCTCATCTCCTCAAACACTCTAAATCTCATCATGTAAATTATCTGAATCTGGTATGGTAGGAACCAAATAATTGTGGGACAAAATTCTTCTCTATCTGTGGTTCTGTGAAACTAGAAAACCATTTATCTGCTCTCAAAATACAATGGTGGAACAAGCATAGGACAGCAATTTGGACATTCCCATTAGAAGAGTGAGAAAGGGAAGGAAAAAAGAGGAGATAACAGTAACAAGCATTTCAGAAATCCTCCTGAGCAGATTCCATCAGGTGTCAAGACGTGGGAATGACCTTTATAGTTCTTTGCTCTATACCCTAGGTTCTCAGCTCTGCCGTCTGAGTCATCATTCCTATTTCAAAAAAAGTAGCACATGTTGCCAACTGAGTAGTCTTCTTATAAATCTGCTTTTTCCTGGAAAACTTTCAGGAATCTGACAGCTTTCTTTAATTTCACCCTTTCCCTGCAGCTTCCAAGCCAAGCTCACGGTGTCTCTGCTGATACAACATTGTCAAAAACCTTGTGAGTCTCTTGTGCACACCTCAGGATTCACTCTATTAACCAAGAGGCTCCTCCACAGAGCTTCCCTGGATAATCCTGTCTCTACCCCTGGCTTCTGCTGAGATGTCTCAGGGAATCCATTGTCATAGGCCTAATATCCTCAGAGTCCCCTGCATGACTCAATGATCTGATCACTTTTTGTTAATTTCTTGGAGAGACAGGTACCTCTGTTTTCAGGACCTATCCAGCCTAGGAAACATCTGAAGGGTTAAGCTCTCTGAAAAAATAAATTTACCCTGTGTAACTTTCATAGGAGCTCAGATACAGCCCTGGGTGTTCTCTAGGGTTAACAGGAATGATGCCTGTTGGGGTTTGGCAGACCATGGCAATTAGCACTATGGAGCTGAAGTTTCCATAAGAGCAGCCTCCAGAACAGCCTCTCGGCCCTACCTGAATGCTCTTAGCCACCGATGCCTTATTTTGTTCCATTTCTTTCCCCCTTTTGGTCAGGATGGCGATCTGACCTTTTCATCCTTCTGAGGCACTAGAAAAAGGCTTCCAGCCACACCCTTGGCTCTCTCTCTCTCTCCAGAGCACTTTCCTGAGAGCAAATCACTATGTTTAGGGTCTTTTGCAATCTGGATAGGCTAAGAATTTCCCAAATCATCAAACCCCGGGTTCTTTGTGCTTAAAAGTTCTTCATTCATGTTATCTCTTTTCCGCTCACATTTTACGAAAAGCAGAGTAAGAACCAGCCCACACCTTCAACACTTTGCTTGGAAATCTCAGCTAACTACCCAAGTTCATCGCTTACAAGTCGTTTTCTACATAATTGTAAAGCAATTCTGCTAGGTTTTCTGACACCATATAATAAGTATTCCCCTTCCTTGAGTTTTCAATAACATATTCTTCAATTCCTTCTAAAGTCTTACCAGAAGCACCTTTAACATTCTGTTTATGATGATTTGGGTATTCTCTAAGATGATAAAGGTTTTCTCTACCCCTTTCTCATCTCTTGCCTCTGAGCCCTTACCAGCAGAATCTTTAACATCTATTCTTCTACTAATAGTCTGTTTAATCAACCTAGACTTCCTCTATCACACTTCTCAAAATAATTCCTGTTCAACTTACTGCCAAATTCCAAAGCCATTGCCACATTTTTAGGAATTTGTTGTAATAGCAATACACTTCCAGGTATCAAAATCTGTATTGATTTCTTAGTACCACTGTACCAAATTACCACATATTTAGTGATTTAACACAAATATATTCTTTTACAGTTCTGGATGTCAGAGTTTAAAATCAGCATCATTGAGAATAAATTCAGGGTAATGGTAGGACTTCCTCATGGAGCTGACCTTGCCCTCCTGCAATCCCCTGTAAGGGTGGTTGGGATTACACTGGGTCTCTGGGATAGCCTCCCCCCCATAGTACAGAGCCTTAACTTGAACACAACTGCAAAGTCCCTTTACCATGTAAGGCAACATATTTCCAGGTTCTGAAGACTACACTTGCACGTCTTTTAGGGGACATATTCTGTCTGCTACAATCATGTTCATTATCAACTGAACTGAGTTTAAAATCTTTAATCCATATTTTCAAACAGGTAGTCTTAAGCATTGGCCCTACTTACCCCCAATGTAACAGAGAACCTAGATACGATTATATGTCTGTCTTCCTGAATATCTCATCATTTTCACATTTTAAACATTGGTTCTTCTCAAAGTTTCAGCAAGAAGAAATTCAGCAACAGAATAAGAGTATATATTGAATTATACAAGTCCCAGAGCTGTTAATAATCGAATTATACCTTGACTCATTACTATTGTTCAGAGTATTTGCAAAGTATATAATAGTTTTATTACAGAGGAAAAAAGTTAAACCCCTATCACAAAACTATAATTATTGTGAAGCCAAAAAATACTTAAGCAATCATCTCAATTTCAAGGAAGAGAAAAATAAGGCCCAGGAAGGTTAAGTGATTTATCAAATGATACAAACTCTGCTGTGGAACAGAGGAAGCAAGGTTTTATTTTAAGAATATTTAATGACTAACTATATAGGAATTTGAATGTTCTAACAGGAAATACACAGAAAGTCGCCACATTTACATAAAAAGAATCTCTTAACCTAAGATTCAGGTAGATTTTTATGTGGTAAATGTGAATGATGCAGTTTTCTACATAACCAGAGGAATTTCAGACAAACTTTATCAGAATCATGAAAATGGAGGTATTTTTGCCAAAATGCTACTCACAATAGTCATAAGGCCAAATAAAAGGGATTCTGTCACTGTTGGTCTGATAACTGTTTCTGAGAAAATCCTGAGAGTCCACAGGCCCAATGACAATGTTTCCAGTTTCCCTGGAGACAAGGTAATTAACTCAGTGCTCTGATGGAGCCCTATAAATACTCTGAAATATATGTACGTGGCACAAAATTGCTTTCAAGAAATTTCGTGTATCTGAACTCTTTTTCAGCTAAAAGCATCTAAATAAAATTACACTGTATCCTGTCCACCACTACCTGGCCAATTAGTTCTTTGAAAAACACCAGACCCACTTGCATACCTTTAAAAGGTTTGTTTATTAACTGTAATATGGTTTGTTGCTAACTACAAGGTAAGTAGAATAGTCTTGAAATGGAAACTAAGGTATAAGGACTGTGGAAAGACCAATAAAAATTGTTATTGGTACATCAAGAGGAACTCAAATGAAAGAAAAACTTCTCATAAAACCAGAAAGACTTAAAACAAAAACTATAACTATAATTATAAATATATATATGTTATTATGGTCATGTATATTTCTATGTCAATAGATACCATAACCTTATTGAATTGATCATTTGTAATTGTTGGCAAAGTTTCTCAGAGCTTGTATAGTTGACACAGTCTGACAGTGGGTAAAAAATAGAAGCATAAACACGATGTTTAAGGCTCTCTTGACTGTATAGTCAGGGTACAAATTCAAGTGAAAAGCTTAAAAATCCAACACCAATTTGAGGGTGTATCAAACAGGCAATTTTTCATGGCTATAAAATAAACATTGCTTAAAAATAGCTTTATGTTTTATTTCAATAGACATAATAAATTGTCCTAATAAAAGCAGAAAGAATCAAGAAGAAAATAAAATTTACAGCAGTTAAAGACAAGCACTTTAAGCATTTCACTGAACAAAATTCCATACCCAAACACACAGACGATTTTACATAAATTGGATCACATTTATAGTGCGAATTTGAAATCTGTTTGTTTTGCTCTTTTTCTTCTTGAACAAAAAGCCATTGTTATCTTTTCATGTCAATAAATAAAGAACTACATAACCATATCTATGGCTGCAGAGTACTCTGCCATAACCAATTTATTTAACCAATTCCCTACTGTAAGACATTAATCTCGCTTATGATCTTTTTTGCTACAGTAAACACCGATAAACATATTGTAGTAACCTGTTTATCAACTTGTCCAAATTATCTCTTTAAGGTAAATGTCTACAATTACGCATGCTGGATAGAAGGTATGCATATTTTAATGAAAGAGAGTTTGCCTAACCCTTTCTGAAAACAATTTACCAGTATGAACTAAGACTTTGAAAATATTTTAGTTTGGTCCTGGAGTCTGTCGTGCAGCAGCACTGGGTTTGAAGGGGAGTGGCTAAGGGACAGCGGGGTATGTGCTCACCATGGGGCAGGTCAGATGGTGGCAGGGGAGAATAAAAGCCGCAGGGAGAGACCGGCTGTGGTGGAGCTCCAAAAGGATTCAAGCAGCTGGACTGCAATGCGCAGCTTTTATGGGGATCTAAAGGTAGAGGTGTTGGGCAGGCCACGGTGGCTCAGTAGGTAGAGTTCTCACCTGCCATGCCAGAGACCCGGGTTTGATTTCCGGTACCTGCCCATGCAAAAAAATAAAATAAAATAAAAGGCAGAGGTGGCTGTGAACAGGTAGGTGTGCCAGGCTCAAGGAGAGACTCATCCTGAGCGAGTCCCCCCAGGGGCGAGCCACAGCCTCTCTGTGTGTGAGGAGGGTCATGGGTTCAGATGCCAGGTTACCCCCGACAGTAGGTGGAGGACACTCCCCACTCTGTCCTCGGTTGCTCTGTGAAGCAGGCCAGGGGAACCCACGACACCCTGCAGATGTGATGAGGAGGGGGTGAAGGGCCCCCAGAGGTGCTGACTTGGTTAAGATAAGCATAAGCAGCGGCCCAGAGGGCAAGTTCCCACAGAAACCTGCAGCCACACTGCACGAGAGAGAGAAGGGCATTCAAGTATGTGCTGGTGTCTGGGCACAGCTTTGTCAGGACCCACGTGCACAGGGACTGAGCTGGTTGCACCAGGCACACCCCGGGCCAGCCTCCTGCTCCCTAACATCATGCTGCTGCCCAGACCACGGCCCCGGGAAGCATAGGGCAGACGTGCTAGTGCCCCCAGGGAGGAGGCCACAAGCCAATGCCAGCTCCAAGCTGACCTGGCTGCTTTCCTCGAAGTGGTCACCATACCCATCCGTGATGGTGAAAAACAACAGGCCTGAGGCTTGCCACTGCTTACCCTCACTGCTTCAGCTGTACCCCCATTCAGACACAAATGAAGATCTTTTTTGCATCTTGGGAAAACCTCCTTGGCCTCCTGAGGCCACCCATGGAAGCTTACAGCTGTACACAGGCCATTCCAGCAGCAGACGCAGTGGGCACAGCTCTGAGGGAGAGGACAAGTCTGATGGCAAGTCTTTGTGGAGACTTGAGGAGGTGGGTGGGGGTGCTCTGGGAGAGGAACCAAGATGGTCCTGTAGAGCCTTTGATGCTGTCTGCGGACCACCTGGATAAAGCACTGCACTTGAAAGAGCACAGGCCCAAATGACCCTCCAAATTGCCACATTGTGGGGGTCCCTAGTGCTTCTCAAGTGTTTCCCAAGGCTACATTTCAGAGATTCTGTATCTTTCAGTTCCTCTAACCTCAGAGCCAATGTTACAGTGTCTTTACAGCATCCTAACCATCCAGTCTGTTCTTCAACACTTGTCCCCAACCTAGACAGCGTGCTAGGTCAAGGACATTTTTAACTATTAGAAAGTCCATCCTTTATCTGAGCTATAATGTCTCTCCTTACCCTCCATGTACTGATTTTTGTAGATAATAATGGCAGACCTGTGTGCACATGCACAGTGTGTTAGTAGCTATCAAAATATAAAATTCACAGACCACACTGACTAGTAGTTCTACTTCTAGGAATTAATTCTGCAGGAAAACCCATGCGACTGTATAAAATAAATGCTTAGGGATGTTCACTGGTGAAA
Source organism: Tamandua tetradactyla (assembly GCF_023851605.1). Classification (NCBI taxonomy): domain Eukaryota; kingdom Metazoa; phylum Chordata; class Mammalia; order Pilosa; family Myrmecophagidae; genus Tamandua; species Tamandua tetradactyla. The sequence continues at coordinate 169,492,948 of NC_135333.1, forward strand.
TGAAATAAGCGTATGAGGATGGCACTGGAATTGCTAAACAAAATGAAAACTACAATGACCACTGTGGGTACTAGAGGGGGAATTTCTGCATCACATGGGGGATTGGGTTTGAGGACCTCAAATATTATGAGCTCTTGTGTTCCCTTACAGAGGAGCATGGAGCAGTGTCTGCGTGTTTATATTATGAGCTCTTGTGTTCCCTTACAGAGGAGCATGGAGCAGTGTCTGCGTGTTTATATTATGAGCTCTTGTGTTCCCTTACAGAAGAGCATGGAGCAGTGTCTGTGTGTTTCTTCTTGCCCCAGGCACAGTGCATGCACTGCCATGGAGACAAGCATAAAATCAGGTCGAGCCGCCACATGGATCCTGAGCTGTTTGGAGCCACCTCTTCTGGTCATGCTGGTGAAGGGGTGAGAACCGAACGTAGCTCCTGTTGATGCATTCATGGAAGCACACACTCTCACAGACACAAACTGCAACACGCAGAAAGGGGCAGGGGCGGCAGAAGAGGTCGTGACAACAAGCACAGCCGCGACTTCAGACTCAGGAGAGGAAGCACAGCGCATGCAGGCGCCTCACCAGACCCGGGGTGGGCACAGCTGGCCAGGCCCTGGCAGGGGCTTCCAACATGTCCTCAAGGGTCTTCACGGTGCTGCAGCAGCTGCCACATGCATGGCCTTCCTTCAGGGGGTACGTCCAGCACAGAGGAGCTGCGGGTCTCTTTCCAGAAGCTCGCAGTGGGATCCTGCACATCGGCCTTGCAAAAGAAAGGCTCCGAAAGCAGATGCATAGATGCCAGAGGCTCCCAACCCAAGGCGGAAGCCCAGAGGGAAAGCAAGGGAAAAGGCAGAACTCCCGGGAGAGGGCTGTCTCCTCACCAAATGACAGGGAAGGATGACTCACATTCTCCTCCAGCACCATGGAGCACTGCGGGTGGGAAAAGGTGTCCTAAAGAAAACTGAGCCTCACCTCAAAGTGTCTAGATTATCTCAAAAAACTGGAAGGGGTGGCAGGGCAAGCTACCACCAGTTCAGGCCCCCCAAGTGAGAGCCCCGGCAGGACTGGTTCACTGCAGCAGAGTTTCAGAGCCCTCCCGAAGTCCTCCAGGAAAAGCCCACAGGGCGCTGAGACTGTGCCCGGCGCGGAAGTGGACATCGCTGGGACTGGGGAGAAATGCGGCATCTGCAATATATATTCCCCAACTCAGAGTCTCTGCTAGAACAGCACACGCTCTACGAAGAGGAAGGGCGCACTAAACTAGCAGCAGTTTATGGCAAGCGCTCAGCTACCCTTAATAACTTTCCCTTCCCTTGATGTTTGTGAGATTAATGAATGGATGGACGACAAAATTAAAAGCTGAAGATCACTCATTCACCAAATATTCTCATCCATTAAGATCCTAAATTTAGAGCCAAAGCAAGTTCTTCCAAAACCTCAAAATAGATAACAGAAACAACCAAATGGGAAGCAGAAAAATATAATGAAGATAGGAAGCAGCATGATATTCTGGGGGGGGAGATGGAGGGGGATGGCCCGGGAATGGAACCCAGATCTCCCGCATGGAAGGTGAGTGCTCTACCACTGAACCATCCATGTGCCCGGAAAACAGCAAGATATTACAGAGTTTCTAAAACTCCCAGTTTTACAAATCCAGCCATGGGTAGGTTAACCGCTTCCTCCTTTGAGTGGTCAGCTTGACCACAGGAGATTACACGTGGGAGATACCTGGTGCGGCGCAGGCAATAACACGTGGTGACTGTTACTACCCCTGTCAGGAGTGTTGAGAAACAAATTTGAAGCCAATCAGTCTTTCTAAAAAGGCCTTCATTTCCCCAGCCCCTTCATTCGTTATCCAACTTAAGCCTTACTTAGCTGCTCGGAAAATAGACTTGACATTTTTAAAAATACTGTATTTATATTTTGGACATATTCATGATATCTAAACAAAGATACCCAATATATCACCCTATAAAAGCAGCTCTATTTATGCTAAATCTGCTTAGTCTTTTCCAATAATTTTAATCCCCTGACTTTAGTTAGAAAATTTTCACGAATTTGAAAGGTGTTGTTCCTGGCAGAAACTTCAATAATCTCATCATACTAGAAGAATAAAATACCATAACAATATTTATTAACATGAACTCCAAAGTGCCCATTTTGCCTGCTCATTCAATTTTAGTGTTCTCCAGGGCAGTAAAACTTCTGGATGAAGCCTGAATAGGCTCCTTTAAAAATCTAGACAAAAACTGCATGTGCATTTTAAACCCAAAAAATAGAGTTTTAGAAGTGTAAGGTCCATAGGATCAGCCAATGTTCTCACTTTGCAAGTGAGAAAGCTCAGTTGAAGAATCTACAAGTGATATATCGCATCATTTCATAATCCAGAACCAAAAAGGTGGTCTTGTCCAACTGGCTGCATTCTCTCACAGTCCTCATGTCCGCCAGCTCAGCACCATGCTTGGAACATAGCAGATTTTTGATAAATGCTTGCTGAATCCAATTAAATCAAGGGTCATAGAAGTGAAATAAATATAATTTATTCCAATCGAATACATTTGGGTGCGTAAAATTTGCATAGCACTACACTAATTGCACTGATCCCAAAAGCTCCTTGAAAGGTAGAGTGGTTTTCATTAGGCCCTGTGTTCACAGTGCTTATGACTTAATGAATTCTAATGGCCTTGTAAGGATGGTTCAGGCCTGAAAAACTTGTCTTCAAAATATGAAAAGGAAACTGAAAATTAATGTGTTCAATTAAATTTCTGAAAAATATTGTTATATTTAGTATTTGTAATTCTTTCATATTTAAAAGCATTTTATAGGTTAAGTTTTTGGTTTTCAAATTCCAAGTATTCAAAATATTACTGAGAACTCACAGCTAATCATAAAATAAATGTACTACTTATACATAAACAATTCCAAGGGCAAAACTTTCACAAATTTACAGTTCTTTAAAAGAAAGTTTTTTTTAAAAAAATGGAAAACATATTCTCTCACCTCTTCTAAACAGACAGTAAGATATACTAAGTAATACAATGAAAAAGATACCCAGAAAATCCTACGTAATAAATAAAAATTTATTTATTTTTTGAACTCAGATAATGAGTTCAAAGTTGTTGCAATTTAAGGAAAAAAATCCGCATTTGATATGCCTCCAGCATCATAATAAATTTAATAAACCATATTAAAAGGAACCAACCATTATACATTAAATGTAATTTTATTGTAAAATATGAATATTTATATACCTGCTAAAGGACACCTGTCTACCATAAAATGTCTACACACATTTAAGAATTAAATTGTATGGTGGGAAAATTTTAAGAAATCGAAGCTGGAAGACTAAAATAATGGATATGTCCCACTCCCGGTTTATTAGAGTAAATCAAGTGAAAAAGGATGCTGCTTCTCAAGTAAACTTATAGATTTAATGGCAGAACAAAATCTCAATAGGGATATTTTTTAAAAACTTAGTAATAGTAATTATAAAATATACATGAAAAATGTAGGCAATCATGTCAGCTAATAGGTTTAATGTAATAATGAAGGATTTTCCCTGGCATATATTACGTGTAACAATATCAAAACTGAGTTATGTGGTTGAGAAAATAAAAATAAAAAAGATTCCAGACATTAATCTAAGACACCAGAATGAAATATAAAGGAACAGAAGGTACTGTTCAGTACAAAGTCGTAGGAAAATTAGATATTGACAAGTAAAAAACAAATATAGAGCTATATTTGGAATTTATGTTAAAAAGAATTCTAGATAAAATGAATCAACAAAAAATAAGAATATGAAAATTATTTCCCAACTACTTAAACTATTCAAATCTGATAGCTGAAAAAAAGTGCACAGTATTACTCGCACACATATACATTCACACAAATTCAGACAAAAGGAGAAGCTGCAGATTAGGAAACATTTTGTAGTAAATGTAACTAGTAAAATATTAGTATCCAGAATATCTAGGGAACTAATAAATTTACTGAGGTGGTATCAGTCCCCACAGAAAAATGGTAGAATGAAAAATGCCTAAACCTTAGTTTTTATAGTGAAAAACCTGTAAACAAAAAGCAATGTACTGAGGGTCCAAGGACAGTTCATTGGTAGAATTCTCACCTGCCATGCAGGAGACTCGGGTTCAATTCCCAGTCCATGCCCTTCCAAAAAAACAGTCAAACAAACAAACAAAAATTCAACAAATGGTTCTGCAATAATGGGGATACTCAAATGTAAAACAGTGAAATGTGACCCTGCCGTACAGCACACAAAAAAAATAAAGCAAAGTACTAACAATCCTAATAAAAATAACAGAATAATAAAAGTAAATTCTTGTAAGCAGATGGAGAATCTGATAAAGTCATAATTATTGATGGCCTTTGATTACTAGAGTGATCTGTTATATAAGAGCCCTAAAACTAAACATATACTTTGTTCCAAGAATTCAACTTTTTAAGATAGAAGGCAAGATAATGATCAGAAAATCCATTTTGACAAAGATGATAATTTTATAAGAAAAAAATGGTAAAAGCATTCAGTTAAGCAGATGAGAGTATATTAATAAAATAAAATTTATTATATGCATTAATTTCCTTTCCCCTTTTCCCAAATATATATGAGGTAAAAATCTATACAAACATGAGCTCTATCTTTTTGGAAAGCCTAGTCCAATACATCTTGGTAAAAATTCTACAAAGCTTAGGATTAACTGCCATGAAGTTCTATTAATAGTTCAAGGTGAAAGCCTATTTTAAGCATTATATGCCAATTTGATTATCTTATTCAGCTTGACACAAGAAATTACTATTGGAATTTGAATGGCTGTGATCAAATTCTCTGCGGCATAGATGTGAAAAATGTGATTTCTTAGACCCAACTGCTTGACATTTGTTACAAAACAGAAAAAAAAAATTTTTAGATATAACACTCTTCTGTCCAGTTACCGTAGATCTTTTATTTTCTGTCATACACTATTTAACCCTTTACCATTGCACTGTCTTTTGTATTAAGTTCTTTTTTCATCTTTTTGCAGAGCTGTTTTCATTGTCGCTTCTAAGTCCTTAACTCTGTTTGAAATATTTTGCTCATTTCTGGAAACTCTCTAAGGGCTTATGGTCCATAACACACAATAGAAATTTGAAGCTGGTAAGAAAGAATTAAAATCGACTTAATAAATAATGTAATAACTTCAAATATTTCAAACTTTTGTCAATATTTTAGTGTTCTGGTCCCATTTTTAGACTGTACCCCAAAATCCTGTGATGCACTATATTCAACACTGTCTCCATTATTCTAAGAAAAAAAATCACTGGGTATGATTTATAAAAGCCCTAGTACAGTTTACTGAAACTATATCTTTAGACCACTATGTATTATTTTAACATAAATTGTGATTTAATTTCAAAACAGCATTCTTTAAAAATGATATCTTTCTAACCACATATATTAAAACCTCATAATTAATATATTAATTACATGTATAACAGTATGAATACAATTATACTGGAACGAGCATTATAATCAAAATAAGACAACCACATTATTACATGAATAACATGTTGCATAGGTACACACAAACACAGCAAGTTACATAATCATTTCATTCACTCTATCTGAAACGACCCTTAACTGAATTACTGAATTTTGTCATTCTTTTTCAGTCAGATAGAAACTAGATTTTCTAGAAGAGAGGGATGGTTTCAGATTTATTTAGGAACATAAGCAACCAGTTTTACATTTGTACCATAACAAAAGCAGACCTTTACCTGTGCAAGAATCGGGAAACCAAGGTTCCTACATCCATTACAGGGGGTCAGGGCTTCCCAGAGCCCAGACGGCCCACAGGAGTTTCCGTCCTCGTCATCGTCTTCCACCTCTCCTGGTGACAAATTTATTGTAGATGATGTTCTCTGCAATTAAATTTATAGTACATAAATATACTATATCAATGTTATTTAGATATATATAACATTATATAAATTGCTTGTGGTATATATTAGCAGGCAAAAATCAGCTTACTGCTAGCCATAGTTATTATGTAACCTCACATCCATTCATAAGCATGCAATTTTCAATTTAATGTTGAAAGTAATAAATGCAAACATGCTTATAAAATAAGATACAAGGTTCCTGGGTTTGGGCACCAAAAGACACAAACAAACAAAAAAGATACAAGGTTTATAATAAAGAACAGGATATGATAATAACCAAAGAAAATATTTAAACAGCAACAAATGAGAAAAACATTATGATTTTCTTTATCAAGAATGTATTTTTAGGAATAAAATTAAGGAAAAAGGCAACCAGAGGAATGACATGGGACTACTTATTGAAATAGGAACAGCTATATAACCCATTTTTTCACAATGTCACTCAAATTGAACTTAATAAAACTTATTGTATATATAACATGGGTAACAGTTTTAAAATTCATAGTGGGTCTTTCCTACTGAATACATATATTTACTTTTGTTACCACCCAAATCCCCCTAAAATGACAGTCAAGGGATTAAAATGGCTGAACCCCAAGGACAAGGAGAACAGGAGTGCTGCCAGCAAAGGAGAGCTGCCCGGTAAACTTCTGCGCAGTGATAAGCAGATGGGTAGGTATTACCAAGCTTCAGGAAAAAACTGAAAGCAAACTGCCTAAAAAAGGTAAGACCAGGAAGCAGACAAGCTCGTGAGTCGGCATGCTCAGAAGAGAACAGCTACCTGTGAAGGTACAGGGGCAGGTGGAACTGAAACAGGATGGAAATTTCTATGAGAAGCAGCTGGACCTCCAGACCCATCTCCTCCCTCACCCAGCCAGGAGACTAACCTTCATGCCCTGGAAAGAAATTAGAGGCTCATTGTCTAGAGAGGCTGAGGCAAAGCAATGAGGAGCTCTAAGAATCTGTATTGTGAACACAGGGTGCCTCTCTGAAACACAGGCTTGAAGTTAGTAACTATGTAGTAAGTGAAGATACCCAACCCACATATTTGCCCGAGAGAACATATTGGCCTCTATGGAGAAATCAACCCCCAAGAAACAAGATCTCTCTGTTCCTCTGTCCTCAATAAAGTGGGAGGGTCTGTTCTTTAACCCCTACTGCGAAGCAATCTTTCAACAAAGTAAACTGTCTAATTTTTTAATTAGAACATACCCAAGAATCATCACATATTTGAGGTCTCTAGAGGAGAGCAAAACAGAAACTATCATAAACAAAAAATGATAAATAATAGAGAAATGGGAGATATTGCAGTCATGAAATAAGAATGGCATGATATACAGAAGGGTTGGAAAACAAATCTAAGGAAATTTCCTAGAAGATAGAGCAAAAAGAAAAAAGGAGGGAAAAAGTTGAGAAAACTAGTGTATCAAACTAAAGGTCCAACATCTGAACAACAGAAGTTCCAGAAATTAAAAAGAGAGTAAAAATTGGAGGAAATTACTGAAGAAATAATGCAAGGAATCTTTTAGGAATTGAAGAAAAATTCCATATTCAAGAGACTGCTCAAAAAGAATGACAGAAAATCCATCCGTATAAGTTTTTGTAAACATTGTCAGAATGCAGTATTCAGCATGATACTGACATATCATGATTACTGAAATTATTAGATAAACTATTTATTGGATTGCATATAGCATTCCCACTCCCAAAAGAAGTTATTGCTTTAAAAAAAAAAACCCAGAAGGCTTTCTTATTTCTCTTATTTCAAAAAAGTTAGTTTTACTACATTCACATCTTAACTTTCCCTTTACAATTATCAGAACTAAGAAATTGTGAAATATTCCCTCAAGCAGTTACTGCATGTAAGATACAATAATCAGAACAGCCACCAACTAATGAGCACTTCCTCCGTGTATCATAGGGTTATATGACTATTGTCCATTAATTCTTTTAATTCACACAGCAACTGTTTGAGACAAATACTACTTAAGGGGAAAACTTAGGCACAGAAAGGTCAAGTAAAACCCAAGGTCACAGAATCAGTAGGTGGCACAAACAGGATTCTAACCCAGGTTTCTTCTGCAATTCTAGAATTGCAGTTTAAATCAAAGAATCACATTTTTCGTATGTTTCTGCTAGATGACTCTCCTGAGAACAGTTTGTACTCTGAGGCAGCTAGTGAAAGTTTCTGGAATTGGTGCTCATACTTTTATAAGATACACACTTCCCAAATTAGTAATAAAAAAAAGTGATACATATTTGTCTAACAGGGGATATCATAGGAATTTCTGAAACTCTACAGATCCTCTGGACGAAAATTCTTGGGAAGTCTAAAATCTTAAACTAGTGAAAGCATCTATTCAATCATTTAATACAAGGATTAATAAAATCATCGAACACACATCTCCTCCACCAGCTCACGATCATGGAATAGTTTGAACATCAAGTTGATATGATATGGCACTACACACCACTGCATTCTTGGCTGAGAATTATCATTTTGTAGATATATCAGTTATTTTCTATTTTTGTTAATGCTGCTGTAATTATTCAATCCATTAATTCAGGCGACTTTGCTTTCTTGTCTCTTTCTCCTACTCAAAGAAAAATTCCATTTATGTCTCCTCCCTGCTATAAACCTCTCGTGACTTCCCATTGCACAGCAAATAGTACACAAGTTCCTTAATTTGGCTCCAAGTTTCTACAGTCAAACTATTTTCAGTTCTTTTTCTTATTTCATTACACTTTCCTCAGATTATAATTAAGTAAAAGTATGTATCCTTCCCTAATACACCCCATGCTCTTATTCATGCCTTCTTTTATTGCCTAAGGGTTTAGTCTTGAATATTAGATGGTCCTGGATTCAAGTCGCAACGCTCCTACGCAGTAGCTGTGTGATTTTCAGCAGACATGACCACTGTCAGCCTTGCCTGCCTTATCTATGCAATGGGAAAATAATATGGTAGAATCTCTGTCATGGGGTCTTTCCTGATAATTAATTGTACTAATGAATATGAAGTATCTGAACATAATATAAGGTTTGGATAAAGACCAACTACCACTATTAGTTATTATTTTATTATAATCCCACTGATTCTTCAAACGCTGCTCATATTTCATACCTGATATAAAATTTTCCAGATTTCCCACCAACAGAAATGATGCCCCCCTCTTCTGGATGTCTATAGCTTTTTGTGCGAATGTGGGCATTATGGTATTTCATATTTCCTCGAGGTGGCAGATGACACAGTGGCAAAGAGCATTTTTGAAGTCAAACAGATACACATTTTAGTCCCGGCTCTGCCACTTAAAGTTGTATGACCGAGTAAATCACATAATCCTACTAAATTTCAAATTTCTTTATCTGCAAAGTAGGTATAATAATTCCTACTTGACTGGGCTATATGTGGATTAAATGAAATGTTTAACAGTGACAGGCACATAAAAAGTGATCAATAAATACGACTACTGTCATTTAGCATGAAGGAGTTATGCACACGTACACACATCCCACACACACCCATGGGTGGCTTGCTAACCCTAGTTAACAAGTTATTTAAAAGCACACATTGCTTTATTCATGTTTGTATCTCTTCACAATATGTTGCACATAATGAACTTTTTAAATATTTATTGAATGAATGAACCTCAAACTCTCATTTTCCTTTGACTACTTAGAGAATTTGACTAATATTAAGGGGTATATACCGTTCTATACAAAAATTATGATTGCTATTTTATTTTTATTTTTATATTAACCATTCCAGTGGCATTAGCAGAAAGGAAGACATTTATCAATGGTTTAGCACTGCCCCCTAAAGACAGTATCTAAATTAGCTGTGTAAAACCATAATTTTCCATTTGATTTCTTTACAATTAGAGATGCCTGGGAAAGATGCTGTCAAACTAAAAGTCTTCAATTATATATGGAAAAAGAAGCTGCATGAAAACACTTAAACTCAAATGGTTTCCTTTCTAGTGAACGCCTTTTAAATTTTCTACTAGAGATCCAACTGTGTTGCCTAAAATTCCAGATGTCATGAAATTCCTCCATAGAAAATAAACCTATATATATATACACACACACACACACAGCCTGTTAGCGCTCTTGGTTACAACACAGTAATTACGTAGACGAATGACTGGGATGGTTCTACATTGTTGCAAAGGACAAAATAGACACAATGCGCACACACCACTGGGAGACAAATTTGAACTCGAAGAAAAACATTTCCTAAAATAATTACATCAATCCAACACTAAAATGGGATTTCCCTGTAAGGAGGCATTAATACATGCATGTGTGTGTGTGTGCGTGTGCGTGTGTATGTGTGTGCGTGTGTGTGTGAGAGAGATAATGGTACTTACTGTTCATAAAATATTTTCATATATACAACAGCCAAATAAAGTATGGTCAGGGATATTCCTATGTTCCAAGTAAAGAGACCAATGCTAAGATGGCAAGCTCATTTTATAAGGGGAAATTAGACTCTAATCAAAGGACCTGTGATTCTAGGTCCTGTTATCTTTCTCCCACACCATGAAAGCAGGTTCCTAGTCACTAGGGGTCTTCCAAGGGCCCACAGATGCTCAGGATGGCCACAAAGGAGTTTCTGTGTTCTGTGATGCAACAGTTAAATCAGAATGCCTTTACATTCTTTTTCTAAACTAAAAGTCTGTAAGTCTATGCAGTTCATGTGCATACAATTCAGGAACAAGATCACAGAGCTCCTTTAATCCCTATTAGACAACTCTCTAATGCATGTCTTTGGAAAGATGGTGAAGTAGAGAAAGTCCAAGGATGCTGCCACATATGTCCCAAGGCCCTGAAGGAAAAGCACAAACATGGGGCGGCAGACGCAGCCAGGACACAGGAGTGATGTTTGGGTGGGGAAGAGGGACAACAGAACGAGACAAGGCTGTCCCTTATCCTGTCAGAAAAACAAAAAAACCCATGGAAAACAGCCTCACAGAACAGGAAAGGGAGTAGGGAGAGAGGCAGAACCCAGGAAGGAGGCAGCAGTCAGAAGGGAGACTGAGGACAGAGTGTTCACTGCAGGAGTTAGCACTCTATACTGCCTTGCAACACAGCGCTGGTCTTTTCATCTTTGTTTGACATAAATGAAATTGCTCCATTGATTTTATTTTGTGAAACTTCAAGTAATACATGCTCATTGTAGAACAAATAAATCAAAATCAAAAGTTATACCCGGAGAAAGTTGAAACTTCCTAGCCTAGCTCCCACTGTAAATGCTTGGTGCATTCCAAATTTGTCCTCTTGTCTGATGATGTTGTCAGGATAAAGTCATAAATGTGCAGCTGTATACCAAGGGCTGTGCCCATTTTAAACCTTGACAATGTTGTCGTTCACCTATTTTCCACACAGAGAAAAGAGAATTTTTTTTTCCATTGGAGAATGTGATGACCTTATCCTCTTCCTTAAAATCCTTCTAGAGCCTCTCATCGCTCATCAGGCGAAATCCAAAGTTCTTAATATGGTCCAAAAGGCTGTGCATCGTCTGACACGTACCCTACCTCTCTGGTCCCTTAGCAACACTGCCATTCTTCCTCTTCTTTGCTTTTAATGTTTTAAACACACGTACCTTTCTTTTCTTGTTTTGCATGGGCAGGCACCAGGAATCGAACCCAGGTCTCTGAGAACTCTGCCAGTGAGCCACCGTGGCCCACCACTAAACACACCGTACTTTTTTTTCTTTCCCATGAATATAGTGAACTTCCTCTATACTGGCAGCGACGTTGTCTCCCAATATACATTCTTCCCTTTGGCTTTAGTAACAGAACATACAGTCTTCTTCTTCTATAACACTAGAACCCTCACTCTCATCTGGGCATATATTCGCTTTGAGGAAAGACCATGTTTTCCAACCTCTTTTGCAGGTAGGTGTGGTCACGTAAGTTACAACTATGATTTATAGGAGGTGTCCTTCAAATTCTCCAATTTCCATGACATTCTTTCTCCCTCTTTCTCCTTTTTCCTCACTCCCCTCTTTCTGCTGATTGGAAGGTCAATGTAAAGGCAGAGGCTAGAGCAGCCATCTTGGACATGAGCTATCCTCGGAACTGGAGGACAGGCACAGTGGAGCAACCAAATGAGCTTCTCTCTCACTTTAGGTCACTGTTATTTTGGATCTTCTATCACCTGCCACTACGAGATCCTAATAAATAAATTCCTTTAACCTGAAGCATTCCCCTCTCTTGCCCTCATCAGGTTTTAGCTTATTTGTACTTTAGCTGTGAACTTAATGCACTTCCTTTAGTGGGCTTTCTTGATTCCATGGTTGATACAGTTTCCTTTCTTTTATCATTGCACTGATTTTCATAGTAACTCTCCCAAATAGAATTTTATAGTTATCTGTGTGACTTTGGTTCAGTATCTCTTATCCCTGACTTGACTGAGATCTGCATGATTGCAGAGATATCTTTTGGATTAATTACCACACCCTAGCACTTAGCCCAGTGCCCGGCACATTAAGAACTGTTCACACAGATGTGTTGAATGAATGAATGAATGAATGAATGTGAGTTTGCCCTCAGAGATATTTTATTAATGTGAATACTGTGGTTAATTCCAGGAGGCATCAACATAACTGTAAGCCAGACAGAGTTGTCCATTTGCCTCTGGCCCCACTATGTTCACGTATCCCGTGTCCATCCCACATGCACACTAATGTAGGACACAGCATCTACTGGAGCTGATCACAGAACCCATTCAGACCAAGCATTCATGACCAATTTAGATTGTACCCAAAACTTTATAGTGGAGGAGAAGGAGCTTTAAATTGCATAAATTAGCCCTCATCCTAAACAACCAGTATTTCCGAAGGTTGAGCGAAGGATGAGCGAAGGATGAGCGAAGGATGCTTTTCAGCTCCTTTTCCACCAATAGGGTCCAGTTTCCGTGGCATCCATGCCCTCCCACAGATTTTTCTCATCAGCTCTTCAAATTGTCTCCCCTTTATTTTGCAGACAACTTAACTCTAGAAATCACCTCATCTCCAAACTTACATAGCCAATTTCATTATCCAGGGGAGTTTTCACCGGAATACAGTTGTCAATTTGAACAGCTAAAGCAAAACATACCAATAAAATAGAAATATTTTATTTTTTCAATATTTTAAAATTTGAGGATGTAAGGGTACAGTTGGGCACCGAGACAGAAGGAAAATTGCTTAGTGTTCAGCTGGCTTGGTTATGTCAAAGCTATGACAATGCTAATGATCAGATGGAAGGTTCAGTATATTTCTCAAAAGAAGCAGACTCACTTATCCTAAAATCAGTCCTAAGACACAGATCACATACCACAGTTCAACAGATCAATGATGCTCGGAAAGCTTAAGATGTAAACATCTGCTTAAACTTTTCCTAGAATTACTCTACAAGTGTATCCATTAGCTCCAGATTGCTGAAATTCACAAAAGCTACATTTCAGTCTTCTGAAAATGAAATTTTTCTCAGATTCACTTGTAATTAGTTATATCTGCATTTATATCTGCAGAGAAAAGAAAGGAAGAAGAGGAGCCAGTCTATGTGCCAATGAGCGTACTAAGTCCACCTCCTAGCATGCACATGTCAAAATGATGCCACTCTGCATGGGAGGTTTCAAACCTGAGGATTTGCCAGTGCCAAACGTATTTCACTTTTGAAGCAATTTCAAAAGTGGCAAGGAATTTAGTGGCAAAGAATAAACTGGGGAAGAACAAACCATTTGTTTTAATAGTATATGAAACATCGTAATTCCTCTAAAACTCAAGGTCCCATCACAGCTTATCTCCACATGCTACCTGTTTACATATCAGATGTTTTTTGCATTGCCATCTGGGAAGTTTCAAAGAGGAATGCATTTGGTTTGCCATTTAATACAATTAATTTGTACGTTTTTATGAGTTCTTAAAATTTTGGGTCATTTATCTGGCTCTAGACAATTAGTACTGTTTATTAACCACAAAATTAGAGACAGAACAGTCGCGACTGGTTTCAGGTTTATACACAATAGGCAGAAGCTAATTTCAAAGAAGTTAAGGTTATAGGAAGACTAATCAAGTTTACTTTGTATTTTTAGCAAGATTTAGTACAACAGTCAAAATATATTATTTTTGGAAAACTAAACCATCCTTCGTGACAGACCATTTTATATGTGCTTACTTTTCAAAAGTGTTTACTTCTTTTTTAAAACAAATTTATTAAGGTATTATCTATATACATAATATGCACCCATTTTAAATATACAGTTTGACAAATTTTAATAAATACATCTGCGCAGTCACCACCACAATCAAGATTTCCATCCCCACAAACAGTCACCTCATGCTTCTTGTCAGTCCCCCACAGGCCTGGCTACAGGGAACCAGTGGTCTTACTGTCACTATATATTAGATGTGCATTTCCTAGACTCTCACAAAAATAGAGTCATGTGGTACACACTCCACGTCTGGCTTCTTTTGCTCGACATAGTGTTTTTGTGATTCCCCCTTGTTTGTGTATCAGCAGTTTATTCCTTTTTAATGCAGAGTGGTATTTCATTTTATAGACACACAAAAATGTGTTTATCCAACCATCACTAATGGACACTTCAGCTATTTCCAATTTGAGGTCACTCTGAATAAAGCTGCCATGAACACTCATGTAAAAATCTTTGTACGGTCATAGTTTTTGTTTCTCTAAAACAAAAAGTAAGTATCTAAAATTCTGGGTCACATGCTAAACGCATATTAAACTTTTTAAGACACTGCCAAAGTGTTTTTCAAAGCATTTGTACCATGTTAGAAGCCCATCAGCTATGTATGAGAATTTCAGTAGTTTCACAATCTTGGCAACTCTAAATTTTATCCACTCTAATAGGAGTGTACTAGTATCACATTGTGCTTCTAATTTGCATTTCTACGATTACTGATGCTGCTAAGTATCTTGTCCTGTGCTTGGAGACCATTTCTTTTATCTCTTTATGTGTTCAAATCTTTTGCCTATTTTTTTTTATTGGGTTGTTTGGTTTTTTTACTGTTGAGTTGAAAGAGGTTTTTTAAAAATTATAAATTCTGAACACATGTACTGTTTATGTAATATCTAAAGTATCTTTGCCTACTCCCAAAGTCACAAAGATAGTCTCCTATATTTCCTTCTAGAAGTTTGATGCTTCTGCTTTCACATTTGTTCTTTGAGTTTTATTAAGCTAACACTATGTGCAGAGTGTGATAAGAGTTGAGTTCATTTTCTTTCTGTATGGATATTAGTTGTTCAGGCACCATGAGTTGATAAGACTGTTCTTTCTCCCATTAAAATATTTGTTAAAAATCATTTGATCATGTATGTGTCAGCCTACTTCTGAATCTTATTCTCATGTCAATATCATATGGACTTGACTACTTAGCATTATGGCAAGTCTGGAACGAAAAAGTGCAAGTCCTCTAAATTTGTTTTTTTTCAAAATTGTTTTGGCTATTCCAGCTCCTCTGCCTTTGAATGTAAATTTTAGAATATACTTGCCAGTATCTGAAAAAACAGCCTACTTGGATTTTGCTTGGTATTGCACTGAATCCTTAGTACAATTTGGAGAGACAGATATTTTAAGAACATTGAATCTTCCAATTTATGAACATGGTTTTTACCTCAGTATACCTTGTAGGTCTTCTGTAATTTCCATCCACAAAGTTTTATGATCTTTAGTGTAGACATATCTTATTAAACTTATGGGGATAAACAGGTATGTGTATATTATTTTATTAATTTCAATTTTAAATTGTTCCTTATATAAAAAAAGTACAAATGATTTTCGTTTACTGGCCTGGTACCTTGGTAAATACATTTTTAGTTCTAGTTAACTTTTTGTAGATTCTTTAGGGTTTCCTATGCCATCTGTGAATAAACAGTTTTGCTTCTTCCTTTTAAATCTGCCTGAATTTATTTTTCATTCTTGCCTTATTGCATTGGCCAGAATCTCCAGTACAATGTTGAATACAAATGGCAAGAGCAGACATCCTTCTCTTGTTTATAAACTTAATTGAAAAACACTGCCTTTCAACATTATTAAATATAATGTTAGCTGTAGGTATATTTGGGATTCCCTTTAGAAGATTGAGGTAGTGCCTTCTATTATTCTTATGAATAGATGCTTTTCATGAGAGATTTTCTCATGAATAGATACTTTTCCTACAACTATTAAGATGATTATATCATTTTCTTCTTTATTCTATTCATATGATGAATCACATCAATTGATTTTAGATTCTTAAAATGGTCTTACCTTTCTGGGAAATATTGCACTTGGTCATGATGTATGATTTTTTAATATATTGCTGGACTTCATTTGTTGGCTAATTTGTTAAGGGTTTTGATACTGTATTATTAATACTATGATACTGACCTATAGTTTTCTTTTCGTGAAATGTCTTTGGTGTCACAGCAATGCTGACCTCATATAACAAATTGGGAACTGTTCTCTTACCCCAGATTTTTTAAAGCGTTTCTACCAGTGAATTCTCTGGGTCTGAAATTTCCTAATGGGGAAGATTTTAATTATGAATTTGACTTTTTAAATTAATATAGGTATATTCATATGTTTTCAAGAAACTTTTTACAATTTGCATATTTCAACAGTTCTTCCATTTCATGAAGATTGTCAAATTATTGGCATTAAGTCACTCATATTGTCACTTTATTATCCTTCTCATTCTCTTGGACCTGTATTCCTATCCCCTTTTATTTCTGATATTGGTAATTTATGTCTCCTTTGTTTTCTTGACAATTCTAGGTACAGGCTTTTAAATTTTATTGATCTTTTTGAAGAATCAGCTTTCGGTTTCATTGATTGCCTCTATTCATTGTTCATTTTCTATTTCATTGATTTTGCTCTTTTATTATTTCATTTCTTATCCTTACTTTGGGTTTAATTTCCTTTTTTATCTTATTTATTAATTTGGGAGCATAGGTGATATAAGCGTTAGATCCTATGAATTTTCCCTCTAAGCACTGCTTTAGCTACAACTACAAATTTTTATATTCTCTTTTCTCATTTGCATTGAGCTCAAAATATTTTCTAGTTTTCTTTTTGATTTCTGCTTTGACCCAATGGTTATTTATGAGTACTCTTTACTTCCCACTTATTTGGGAATTTCCCAAATATCTTTCTGTTATTAGTTCTTAATTTCATTTCATTCTGGCTTGCTTAGTTCCTGACAAGTCTGCTTGCTTATCTTTGCTCCTCTGTATGTAAAGTACCTTCGTTCTTCTGGCGACTTTTTAGAGTTCATATTTATCACTGGACTTCAGCATCTGCATTATCATGTGCCTTTGTCCAGTTTTGTTTTTGTCCTGCTTGGCATTTGCAGAACTTCAGTTTGTGTGTTTATAATTTCATCAAAGTTAGAAAATTTTCAGCCATTGTTTGTCAAATATTTTATTTTTTGTGACTCTCCCAGCTCCAACCTCTCCTCCCCTGCTGAGCCAATATGGCATATATGCTAAATTGCATAGTATTTTTCCAAAGGTTATAGAGGCTCCGTTTATTATTTCTACTCATTTTTCTCCTTGCGTCTTGTTTTGGATAGTTTTATTTGCATTGCTTTCCATTTCACAAATCTTTCTCCCTGCAGTACTAAGCTGTTGTTAATCACACCCACTTCATTTTTCACTTCAGACATTGTATTTTTCATCTCTAGATATTCCATTTAAATCGTATATCTATGTTACTGTCCTTCCACTCTCCTTTTCCTTTAAATTCTTGAGCTTATCAAGCATTAACAGTAAATGCTTTATCATCTTACATACAAATCCCATCAACTCTTTAATTTCTAGATCTATTTCTGCTGACTACCTTTTCACATGGTCATGAATTTCATTTTCCTTCCTTTTCCATGTCTAGCAATTTTTATTGGAAACTAGACATTGTGAATTTTTATACTGTTGAATTGTGAGCTTGGTTTTAAAGTGTTGGACATTGTTTAAATGTCCTTTAAAAAGTGTTGGACATTGTTCTAGCATAAAGTAAAGCTGACTGGAGATCAGCTTGATCCATTCAGGGCTGGTTTTCAGGTTCTTTTTTGGTGGGTCTAATGTAGCCTTTACTCCGAGGCTAGCTTAGCCCCACTACTATGACTTATGCTCCATTTCTGGTATCTCATTTATTCAGCAAGACCCCTCCACTTTGGCTGAATGTGAGCTGCAGGAACTTTTTTGCTTACATATCCCCAGCACTGTTCTTTCCCTGGAGGTTTTCCTTTCACATAACTGATGGAGTTTTGCTCTATGCATGTGCAGAGTTGTATGCAGGCATAGGTGTCCCTAGATAGTTTTTTGGACCTCTTTCTCCATGTATCTCTCTCCTCTCTGACCCTCTGCCTGAAAACTCCAGCTGCTTCACACTCCCCTAACTCCAATCTCTGCATTTGCTACTCAGTGTCCCTACCTGGCTGTGCCTCTGTTTTTCCTCCTGTGCTGTCCCCAAGCAGAAATCCAGGGTGATTGTAGGATCTGGCTCATTTGTTTCCTTCCTACCAGAGATCCCAGCCTTGAGATCAAAATCCTGTCTGATTCAAGTCTAATAATGGAGTTTGATATATTTTGTCTAGTAGTCTGATAGTTTACAGCAGGATTTACTCCATATCCTGTTACCTTATGGAAGTCTGAAAGAATTTCTTTTAAGTAAAATGTGAATTGTTGATAACTGTGCTTCTATTTTAACAGTTATCAGTAATGTGAGCTTTTCCTTTTATAAGTGGATGAGTTAAAACCATTGAAACAGTATATGCATATGCAAAACGACCAAGCAGGTGAGAGAAATGCAGCCAGCTGATTTTATTCCTGTGACAGAGAACTGTGCATTCACTCACTTTATAAGATATATGTCTCCCTCTCCCATTACCATCCATAATAAATCTTATTTGACCTCTTTTCATTTCTCACACTATTCTAGCTTAATCATCCCATTTTCTCTATTTTTCAAAAATCCTGTCAGTATATTAGTATTTTCTGGCCACACTGTAAGTAACTCCCCATTTATCACTTGTAATTAACTTTCCCTCCATAGTCATGCATTCTTGCCAATTTTATAAATTTCAAGGTAAATATATGGTCCTGGGAAAGTAATCTCATCTGTTATTCCATAATCATTTCTGTATTAGTGAATACACACAATTTTAAAAGTGACTGTGAACTTATGAAAATAATTTCACAAAAAAATTTAATTAAAAATTACATCATCTTTACCCAATATTTCATGTAAATTCACCATGTATTTATTGATCAAAAATAACTGTATAGAAGAGTAAAATTGAAGGTAAGGGAAGGGAAAGATAAATATGTTAAGAACTCTGAACTCAAAGTCTAAAGAGAGTGGCTATAAATAACTAGATGGTAAAACTAGACCACAATTTATGAGCATTTATAGAGCTATCAGGAAAGGGTATTAGGAGAACATTATGAGGAAGCAATTATTTCCAACGAGCATTCTGGAGGAAGGAATTCAGAGAAGCGACTGCATTTAAGTACCGGCACTGCCTGCGACAAGGACTCTCAAAGGAGAAGAAAGGGATAGAAGTGGGTTACAACGGTGTGAACACACTTGCCATGTTTGGCAAATCAGGTATGGGGAAGGGCAAGAAAAATAGGACAAGAAAAAAATAAACTGGGGCTCTATTGTGGGAAATGGGTAGGTTAAAACAGGTTTAACATTTGCCAAGGAGCAGTTTTCTGTGCTGATGCTACTGTGATCATAAAGCAGAAAGTCTCTGCATGTCCTGGGTTCAAAGGATTCCGACTGCCTCTCTTCTCTGAATTCCCAAATACAGGTGGTCTGGACCACTCGGTCTACGGTTTTGAACTGTAGACTACATGTTACAGGAAATATATCTCATTTTTACAATTGTAGAGAGAATATTTTCTACTACTTGTATAGCCTGCAAATGACAAACACAGTTATGCATACATTATACGCATATTCGACTCCACATTCTCTCCCTTTCTCTATTGCCTCCTTTAGACAACTGTAAACAGAAATGGCTTCATGCCAGGGTGTGTGTGTATGTAAACAGGCATGCATATATGTGCATATATGTGCGTCTGTGGATGCATATATGTCTATGTACATACATCTGAAGAGCTGAAAAAAATAGTATGCTGGATCCGAAGAATATCTGAAAAAGGATTTCCAATAACCCCACAATCAAAAGATAAAAAACATTAAATGGAAATAGTTTAGCATTTTTAATATACAACAGTGTATTCCTTGTCACTCCTCACCCTTTACTACTTTTACCTCCTCTTTTATATGTTTTCATCCATTTTCCAGGAGAACAGTTGCTCAGTTATAGCAAAGTAAAAATGTGGAAAAGAAAAGAATATAATTGAATGAAAATGAGACATTAAGTTGACAGAAACTGATTAACTATAAGTTATAATGACACTAAATTAAAATAGAACAAATAGAATGGACAGAAGTTTGGGATTGTGAAGTCTGTTAAGATGAATATGGCTAAGGGTAGGTTAAGGACACTGTGAGGAGATGTGGACAGGTGCCTTAGACTAATGATTTGATACTTTGGGTGATTTCCATGACTTACATTATTGGTTGGAGGAAATTACACTATATGCAATGATCCTCAAGTTAAAAACAAATTATGAGAAAACAAATCTACAAGACACTGGAGAAGAATAAAATTTCTCAACTTTATCATCTAAAAAGAGAGCAGAAATAAAAGACTAACACAATCAACTTGCACCAATGAAAAACAAAAAGCTACAGAGAGACTAAAATACCAAATCCAATTACAATATATATAATAGATGTAAAAATGTTAGCATAACCTCAACTGTGGGATCAAAAGAGTCTCTTAAAATAGTAGACAAAGTCCAGAGAAAGAATCTAGCAGGTTTTAAAAATTCATGGAGAGAATTGAAAGTAGGGTGGCCAAGATGGCGACTTAGCAATACGGGCATTTTAGTTCATCCTCCATAACAAATACTAAAGAACCAACAACAGTACAGAACAGCTCCTGGAGCCACATCAGTGACCAGACACATAGCATACCCCAATTTGGACCAGCTGGACCGGCTGCGAGCCTCCCCAGGACCGTGAGTTCCTCAAGCTGCAGTGGCCAGTGCTCCTCCCCCACAGGCTGCTTCCCAGAGGGGAAAGGAAAGAGAATTTAACAGCAGCAGGGGCTCAGTCCAACCAAACACCAATTGTGGCATTAATTAACAAATTCTGACTACCAGAAATAGGTTCCCAGCACAGGTGAACCTGGTCAAGGCGGAGGTCACTCATTGGGCTCCCAGAAAAAGAGGAAAGGGGAGGAAATGGAGGTTTTTGTGGCTGAGTTTCTATGGAGGCTTGGCTGCCTCTGGATTCAGTGGCGGGACTTCTCCGGCTGCTTTCAGGGCTGTCTCCCACCTGTGCCTTCACACAGGAGAGGGGTGGAGCCCAACTCAGGTGGAATCCCTCCCTCAAGGAATTCAGACCCCAGGGTTTGGCAACTTGAAGCCATTAAAACCAATCTACAACTTCTCCTCTGTCTCCACCATGCCCCCATCAGGGAGAGTCTGCAAAAGTTAAAGGTGCCGCAACATCTTACGCTGGTGGTACCCGCAAGCAGACAAGCACCACATACTGGGCAGGATAGGAAAAACAGAGAGTCCAGAGACTTAACAGAAAAGTCTTTTAACCTACTGGGTCTCACTCTCAGGGAAAACTGACACAGGTGATTCCTTCCCCATGACAGGAGGCCAGTTTAGTCCGGGAAAACCCGGCTGGAGTCTATAATACCTACGTAGACCCTCCTAAGGGTTGGGATGGAAAAGACACCATATAAGCAGGGCAAGAAACAAGAAAACAAGAACTGAAAAATTACTCTCTGTTAAACAAAATTAAAGCTAGAGGCCCAGAAAAAGCTGAACTGAAGGTCAAAGAACAGATAGACAACAAACTCATCTAGCAAGAAAACCCTAGGTAAGATAAGTGAAAGCAATCTCCAGAATAAACTAATTAAGGTAATTAAATGTCCAGACGCCAGCAAAAAATAACAAATCACACCAGGAAAATTGAAGATATGGCCCAGTCAAAGGAACAAACCAATAGTTCAAATGAGATACAGGAGCTGAAATAATTAATTCAGAATATATGAACAGACATGGAAAACCTCGTCAAAAACCAAATCAATGAATTGAGGGAGGATATGAAGAAGGCAAGGAATGAACAAAAAGAAAGAATGGAAAGTCTGAAAAAAGAAATCACAGAACTTATGGGAATGAAAGGCACAGTAGAAGAGATGAAAAAAACAATGGAACCCTACAATGGTAGATTTCAAGAGGCAGAACATAGAATTAGTGAACTGGAGAATGGAGCATCAAAAATCCGACAAGAAACAGAAACGATAGGGAAAAAAATGGTAAAATATGAGCAGGGACACAGGGAATAGAATGATAATATGAAGCACACAAGTATACGTGTTGTGGGTGACCCAGAAGGAGAAGAGAAGGGAAAAGGAGGAGAAAAACTAATGGAAGGAATTATCACTGAAAATTCCCCAACTCTTATGAAAGACCTAAAATTACAGATCCAAGAGGTGCAGCGCACCCCAAAGAGATTAGACCCAAATAGGCGTTCTCCAAGACACTTACTAGTTAGAATGTCAGAGTTCAAGGAGAAACGGAGGATCTTGAAAGCAGCAAGAGAAAAGCAATCCATCACATACAAGGGTACCCAATAAGACTATGTGTAGATTTCCCAGCAGAAACCATGGAGGCAAGAAGACAGTGGAGTGATATATTTAAATTACTAAAAGAGAAAAACTGCCAACCAAGATTCTATACCCAGCAAAATTGTCCTTCAAAAATGAAGCAGAAATTAAAACATTTTCAGACAAAAAGTCACTGAGAGAATTTGTGACCAAGAGACCAGCTCTGCAAGAAATACTAAAGGGAGCACTAGAGACAGATAGGAAAAGACAGAAGAGAGAGGTGTGGAGAAGAGTGTAGAAAGAAGGAAAATTAGATATGATATATAAAATACAAAAGGCAAAATGGTAGAGGAAAGTACTATCCAAACAGTAATAACACTAAATGTTAATGGACTGAACTCCCCAATCAAAAGACATAGACCAGTAGAATGGATTAAAAAACAGGATCCTTCTATACGCTGTCTACAGGAAACACATCTTAGACCCAAAGATAAACATAGGTTGAAAGTGAAAGGTTGGGAAAAGATATTTCATGCAAATAACAACCAGAAAAGAGCAGGAGTAGCTATACTAATATCCAAAAAATTAGACTTAAATATAAAACAGTTAAAAGAGAAAAAGAAGGATACTATCTACTAATAAAAGGAACAATTCAACAAGAAGACATAACAATCTTAAATATTTATGCACCGAATCAGAATGCCTCAAAATACATAAGGCAAACACTGCAAACACTGAAAAGGGAAATAGACACATCTACCATAACAGCTGGAGACTTCAATTACCCACTCTCATCAATGGACAGAACATCTAGACAGAGTGGATCAATAAAGAAACAGAGAATTTGAATATTACAATAAATGAGCTAGACTTACCAGGCATTTATAGGACATTACACCGCACAACAGCAGGATACACCTTTTTCTCAGGTGCTCATGGATCATTCTCAAAGATAGACCATATGCTGGGTCACAAAGCAAGTTGCAACAAATTTAAAAAGATTGAAATCATACACAACACTTTCACAGATCATAAAGGAATGAAGTTGGAAATCAATAAAGGCAGAGTGCCAGACAATTCACAAAAATGTGGAGGCTCAACAATACACTTTTAAACAACCAGTGGGTCAAGGAAGAAATTACAAGAGAAATCAGTAATTATCTCAAGGTGAATGAAAATGAAAACACAACATATCAAAACCTATGGGACACAGCAAAGGCAGTGCTAAGAGGGAAATTTATTGCCCTAAATGCCTATATCAAAAAAGAAGAAAGGGAAAAAATACAGGAATTAACTCTCCACTTGGAAGAACTGGAGAAAGAACAACAAACTAACCCCAAATCAAGCAAAAGGAAAGAAATAACAAAGATTAGAGCAGAAATAAATGAAATTGAGAACATGAAAACAATTGAGAAAATCAATAAGACCAGAAGTTGGTTCTAAGAGAAAATCAGTAAGATTGATGGGCCCTTAGCAAGAATGACAAAAAGAAGAAGACAGAGGATACAAATAAATAAGATCAGAAATGGAAGAGGAGACATAACCACTGACCCCACAGAAATAAAGGAGGTAATAACAGGATACTATGAACAACTTTATGCTAATAATTACAACAATGTAGATGAAATGGACAAGTTCCTAGAAAGGCATGAACAACCAACTTTGACTCGAGAAGAAATAGATGACCTCAACAAACCAATCATAAGTAAAGAAATTGAATCAGTCATTAAAAAGTTTCACAAAAAAAAAAAGTCCAGGACCAGATGGCTTCACATGTGAATTCTACCAAACATTCCAGAAAGAATTAGTACCAATCCTGCTGAAACTCTTCAAAAAAAAATTGAAGTGGAGGGAAAGCTACCTAATTCATTCTATGAAGCCAACATCACCCTCATACCAAAACCAGGCAAAGATATTACAAAAAAAGAAAACTACAGAACAATCTCTCTAATGAATATAGATGCAAAAATCCTCAACAAAATTCTAGCAAATCGAATCCAACAACACATTAAAAGAATTATACATCATGACCAAGTAGGATTCATCCCAGGTATGCAAGGATGGTTCAACATAAGAAAATGAATTAATGTAATGCACCATATCAACAAATCAAAGCAGAAAAATCACATGATCATCTCAATTGACACAGAGAAGGCATTTGACAAAATTCAATGTCCTTTCCTGTTGAAAACACTTCAAAAGATAGGAATACAAGGGAACTTCCTTAAAATGATAAGGGGAATATGTGAAAAACCCATAGCTAATATCATCCTCAATGGGGAAAAATTTAAAACTTTCCCCCTAAGATCAGGGACAAGACAAGGATGTCCAGTATCACCACTGTTATTCAACATTGTGTTGGAAGTTCTAGCCAGAGCAATTAGACAAGAAAAAGAAATACAAGGCATCAAAATTGGAAAGGAAGAAGTAAAACTATCACTGTTTGCAGATGATATGATACTATATGTCGAAAACCCTGAAAAATCTACACCAAAACTACTAGAGCTAATAAATGAATACAACAAAATGGCAAGTTACAAGATGAACATTCAAAAATCTGTAGTGTTTCTATACACTAGTAATGAATAATCTGAGTGGGAAATCAAGAAACTAATTCCATTTACAATTGCAACTAAAAGAATAAAATACTTAGGAATAAATTTAACTAAAGAGACAAAAGATCTATACAAAGAAAACTACAAGAAACTGTTAAAAGAAATCAAAGAAGAATTAAATAGATGGAAGGGCATACCGTGTTCATGGATTGGAAGACTAAATATAGTTAAGATGTCAATTATACCTAAATTGATTTACAGATTCAACACAATACAAATCAAAATCCCAACAACTTACTTTTCAGAAATAGAAAAACCAATAAGCAAATTTATCTGGAAGGGCAGGGTACCCCGAATTGCTAAAAGTATTTTGAGGGAAAAAAAACGAAGCTGGAGGTCTCACACTGCCTGACTTTAAGGCATATTATAAAGCCACAGTGGTCAAAACAGCACGGTACTGGCATAAAGATAGATATATTGACCAATGGATTCGAATAGAGTGTTCAGATATAGACCCTCTCATCTATGGACATTTGATCTTTGATAACGCAGTCAAACCAACTCACCTGGGACAGAATAGTCTCTTCAATAAATGGTACCTGGAGAACTGGAGATCTATATGTAAAAGAATGAAAGAGGACCCATATCTCACACTCTATACAAAAGTTAACTCAAAATGGATCAAAGATCTAAACATTATGTCTAAGACCATAAAGCAGTTAGAGGAAAACGTAGGGAGATATCTTATGAATCTTATACTTGGAGGCGGTTTTATGGACCTTACACCTAAAGCAAGAGCACCGAAGAAAGAAAGAAAGAAATGGGAGCTCCTCAAAATTAAACACTTTTGTGCATCAAAGAACTTCATCAAGAAAGTAGAAAGACAGCCTACACAATGGGAGACAATATTTGGAAACGACATATCAGATAAACATCTAGTATCCAGAATTTATAAAGAGATTGTTCAACTCAAGAACAAAAAAACAGCCAACCCAATTACAAAATTGGAAAAAGACTTGAACAGACACCTCTCAGAAGAGGAAATACAAATGGCCAAAAGGCACATGAAGAAATGCTCAATGTCCCTGGCCATTAGAGAAATGCAAATCAAAACCACAATGAGATATCATCTCACACCAACCAGAATGGCCATTATCAACAAAACAGAAAATGACAAGTGCTGGAGAGGATGTGGAGAAAGAGGAACACTTATTCATTGTTGGTGGGAATGTCAAATGGTGCAACCACTGTGGAAGGCAGTTTGGTGGTCCCCAAAAAGCTGAATATAGCATTGCCATATGACCCAGCAATACCATTGCTGGGTATCTACTCAGAGGACTTAAGGGCAAAGACACAAATGGACATTTGCACACCATTGTTTATAGCAGCATTATTTACAATTGCAAAGAGATGGAAACAGCCAAAATGTCCATCAACAGACAGTTGACTAAACAAACTGTGACATTTACATAAGATGGAATATTATGCAGCTGTAAGACAGAATAAAGTTATGAAGTATGTAACAACATGGATGGACCTAGAGAACATTATGCTGAGTGAGACTAGCCAAAAACTAAAGTATAAATACTGTATGGTCTCACTGATATGAACTGACATTAGTGAATAAACTTGGAATACTTTGTTGATAACAGAGACCATCAGGAGATAGAAATAGGGTAAGATAGTGGGTAATTGGAGCTGAAGGGATACAGACTGTGCAACAGGACTGGATACAAAAAC
Source organism: Tamandua tetradactyla (assembly GCF_023851605.1). Classification (NCBI taxonomy): domain Eukaryota; kingdom Metazoa; phylum Chordata; class Mammalia; order Pilosa; family Myrmecophagidae; genus Tamandua; species Tamandua tetradactyla. The sequence continues at coordinate 169,519,862 of NC_135333.1, forward strand.
TCAGAAATGGACAGCACAATTTTACCTAAGTGTAATACAATTACGTTAAAACACTCTATGAAGCTGCATGTGAGAATGATAGAGGGAGGAGGGCTGGGGACATAAATGAAATCAGAAATAAAGATAGATGTTAAATATTGAGATGGTATAATCTAGGAATGCCTAGAGTGTATAATAATAGTGAAATGTACAATGTACAAATTTCAAAAATGTTTTTGCATGAGGAAGAACAAAGGAATGTCATTATTGCAGGGTGCTGAAAATAGATGGTAGTTAATATTCTAAAATGTCACCTTTTGTGTGAGACTAAAGCAAAAAATGTTTGTTACAAAATTTATATTTTGTCTAGTGCATCTCCTAATATGTAGATAGTTTGATTGAACACCATAAGTACTTGGAATCTCAGGTAGGACATGAGATTTTGTTGGTTTATCCAGGTGATGCCCCAATGAATCCCAGAGTGATTTGATCAGTGAGTGGAAGAGTATTTGCAAAGCCCCCTTCAGGGAATGGTGAGAGCGGGGAGAAATTCAACTTTCCCAAGTTGAATGAACACATTGACACAAAGTGTCAATGGCTCAGAGATTCCGAACAGAGTCGAGAGGTTATCCTGGAGGTTATTCTTACGCATTAAGTAGATATCACCTTGTTATTCAAGATGTAGTGGAGAGGCTGGAGGGAACTGCCTGAAAATGTAGAGCTGTGTTCCAGTAGCCATGTTTCTTGATGATGATTGAACCATGATACAGTTTTCACAATGAGACTCTGTGAATGTGAAAACCTTATGTCTGATGCTCCTTTTAGCTACTATATCAACAGAAGAGTAGAACACATGGAATAAAATAAATAATAGGGGGAACAAATGCTAAAATAAATTTAGTTTGAAATGTTAGTGATCAATAAAAGTGAGGGGTAAGGGGTATGGTAGGTATAATTTTTTTTTTCCTTTCCTGTGTTCATTTTATTTCTTTTTCTATTGTCTTTTTATTTCTTTTTCTGAATTAATGCAAATGTTATAAGAAATGATGAATATGCAACTAAGTGATGATATTGTGAATTAGTGATTATATTGTTGATGTTTATTTTGGTTTCTTAATTTTTTAATAAATAAAAAAATTCATAGAGAACATAACAAAGGAAAAATACATACGGACAAAAGAGCAGAATGATGAAGACCCTTTTAAATGCATTCATTAGAAAGTTTTAAAAATGCTTGTAGGGCAGTGCGACAGTGGCTCAGCAGGCAGAGTTCTCGCCTACCAGGCCAGAGACCCGGGTTCAATTCCCAGACCATGCACCGAAAAAAAAAATAGAGAGAACTATGAAAATCAAAATTAAACACTCACAAAAGAACAGGTCAAATTCCCTTTTTAAACAATAGAGTTGCAACAACTGCTTGTCCCCCTCAAAAAAACCCTTTCCAATCAGGGCACACAATCTACAGAATCTCCTATGTTTTATAAATACTAAAAAATAAATCATAGAACCCTCAAGGGTAAATCTGATTTCCACTTCTCGCAGCTCACATACAAAGACAGATCACACTAAAACAGAGAATGACATACATAAAGGTGAAAGATGTATGCAAAACTAGAATCCACATCACAATGTGGCAAACTGCTACTCAGGGGACAAAAAATTAATGGCAAAAAAAAGGATATTTAAAAACGTGTAAATATACTTTCATTCCCCCCAAAATATTTGAAGTTTCTTTTAGAAACACGCATAACACAGTATAAATTGAGAAAAAATGTCTCCAGTAATGGTACTTTTGTTGTTGGTTGTGTGTGCACGTGTGTTGTGTGTATATGTGTGTTAAATATATCTGATGAGTTTATGTTTTTCAGTGCAGAGAAGATGAATTATAGATTTTTTACTCAGTGTGTTAGTGCAGAAGTTATCCAGGTCTGAGGTCTTGGTTTGTAACTGACTTATGCTCACGATCAGGTTAGATTTCAGGTTATTTTTTAATCCTAAACCCATCTTCATCAGTTTTACCTGTTGCAGTGAATTCCCTGGTGTGCGTACTTGGGAGAAGGAAAGGATCTGGAAGAAAGCTTTATAAGCAAACATTTGAGGTTCCTCTTACACATCAATGCCCTGCTTTGACCTGATTCTTTTAAAGTAAATAAACAATATTGAAGAGTCCTTTCTCAGGGGCAGCAGCTTGTAAAGGGGTGAGCTATATCTTTCTTATGTTTGCAGTCCTAGTATGTAGAGCAGTACATGGCAGAGTAGGTACTTGAAGTATGTTGAATAATTTCATATGCTTCATGTGCATTCTGAATAACACCTGAGAAATGCTTTTCGATTGAAATATTTCTCTAATTTACACAAGCCAAAGGAAATCAATATTTATCAGGATTTCTCCATTAAAAACTATCCTTAATTATTAATCATATTAACATGCTCATGTTTTTAAAACCCCAACTCTTTGGTGAGCTAAATTTAAAAAAAATAATAAGGTAGAAAAGAACCTTCCAGACACACCAGGATAAATCCAAAATACGCCAATATCCTTCAGCCTGTGCATTCTCACTGTCCGCCAACATTTAATGAACTTTCCCAGACCCAATTTCAAGAGCTTGAGTTTGAGTCCCTGAGCTGATTCTGTCCAGCTGAGGGATATTAAAGCCCACGCTGGATGAGTCATCTGTCCGAGATTCTAAAGTGGGAGAGACTCAGGACAATCAAAGACATTAGTAATTTCTGATTTACCAGTTGCTACTGCTGATTCATTCCTCACTGCTCCATCTAGAAGGAAGGGAAGTTTTCTGATCCTGAGCTAAGGATTTTATCATCTGACAATCCTTTCAAAGTGATAGAATTCTGACTAAACAGAACTACTCTAAACATATTTGATTCTCTACTATTACAATGCCACTTTCAGCATCACCAGGGAATGCTGTCCTGTCATCTCACCTGAAGCCGAAGCCCCTTCCTGGTACAGCTACCTCTAATAGCTGGTCACTGAAATCGGCACCCTTCTCTCATCCCAGGACAACTCTGGAGTGTCACCCCAGCCTCCCCACAATGCTGGCCAAACAGAGATGCAACTTCAGCTTCCCCAACAAAAGCTGAATTCCAACTTTGTAGAGGATGGCTGATTTACAAGTATGGCCTTCCCTTGGCTTTCCAGTTCATTTTAAATCTTTATACTTACTGCTTAATCATAGTTTAATAACTATTTAAGTTAAACTTTTCCAGTTTGAATTATTGCATGGCATCTCTCTCCTAACTCAGCCCACACTGATAGAATCTCATTTAGGAAGGGTAGCTCCAAGCATGCACCAACACTGACAACACAAAGGAATGAACAGTGTTGAATCCTGGAGAGCTCAGCCCGCTACTGAGAAGCAGCTTTCCACGCCAATGGATATACAATTTAAGGTACAACACTTTTCAAAGGACAGAACACTGCATTCCCAAGCTTGGTCAGAGAAACAAGACACAGTAAGACCAGGTCAAACTTCATTCTAGAAGGTGCCTACCTAATAGGCACCAAAAATTAAGAGTCCATTCAACTGTTCCATAAAGTTTAGACATGGAAGTGGAGAATGGTTAGACCAAACACTGAAAAGGGATTAGAAACCTAATTCCCTATCAGCAGTACAAGCTCCAATGAGAGCTCACTTGTTTAAGAATGAGGAAACAGCAAAGAAGTCAACAAGTGGGAGGAGGGCATTAAGACATATGGAAGGTTCATATTTTCTAGGATTGAGGTTTATCTATGAAATTAATTTTGTGCAAACAACAAAAGGAAATTTGGGGACATCTATTTGGTATTCCTTAAAAGATTCAAAAAGTAGCCATTATGGGACTGTGAAGGAAAGAGTTACCTTGCAGGTCTGGTTGCCGTCTTCTGAAGGTTCTGCTGACAAGAGTGGTGCTTGGTTGACATCTGGGAACTGAGATTTCAGGAATGCCTCACTCTGCCTAAACTGTGCACAAACAATGCTTTATGCTGGTCATCTGATTACCTTTTGGAAGTCTGGAATTTAGATATGTGTGAGCAAAGAAGCTTACATGACCAGCCCCCATAAATGCTCTGGGAAGTCAGTGTCTACTGATTTTCCATGGTTGGTGACATTTCACACACATGGTCACAACTCGTTGCTGGGGAAATTAAGTGCATTCCATGGGACTCCACTGAGACAAGACCCTTTGATGCTAATGGCTGGTCCCTCTGGACTTTGTCTTATGCACCTTTTCCCTTCGCTGATTTTGCTTTTTATCTTTTCACTGTAATAAATGAAAGCTGTGACCAAAATGCCATTAAAAATTAAAAGTTATCTTTGGAAGGTTTTAAGAGCCCAAACTGATGGTACATAAAATCAAATTGTTGTTTGGAAACAAAATTAGAGAAATTGGCCCTAATTCACAGAAAAAGATGGAAAAGAAAAAGTTAGAAAATCAGGTGTATCGAAGAAATAAAGAATACTGATCCATTTTAAGAACAAATAAATCTAGAAGAATAAACCCATGCTGTTTATACAGATGAAATAAAATATTAAACTGGAGAAATTCCACAACCAAGAGAGATTAGATCTACAGCACATACTTGGAAAAGAGCAATATCTAGACATACTCTAGCAAAATCTTTTAATTCTAAGGAAAAATAAAACTCTTCAGATTTTTGGAATGAGCATTGAAGCTGCCTACACTATTAGTTCAGGACACTTAGATGCAAACAAGAAAAGCTGACTCTTGTTAATTAAGGTAGAAAATACATATGTGTGAGTATTAGGTCTCAAACAGTGAGAAGCCTGGAGAAGGAGGCTTTAAGAAGACATCACTGGATTTTCAACTCTGCCATACCAACAGTAAGAAACTTGGAGATTTTTGTCAATAGAGAGGTATTCACATCCTAAGTAGCATGCCCTCAAAAATATATCCCCGATACCTACCAAGGGAAATATCAGGTTTGCTTTATATATTTGCAGTGTTAAAAGCATCAGAGGACAGAAAATGTCTACATACTATCCAGGGTGAAAGGTCGTAAGTCGATAATTTTATTTCCAGTAAAGTTACTGGCTCTTTTTTAAATCAAGACTCAGGAAATACAGCCTTCATTTACAACTCTGGAGACAATTTAACTTTGAGGATAAATTCCATCCTCACCAAGAGATAAATCAAGGAATCAAAAAGAAACTGTAATATAAAATAATTAGTGAGTATTGAAATCAATTAAAAATCAAAACCTAAAAATAACAATGCTTTTAAACATGGTGATAAAATTGAACATAAAAGTCAAAAAGAAAGGGCTTGAAATATTACAATAACTTTCATATAAAAAGTACTAGTAATCAGATTTAATTAATAATAACTGGGGAAAGGAAAACAAATAGATTTTTTAAGAAAGCTAAATTTTTCATCATAGCCAGAATTCATTATTTTCTCCCTGTTCTTGATAACTGGAAAAACATATTTCAAGTGAGTATTGGATAAATTTTAAGACAATAACCAATAAAATTAAAACAAGACTTTCTGATTCCAGTTTAGTACAAAAACAAAACAAATAAATGTGGCCTATGTAACAGCAGGTAAACAGATAAATAAATAAACAAACAAACACAACATGTATAGTAAGAACCAACAATAAAAATAAAGTTGGGGGTATTTTTAATGATAAATAAAGTAGAAATCACAGTTTTAAAATGGTTTTAATGGTTTGGGCCACGGTGGCTCAATAGGCAGAGTTCTCATCTGCCATGCCGGAGACCTGGTTTCGATTCCCGGTAAAATTGAAAATGGTTTTAAATACTGAAAGCCCAATTATTGTGTGTTAACGAAGTTTAAAACTATAAAGAGGAGTCTTAAATATTTATGCTCCAAGAACTACCATTTATTGAGAGAGTAATATGCATGTGTTAAGTTCTTTAAGAATATTATTTTATTTAATCCACAAAATAACAACATATTGCGTTATAACATTATTGTGTTATAAAAACATTATTTCCATATTTAAAGATAAATAAACTAAGACAAAGTCATTTATCTCAGAATCACTAGTCTAACTGTACAGCTTCTGCTTTTAATTAAGTAACACAGCATCAAAATACAGAAAGTAAAATTGTGACACATTCACAACAGCAATTGTAATGGGAGACCATTACACCCTATTTTCAAATCTATAAAGAGAAAACAAATAAAATAAGATTTTTGTATAAGTGACAATCTTGAAAAATTACCTGAAATAAATGCAACAAAATGTGTTTATCCTTAATAGTCAAAGACCCCATTAACCAATTAAAAATAGCATACTAATAAAAACACAAACATTTGAAGAAATTATTTTTGAAGTAATATAATTGACCACTAATCATACAAAAATTGCTTCAGTTCATTAGTAGTCAGAAAAACAGAAATTTCAATAGGAAGGAGATAACATTTTTATCTAAAACTTTTTTTTAATCATATTGTTCAATGCTAGTGAAGTGCTTTGAATTGAAAACTCAGTGCTGCTGGGAACATTAAATGATATAATCTTGAAAAATAAGGTAGTAATGTTCAAATAGAACCTAAAAAATGCATCTTCACTTTGACTCAGAAATTTCATTCCTAGGGTTCCATACTAGAGTAATAATAAAAAATGTGATATTTATATACAATTAAGTTCATTATACCACTAGTTACGAAAGCAAATAATTTGAGAGGAACCTAATGACTAACAACAAAAGCACTTTAAAGAATTTAGGGTATATCCATATGGTGAAACATTTAAAGGATATTAAGAATGATACTCTTGCAAATATTTAATAATATGGAGAATTGCCTTTTTAGTATTTTATTAAACTTTCAACAGACTAATTTTTTTAAGTTAATAAAAGCTAACTCTAAACAGTAAAATTATGGTTTATTTGAATTTTTTCTTTACACTTTTTCAAATGTTGCAAAATTTCTATAATCAACTTTTATGCTTTTATAATCTGACACATATTACTAATTTATAATGTTTAATCTAATTATTTTACTTCTACCAGTCTAATATAATAATCTAATATATTTATATATATATACATCTGAGTTTTACTCAAGGATAACTATCACAGTATTTTCATAACAAAATAAAAGTATGAACAATCAAATCAAGCTACTTCCATATAGTTGAATTTTATTATTATAAATAAAATTTTCAAAAAACATAACCTTACTGGCATGGGGAAGCACTCAAGATAAACAAGTGAAGACATAAAATGCACGGTATAATTCTACTTTCATTTTTAATACTCATCTATATGTGAAAAAACTAAAATGAAATACATTAACTCACACGTTGGCATGATAAGTGAGTTCTCATTTCATTTTTCATAAATTTCATATTTTCCAAATTGTACATAATTTGAAAGGCACAATGTGATCATAAAAAGGAAATCGGAAGAATTTTTTCCCTTTTTGTGATTCTAGTTAATAAAATGCTAACTAATTTGGTTAAAGATGTATTGGAAAGCAGAGGCAATCCTGAAGGTGCAACTGCAAATTTCATAATTTTAATGTCTTACCTTCACAATTTCTATTTTCTAAATAATTTAGCAAAAGCATAACATTTCATTATTTATTCAGATAAATAAAACAAAGGCTATTAGCTTGAAATATTCAGATAATGGTCTTTTCTAACTTGAGTTTATAAAATGTACTCAGTTCTCATTTCCTTTTAGGCCCTTAGCTTGTGAAATGCTAAAACGTCATGATTACTAAATATACATCCATGTCAAAGTGTCATACTCTGAAAGCAAAATCTAGAAAGCAAAAGGGAAAGTAGTACCAACTGTTGGCAAAATGAGCAAAATTCCTTAAGACTATTCATCAAAATGGTTGAATTGCAATTTTTAAGTTATTTTTTTTTCTTTTTTAGAGAGATTGTAGGTTTATAGATCACTCACGTATAAAATGCAGGATTCCAGCTCGCCACCCTACCACCAACACCTTGCACTGGTGTGGAACATTTGTTTTAATTGAGAGCACATTTTTATAATTATACTCGTAAGTAGTGTCTGTGGTTTAACTTAGGGTGCACTGTTCGTGAAATGTAGTTCAATGAATTTTTTAAATATTTTTATAATTTTACCATTTATACTATCTTAACATTTCCCCCTTCAATCACATTCATATATATATTTCAGTGCTGTTAACTGTGTCTCCATCCATCACCACCATCCATTACCAAATCATTTCTATCATTCCAAAGAGGAGCCTGGTACATTTTAAGCCTTAACTTCCCACTCTCTTTCCCCATCCCATCCCCTGATAACTTATATACAAATAATGAATCTATCAATTTTATTACTCTAATTGTTTCAAATCAAAGAGATCGTATAATATTTACCCTTTTGTGTCTGGCCTATGTCACTCAACATGATGTCCTTAAGAGTCATCTGTGATTGTTGCATTTGTCAGGACTTCATTGTTTTAATGGTGCAATAAAATTCCATTGTATGTATTTACCACATTTTGCTTATCTGTTCAACAGTTGATGGACACTTGGTTGCCTCCATGTGTGGGCAATAGTGAATAATGCCACTATGAACATTGGTGTGCAAATGTCTGTTCAAATCCCTGCTTTCAGATCTCTGGAATATATATCAGGTAGTGGGACTGCCAGGGGATATGGCATTTCAATATTTAGTTTTCTGAGGAATCACCAAACTATCTTCCACCATGGCTGCACCATTAATTGCCACCAACAATTAACAATTGTTCCTATTTTTCTGCATCCTCTCCAACACTCGCTATTTTCTTTCTTTCTTTTTTTTTAATAACAGCCATTCTAATGGATATGAAATGGTATCTCATTGGGGTTTTGATTTGCATTGCCCTGATGGCTAATGATGTTGAGCATCTTTTCATGTGCTTTGTTGACCATTAGTATATCTTCTTTGGGGAGATATTTAATCAAGTCTTTTGCCCAATTTTCAAATCAGTTGTTTGTCTTTTTGTTGTTAAGACGAACGATTTCTCTATATATTCTGGATACTAAACTTTTATCAGATATACAGTTTCCAAATATTTTTTCCCAATGTGTGGGCTGTCATTTTAATTTCATGATAAAATCCTATGAGGCATAAAAGTTTCAATTTTGATGAGGTTCCATTTATCTGTTTTGTTGTTGTTGTTGTTTGTGCTTTAGATATAAAGTCTAGGAAACCATCACCTAGGACAAGGTCCCAAAGATGTTTCCATACACTTATGTTAGGAGTTTGATAGTTCTAGCTCTTGTATTAAAGTCTTTGATTCATTCTGAGCTAACTTCTGTATATGGTGTGAGGGAGGGGTCCTCTGTAGTTTTTATGCAAATGGAGATCCAGTTTTCCAGGCACCATTTGTTGAAGAGACTATTATTTCCCAATTGAGTAGTCTTTGTCCCCCTGTGAAAAATCAGTTGGCCATACACAGTGGTCAAAACAGCATGGTACTGGCTCAAAGACAAAAGTACTGACCAATAGACTCAAATTGAGAGTGCAGAAACAGACCACCAAATCTATCATCAACTGATTTTTGACAAGGCCCCCAAATCCACTGAACTGGAACAAAACAGTCTTTTCAATAAATGGGCATGGGAAAACTGGATATCACTAGTGAGAAGAATGAAAGAGGACCCTTATCCTATACCCTATAACAAAACTAACTCAAGGTGGATCAAACACCTAAATATAAGAACCAGCACCATAAATCTTCTAGAAGAAAAGGTAAGGAAACATCTTCAAGACCTAGTAATAGGAGGCAACTTCCTAAACTTTATACCCGAAGCACAAGTAACAAAGGAAAAAATAGATAAATCAGAACTCTTCAAAATCAAACGCTTTTGTGCATCAAAAGACTTTGTCAAAAGGTGAAGAGGTAGCCAACTCAATGGGAGAAAATATTTGGAAATCACACATGGGAGACTGGTTTGATATCTGGTATACATTAAAAAAAAATCGTACAACTCAACAACAAAAGTACAAATAACCCAATTATAAAATTGGCTGAAGATATGAATATGCATGTTTCTGAAGAGCAAATACAGAGGGCTAAAAATCCCATGAAGAGATGCTCATTTTCATTGGCTGTAAGGGAAATGTAGCTCACAACTACAAAGAGATACCACCTCACACTTATAAGAATGGCTGCTATTAAACAAACAGGAAACTACAAATGTTGAAGAAGATGTGAAGAAATTGGGATACTTATGCACTGCTGGTGGGAATGTATAAAGGTACAGATGCTATGGAAGACAGTCTGACCATCCCTTAGGAAACTAAATATCAAGTTGTGCTATCACCTGGCAATAGCACTACTCGGTATATACACAGAAAAGCTGAAAAGAGTGACACAAACAGAATGTGCACACCGACAGTCATAGCAGCATTATTCACAATTGCCAAAAGATGCAAACAATCCAAATGCCTATCAACAGTATTGGCAAAGTCCTTCTGAAATGGGGGAAAAAAATTGGAACTATTAAACTTTAGCACCAGGTAAACCCCTAGTACTGTGTCAAACTTTAGGGACACTCAAATCAATAGGCCAAGCCCTTGATCTTGAGACTTGCTCTTGTGAAGCTTATGCAGCTGCGAAGCTTAGCTTACTTATTGGTATGCCTAAGAGTTACTTCCAGAGGACCTCTTTTGTTGCGCAGATGTGGCCTCACTCTCTCTAAGCTCAAATCTGCAAGTGAAATCATTGCCTTTCCCGCCATGTGGGGTGTGGCATCAGGGTGAAAGTCTCTCTGGCAGTGTGGGAGATGACTCCCAGGGATGAGTCTGGCCCTGGTACCATAGGATCAACAATGCCATCCTGACCAAAAAGGAGGAAAGTATTGTAAAAAATAAGGTATCAATGGCTGAGAAAGTTCAAATAGAGTCAAGAGCTATTCTGGAGATCCTCTATGCAAGCTTCAGTTAGACATTACTACCTATCATAACTTGCCAACCCCCAACCAAAACCATTCCATCCAATCCTACAGAACACCTAGGGTAATATATAAGATTCTACAAAGATTCCATGCATTACGGTAATTTTCCAGAAACCTCCAACCTCCAGATGGGTCCCTGGACCAGATAAGTCCTGAAATGCATAGGGGCCAGCCCTTCCAGAACATCAACTAGTTCCATCCCCCTATTCCATGTTATCGACAGCCCCTTCCAACATGAAAATGTTAGAATGGCCATAGCCCAAATACACCTAAAGAGTGCATTCTAGTCTGCTAGCTGCCAGAATGTGATATACCAGAAACAGTACGGCTTTTAAAAAGGGGAATTTAATAAGTTGCTAGTTTATAGTTCCTAAGCCTGAGACAATATGCCAATTAAAACAAGTGTACAGAAATGTCCAATCTAAGGTATCCAGGGAAAGATATCTTGGTTCAAGAAGGCCAATGAAGTTCAGTGCTTCTCTCTCAAGTGGAAAGGCACATGGCAAAGATGGTGTCATCTGCTAGCTTCCTCTCCAGCTCCCCGGGAGGCATTTTCCTTCTTCATCTCCAAAAGTGACTGGCTGGTGGACTCTCTGCTTCGTGGTTCTGTGACATCCTGTAGTCCTTCTCTGCTCTCTTGCTCTCTCGTGGCTTTCTCTATTGTTGTTCTCTAGCTTTTTCCAAAGTGCTTCTTCTTTTAAAGGATTCCAGTAAAACCAATCAAGATGCACATGAAATGGGTGGAGACACGTCTCCACCTAAACAAGTTTAATACCCATACTTGATTGAGTCACATCTCCATGGAGAAACGCTAATTAAAGTTTCCAACATACAGTACTGAATAGGGATTAGAGGAAACCATTGCTCCTACAAGGTTGATTAGGATTAAAACATGGCTTTTCTAGGGTACATATACCGTTTCAAATTGGCACAGAGTGGGAGAAAGATCAAAGGTGATGGTGGAGTTATACAGAGAAGGTAGGGTTTAACAAACTAGTATGATTGCTGAATCATCATATTGATACTTCTTTTAGTCTCCAGTATCGTAGAGCAGCTAGAAATAAAAACTTGAGATGGTTGAATTGTAACCCATATCAAACGGTGAAATCTGTTCTACAACTAATTGTTGCGATGTGCTTTGAAATTTATTGCTTTTTTTGTATATATGTTACTTTTAATAAAAGGGGGAAAAATCAATTGTGATGATTAAAAAAAAAATCCTTCTAGCCTCCAGTGTTCTGGAATAACTAGTAGGAAAAATCTGAGATGAGAGAATGGTAGCCCATGACAAACTCTGGGATCTGTTCTGAAACTATTTGCTGAAGAGTGCTTTGAAAATCATTGCTTTTTTTCTTTTTTCTTTTTGTATATATGTTATATTATACAATAAAAATTTTTTTAAAAAAAATCAGTTTGCCATAAATATGAGGGTTGATTTCTAAACTCTCAAGTCAATTCAACTGACTTATATGTCTGTCCTCTTGCCATTATATGGTGTCTTAATTAATGTGTCTTTGAACATGTTTGAAGATAGGGAGGTGTGATTCCTCCAACTCCAATCTTCCTTTTCAAGATAGCTTTCGTTATTCTGAGCCCTTCTCCCTTCCATATAAATTTGGCAACTGGCTTTTTCATTTCTGCAAAGAACACTGTTGGAATTTTTATTGGGATTGCATTATATCTATAAATTGCTTTGGGTAGGATTGACACTTGATGATATTTAGTCTTCCAATCCAAGAACATGGGATGTCCTTCCTTTATTTAAGTCTTCTTTGACAGCTTTTAGCAATGGTCTGTTATTTTCCATGTACAAGTCTCTTATATCCTTGGTTAGATTTCTTCCTAGATACTTGATTCTTTTAGTTGCTATTGTGGATGAAATTATTTATTTTTAATTCTGATTGTTCATTCCCTGTGGGTAGAAACACTGCCAATTTTGGGGTGTTGAACTCGTACCAAACCACTTTGCTGAATTCAACTTTATCTGTAGGAGCTTTGTTGTGAAGTTATCAGAATTTTCTGTATATAGGATCATATCATCTGCAAATAGGGAAAATTTTACTTCTTCCTTACCAGTTTGGATGGCTTTTATTTCTTTTTCTGGTCTAATTATTCTGGCAAGAATATCCAGTGCAATGTTGAGTAACAGTGGTGACAGGAGCATCCTTGTCTTAGAGGGAAAGCTTTCATTCTTTCCCCATTAAGTAGAATGTGAGCTGTGCACTTTTCATATATGCCCTTTAGCATGTTGAGGAATGTTCCTTGCTCTTCCATTTTTTGGAAGAGTTTGGGCAGAATTGAAGTTAAGTTTTCTTAGAACATTTGTTAGAATTCCCCTGTGAAGCCATCTGTTCCTGGACCTTATTTTGGTGGGAGGTTTTGATGACTGATTCAGTATCTTTTCCTGTATTTGTTAATATCTTATATTTCTATGTGAGTCAATGTAAGTAGTTTGTGTGTTTTTAAGTATTTGTGTTTTTCATCAGGTTATCTAATTTATTGTCATACAGTTATTCATAGTATACTCTTATAATCTTTTTCACTTTAGCAGGGTCAGTAGAAATACCTTCCTCTTCACTTCTGATTTTAGTTATTCATATCCTCTTCCCCCCCTCCACTTTTTTTTTGTCAGTGTCGCTACACGTTTGTCAATTTTTTTGGTCTTGTCAAAGAACCAACTTTTAGTTTTGTCCATTTTTTTTCTATTGTTTTGTTTTTTGTTTTCTATTTCATTTATCTCCACTCTAATCTGTGTTATTTCCAGTCCTTTGCTTGCTATGGATTTAGTTTGCTCTTCTTTTTCTAGTTCTTCCAGTTTTGAGGTTAGATCAATGATTTGAAATCTTTCTTAATTTTTAATGTAAGCACTTAGAGCTATAAATTTCCCTCTCAGCACTGCCTTTGCTGCATCTCATAAGACTTGGGCTGTTATATTTTCATTTTCATCACCTCAAGATATTTCCTAATTTTGCTTCTAATTTCTTCTTTAACCCATTAGTTGTTTAAGAGTATGTTGTTTAATTTACACATACATGAATTTTCCACTTCTCCCTCTGTTATTGATTTGTAGATTCATTCCACTGTTGTCAGAGAATACACTTTGTACGACTTTAGAATTTTTTTAATTTATTGAGACTCATTTTATGACCTAGCATATGGTCTATTCTGAAAAATGATCCATGTACATTCAAGAAGAATGTGTATCCTGTTTTTGTTGGGTGAAGCATTCTATATTTGGCTGTTAGGTCCAGTTGGTTTAAGGTATCATTCAAGTCTTATAGTTCCTTGTTGATCACTTGACTAGATGTTCTATCCATTATTGACAGTGGTATATTAAAGCCTCCTATAATTAATGTAGAACTGTCAACTTCTCCCTTCAAAACTATCAATATTTGCTTCATTTATTTTGGGGCTCTATTGTTAGGTGCATTTATATTTACAATTGTTACATCTTCCTGTGGAGTTTTCCCCTTCAGCAGTATATAGTGACCCTTTATGTTCCTCACAACAGTTTTTCACTTAAAGTCATTTTATCCGATACAAGTATAACCACCCCAGCTCTCTTTTCATTACTACTTGCATGGTATATGTTTTCCATCCTTTCACTTTCAACCTCCTTCTATCTTTGACTTTAAGGTTAGTCTCTTGCAGGCATTATATAGTTGGGTCATGCTTTTTCATCCATTCTGTCAATCCCTGCCTTTGACTGGAGAGTTTAATCCATTTATATTTAAAGTTACCACTGATAATAACAGATTTTCTTCTTCCAATTTTCTATTTAGCCCTTGTAATTCTTATACCTTTTATGTCCCTCACTTCTGTTAAAGCCTACTTACATATTTATTCGATTTCTTGTAATGAATCATATTAAACGCTGTTGTAGTTTGCTAGCTGCCAGTATGTGATATACCAAAAATAGAACAGCTTTTAAAAAGGGGAATTAATTAATTTGCAAGTTTACAGTTCTATGGCCATGAAAATATCCACCTTAAAGCAAGGCTATAAAAATGTTCAATCCAAGGCGACCAGAGAAAGATACCTTGGTTCAAGAAGGAAAATGATGTTCAGGGTTTTTCTCTCTCAATTGGAATGATAGATGGTAAACATGGCAACATCTGCTAGCTTTCTCTCCAGGCTTCTTGCTCAATGAAGCTCCTCCTGGGGCATTTTTCTTCTTCATCTCCAAAGGTCTCTAGCTGCATGATTGTGGTTATCACAGGGTTAACATTTAACACCCTAAATATACAACAATCATATTTGTATGATATCAGATTAACATCAATAGCCTGCACATATACTTTTCCTACACCATTGTGTCTTCCCACATTTTTTGTACTTAATACTACTCACATCTTTGTATGTTGTATGTCCAAAGCCACAGATTTATCTTTACTTATTATGCGTTTGCATTTCAGTGCTTGTAGGAAGGAAGAAATGGAGTTACACACCAAACAATAGAATAAAATAATACTGGCATTTATAACTATCTAAATGGTTACCTTTAACAGAGGTCATTATTTCTTTATGCGTTGAACCAGTCTAGTGTCTCTTTCTTTCAGTTGAAAGAACTCCCTTTAGCATTTTTTGTAGTTAGATCCAGTGGTGATGGACTCCTTCAGCTCTTGTTTATCTGAGAAGGGCTTAATCTCCCCCTCATTTTTGAAAGTAAATCTTGCCAGATAAAAAATTCTTGGCTGGCAGTTGTTTTCTCTCCACACTTTAAGTTTTTCAACCCCCTGGCTTCTTGCCTCCATGGTTTCGGATTAAAAATCAGCACTCAATCTAAATGAGTCTACCTTCTACATAACATATCGCTTTTCTCATGCAGTTTCAGAGCCTTCTCCTTCTCCTTTGCATTAGATAGTGTGATCAACATAGAAAGGGTGTTATTTTTCTCTATATTTATCTTGTTTGGTATTCTCTCAACTTCTTGAATGTGCATATTCATATCTGCGGGAAGTTCTCTGTCATTATTATTTGAATAAAGCTTTTACCTCTTTCTTTCTTTTCCTTCTGGGACCGTCATTATGTGCATATGGTGAACTGGATGTCACCCAGAGATGTCCAAGGCTATTTACACTTTTAATAATCATTTTTCTTTCTGCTTCTCAGCCTGATTTATTTTGAGTGTCTTGTCTTTAAGTTCACTGATTCTTTCTTCTGCCAATCTGCTCTTGAAACCTTCCTGGACATTCCTCATTTTAGTGATTCTGGTCTTCAGCTCCAGTAGTTCTGTTTGCCTCCTTTATAAAATTTCTGTCTCTTTTCCAAGACTCTCATATTGCTCATTCATTGTTAGCCTTATGTCCTTTAGTTCTTTCTTTTCATTTTCCTTTATCTCCTTGAGCATTTTTAAGACCATTGTTAAGAGCATTGTTTTCCAAGTCCGTACTCTTGTCTTCCTCACTGGTGCTTTCTGTATCTTTACCTTCTGCCTTTGAATGGGCCACTATTTCCTGTTTCTTTGTTCACCTTGTACTTTCGTTGTAGCACACTGAATATTTTTAAACGTCATCTCTGGGAAATTTATCCCTGAGATGTCTGCTTCTTGGTTTTATAATCAGCTGGTATAGACAGATTTCATTGAGCTTCAGCCCTCCTGCACTTCCCAAAGGTGAGTGCAGTGAGCAGGGTTTCCTGTCTCTTCTGGGACTCTGTCCTGTCAGGGGCTTTAGCATGTTAGTGGATTTGGAGCTTCCCTGTTTACAGGAGTTTGGTTGCCCCCTTTATTTCCCAGGGGACAGACCTGTCTCCTGCATGCTTGGAGCCAGCAGGCCTTTGCCCTAGACTGTCCATCCCTATAGTTTTTCACTCTCCTCTCATTGGCTGGAGGGCAAATGCTGGGAGGACAGGCACAGAAGACTTTCCACATCCTTGGTCATTCCCAGCCAAGTCAGGGCCAGAACCCACAGAGGGGTGCAGACCTGCTCCAAGGGCCCTGGGGAGGGGATCAGGAAGGGCACCAAGGGCTTCTCCAGGGACTTCCCAAAGCTGAGCTACCCAGTCTCCCCAGCAACCTCAGCCCTTCAACTGAATGTCCCGCAGCACTGAGGAAGCTGAGTGCTTCTAAGTTTCCACCACACTGTCTCTCATCAGGGAGGAAATAAGGGCTGTGCTCAGAACCCAGTCCCCATGATCTGAATTTGCTAATCAAAACCCAGTCCCATGATCTGAATTTGCTAATCAAAACCATGATCAGTGATCAGCCATGCCCACCCCAGTCCTTGGGGAAGAAGAGTTTTATGTCCCTTCCTGTTACCAGCGAGCCAGCCAGGGGCTGGACCCCAAGGTGGCCTGCTGTAAGAGTGGGCAGTGGGTGCAGGTAGCAATTAACTATTCTTTAACATAATTTACTTGCATCTTCCTCCCACTTTTTTTTATCTCCGAGTTTCAAAACAGTTGTTTCTGACAGCTCCTGCCTGTTTGATAGTTGTTTTAGTGGAAAGATTGAGTCCTGGAGCTGCCTACTCAGCCATGGTCCCACAACCCAAAGTTTTTTAACTTGATTTTTTAAAAAGGTAAAGAAAGGAGAGGGAGAATATGTTATGAGACATAGTAGACACGAGAAGATCAAAGTGTATAGCCTTATTCTTTCTGTCTTACATGCCAAATGAATCAAATCAAACTCAGTATCTCATGCATTCAGATTATAATTGCAAGCATCAAAAATAATTTAAGAGGTCATTTAACAAGAAATTTCTGAACTATTTTAAAAGGCTTATACAATTGAATTTTCTTTAGTTTTGTTCTAAGTACACCTTCCTCCAAAAGCTCTCCTACATTTTCCATGGCCTGTACTTTATTTCTGGTTTCTAGCCTCATTCCTGTCTGTAGGCCCTTTAGAAAGAAGTGTGATCAGGAGAGCCATAAACCATCACAAAATTGGTATAAATCAGGTTGTAAAAGCAGTATCAGCTGCCACTTACCCACCAAAATGTTTTTTTTTAACCTCCTTAAGCTTTCAAAAAAGTAGCAAATAATATGACAAAAATAATGCATAATTTGGTGGGGATATCTTTTCTGGTGGAGGGAAGAAGGAACATGATTACTTGTATTAAAAACTGCATCAACGGGAAATACATTACAAGTGCTTTCCATAAATTAGATTCTTATCTGAAAATGCTAAGACTGTGAAATAAAATTAAGCCTCCTGCTGAGAACACTTGAATTGCAGTTACTGCTTACTGGTGATCAAAATGACCCAGTCAAATCTCCAACTGTTTATGTTACTATGAATAAATTCTCCAGTTTTTATAGATACATCAAGGAAAAAATTTATTTAAAAGTTACCCACCACAGCAACTCTACTCTGGCAAAAATGGCAACATGTCAAAAAGGGGGACTATTTGGCATGTCCCATTTGTTACTCTGTGCTGTATCTCCCCAGAGACACTAAGTAAGACCAAACCTGATGTTCTAGTTTGCTAGCTGCCAGAATGCAACACACCAGAGATGGATTGGCTTTTAATAAAAGGGGATTTATTTTGTTGGTTCTTCAGAGGAAAGGCAGCTAACTTTCCACTGAGGTTCTTTCTTACGTGGAAGGCACAGGATGGTCTCTGCTGGTCTTCTCTCTAGGCCCCTGGATTCCAACAACTTTCCCCGGGGTGACTTCTTTCTGCATCTCCAAAGGCCTGGGCTGGGCTACTAGTGCTGAGATGAGGAATGCCGAGCTGCTTAGCTGTGCTACGTTGCGATCTCTCATTTAAGCACCAGCCAATTAAGTCAAACATCACTCATTGCAGCAGACACGCCTCCTAGCCGACTGCAGATGTAATTAGCAACAGATGAGGTTCATGTACCATTGGCTTGTGTCTGCAGCAACAGAACTAAGTATGCTTACCTGGCCAAGTTGACAACTGAATCTAACTAACAGTATGAGGCTGGCAAGGAGACTGCCTGTGTCAGTATTTCCCATTCCTTATCCTTTCTAACTAACTGAAGTTTACTCCTGGGAGCTGGAAGAGAAGAGTGAGTTCACTTCTGCTCCATGAAACAAGATGGAAAACAGGGAGAAAATGTCCCAGACTGCAGGTCCTGGGGTGCTAGGAGTTCACCTTGGGTCTCCTACATGGTAATCAGCCACACTGCCACTGGAGTACCTGTGCACCCCATCCTACCATATAGTAGGCCCTTAAGTTGAACTGTATCCCCTAATATCTGGACCTTGATTTGGCAGAAAATAACCAACAAAGCACAAAAGGAAACACTCAGCAAAAAGTAAATACACAACTTTAGAAGAGTGAAGGAAACCAACATGCATAATAAACCTATGAAGATAATCAAATACCCAAAACACAATAGAAAATCACAAAACACACAAAGATCAAAGCAGAAATGACCCAGCCAAATGATTAAATCAAAATTCCAGAGGGCACACAGAATATGGAAAACCTAAGCAAAGATATTTATAAAGAAATAAAGGCTATCAGGAAATACTAGAAGGGCATAAAGAAGAATTTGGGAGGTTAAATAGAAAAATGGCAGATCTCCCAGAAATGAAAGATAGAGTAGGCCAAATAAAAAACAGACTGGAAACACCCAACAGCAGATTCAAAGAAGCATAAGGAAGAATAAGTGAGCTAGAAGATAGAACAATAGAACTAGAGCACACAAAAGAACAAATGGCAAGAAAGATGGAAAAAATACAATTGGATCTTAGAGAAACGATGGACAACAAAAGGCACAAAACTGTAAGAATTATTGGTGTCCCTGAAGGAGAAGAGAAGAGTTTTGGAAAGTTAGTTGAAGATATAATTGGAGAAAACTTTCCAACCCTTAAAAAAGACAAAAATACGCACATAAAAGAGGCCTAGAAAATTCCAAATAGAATAAATCTGAACAAGCCCACTCCAAGACACATCTAATCAGACTGTTAGGTATTGAAGAGAAATAGCATGAGAAAAGCCATCTACTACATACAATGGAAAGCACGTAAGACTGACTTCAGACTACTCAACAGGCACCATGGAAGCAACAAAGCAGTGGTGTGATATTTTTAAGATACTGAACGAGAAAGGCTTTCAACCAAGAATTCTTTACCCAGCCAAGTTATCCTCCAAAATTGAGAAGCAATCAAAATCTTCAAAGATAAAGAAAGATTGAGAGAACTAGTCAACAAGAGACCAGCTCTACAAGAAATGCTAAAGGGAGCCCTGTCAGCTGATTAAAAAAAAAAAAAAAAAAGACAGGGATCTGGAGGAGAGCACAGAATTGAAGAATATGAGTAAAAGTAATTTAAAAGAAAGAGAGAGCAAGAAAGAAAATAATATACAGATCTGACAAACAAAACTAAAGGACAAGATGGTAGGATCAAGAACTGCTTTTACAGTAATTACTTTGAATGTTAATGGACTAAACTCACCAATTAAAAGATATAGACTGACAGAATGGATCACAAAACATAATCCATCTATATGTTGTGTACAAAAGGAGCATCTTAGACTCAAGGACACATATTAAAAGTCAAAGGATGGAAAACGGTCTTCTATGTAAGCTTTAACTAAAAGAAAGGAGGACCAACGATAGTAGTATCAGATAAAATAGACTTGAAATGTAAAGACATAATAAGAGACAAACAAGGACACTACATATTCATAAAAGGGACAATTCACCAGGAAGAAATAACAATCATAAATGTGTATGCTCCCAAACAAGGAGCTGCAAAGTACATAAGGCACGTATTAGAAAAACTGAAGGAAGCTATAGACATATCAACAGTAATAGTGGGAGACTTCAATACACCACTCTCCACTATAGACAGAACAACCACAAGGATCAACAAGGAAACAGAGATTCTAAATATAAGATAAATGGATTAGATCTAACAGACATATAAAGATCATTACATCCCAAAACACCAGGGTACACATTCTCTTCTAGTGCACATGGAACGTTCTCCAGATCATATACTGGGACATAAACTGAGTCTCTGTAAATTTAGCAAGATTGAAATTATTCAAAGCACTTTCTGATCACAATGGAATAAAGTTGGAAATTAATAATCACCAAAGAACCACAGCTTTCACAAATATATGGAAAATTCAGTATACTCTTAAATAATCAGTGGGTCAAGGAAGAAATTGCTAGAGAAATCAATAAATAATGGGAGATGAATGATAATGAGAACACAACATATCAAAACTTATGGGATATGGGTGCACGGGTAGTTCAGTGTTATACTTGCCTTCCCTGCAGGAGACCCAAGTTCAATTCCCAGACATGCAGCCTCCCACCCCCACCAGGAAAAACCATACAGGATGCAGCAAAGGCAGTGCTGAGAAGGAAATTTATTGCCCTAAATGCCTATATTAAAAAACAAGAATGAGTAAAACATGAGGATTTAACTGCTCACCTGGAAAATTTAGAGAAAGAACGCCAAACTATCAGAAAGGCAAATAAAAAAGAGAAATAATAAAGACTAAAGTAGAAATAAACAAACTGGAGAAAAATAAAACAATAGAAAGAATCAACAAAACTAAAAATCGCTTTTTTGAGAAAATTAATAAAATTGATGGTCCCCAACTAGACTAACGAAAAAGAAAAGAGAAAGGACACAAATAAATAAATAAAAAATGAGAGGGAGGTTGTTACCACAGATCATGAAAAAATTTTAAAAATCATAAGAGGATATTATGATATTATGAACAACTATATGCCAACAAACTAGATAACTCAGATGAAATGGACAAATTCCTAGATACATATGAATTACCTATACTGACATAAGAAGAAATAGAAGATCTCAACAAACAAATTACAAGTAAAGAGATCCAGTCATTAAAAACCTACCCACAGGGTGGGCCACGGTGGCTCAGCAGGCAGAGGTTCTCACCTGCCATGCTGGAGACCCAGGTTCGCTCTCCGGTGTCTGCCCATGTGGAAAAAAGCAAAAAAACAAAAACCTTCCCAAAAAAAAGCACCCAGGATGTGACGGCTTCACAGGAGAATTTTATCAAACTTTTCAAAAAGAACTGACACCAATCCTTCCAAAAATCTGAAGAAAAAGGAACGCTACCTAACTCATTTTATCAAGCTAACAGTACTCTAATACCAAAATTGGATAAAGGCGATACAAGAAAAGAAAACTACAGATGAATTTCCCTAATGAACATAGATGTGAAAATTATTAACAAAATACTAGCAAATCATGGGATTTGTAATTTAGGAATGCAAAGGTGGTTCAACATAAGAAAATCAATCAATGTAATACAGCACATTAATAAAATCAAAAGGGAAAAATCATATGATCATATTGATTGATATTGAAAAAGCATTTGACAAAATCCAGCATCCTTTCCTGGTAAAATACACTTCAAAATTTAGGCATTAAAGGAAACTTTTTGCATATCATAAAGGACATATGTGAAAAGCCCATAATCAGCATCATACTTAATGGTAAGAAATTGAAAGCATCCCCCTTGAGATCAGGGAAGAGACAAGGATGCCCATTCTCACAACTATTATTCAACATTGTATTAGAAGTACTAGCTGGAGCAATTAGACAGGAGAAAGAAATAAAAGGTGTCCAGATAGGAAGGGAAGAAGTGAAACTTTCATTATTTGCAGATGACATGATCCTAGACTTAGAAAATCCTGAGAAATCTACAGTAAAACTACTTGAGCTAATAAGCAAATTCAGCAAAGTGGCAGGACACAACATTAGTGTACAAAAGTCCGCAGTATTTCTATATACAAGCAATGACCTATTTGTGGTGACAACTAAGGAAAAATTTCCATTCAGAATAGCAACCAGAAGAATCAGGTATCTAGGAATAACACCTGATGTAAAACCAGGGATGTCAAGGACATATACACAGAAAATTACAAAAGGATTGCTAAAATACATTAAAAATGACCAAAACAGATGGAAAGATATTTCATGCTCATGGACAGGGAGGTTGAATATCATCATGATGTCAATCCTACCCAAACTGATCTACAGATTCAATGCAATATCAATAAAAAGCCCAACAACCTGCTTTGAAGACTTGGAAAAACCGATAATCAAATTTATATGGAAGAGACAGAGACCTCGAATAGCTAAGGATATCCTAAAAATGAAGAGCAAACTGTGAGGTCTATCACTTCCTGAATTTAAAGCTTCCTATAAAGCCAAAGTGGTCAAAACAGTGTGGTACTAGCACAGAGACAAGGACTAACCAGTGGAACAGAATCAAGAGTGCACAGATTGTCCACCAAATTCTTTGATAAGGCCCCCAAATCCACCGAATTGGGAAAGAATGGTCTTTTCAATAAATGGGCATGGGAGAACTGGATTTCAATACCAAAAGAATGAAAGAGGACCCCTACCTTACACCCTATACAAAAATTAATTCAAAGTGGATCAAACACCAAAATGTAAGAGCCAGTATCACAAAACTTAAAATATATATGTTATATTTTACAATTAGAGAACGGTTTTAAAAAATCCAGGTAGTTTGAGTAATATTAGATAAAATAAATTTCCTCATTCACATAAGAGGAAAAATTATAATCACAAACATGCAAAGGTTCATTTACATCATTTAAGGAAATTTACACCAGAAAGCATTCTAACTGAAGCAACTAAGAATCTTAACAGAGTAATTATGTTCCTGCTCCTAATTTTTGTACTATTGTCAAATATTCTTTACTACAAATGTGTGCTATAAACAACACAGTATAGTCATTATTAGTTTTACTTTAAACATTTTTTTATTAGAGAATTTATAAGTTTACAGAAAAATCTTGCAGAAAGGGCAGAGTTGCCATAGGCCCCTCCAGGCACAGATTTCCTGTTATTAACTCCGCATTAATGTGGTACTTCTGTTAGACCTGATGAAGCATCATTATCACAACTGTGTTGTTACTGCATTCCACGCTTTACATTGGGGGGTCACTGCTTGTGTTCTATGGCTACATTTTTTTATTCTGCTAACATATATACAAGCTAAAACTTTCCATTTTATCCACTAGCAAATATACAATTCAGTGGTGGAATTACATTCATGGTTTTGTGCCACCATCACCACCATTCACTACCAAAATGCTTCTATCATCCCAAACAGAAATGCTGTACCAATTAATTTTAAAGCCCAAAATTCCCTCACCCCACCCTGAGGCCTGGTAACCTGCACTGTCACCCTATGAATTTACATATTTTAATTATCTCATAAAAGTGAGACTGTACAATATTTTTCCTTTTGTGTCTGGTTTCATTTACGCAACTTGGTATTTTCAAGGTTCATCTACATAGAAGCATTATCAGAAGTTCGTTCCTTTTTAATGTTGAGTAATATTCCATTGTATATACCACATTTTACTTATCCCTTATCGGTTACTGCACAGTTGGGTTGCTTCCATTAAACAATGGCTTTTTTAAACATCAAGAAAACTGTTATTCACATTTACCCACATATTTACCACTTCTGGAGCTTTTTATTGTTTGGTATAGCAAAATTTCCACCTGATATCATTTCTGTCTTCTGCGTGAAGAATTTACTTTAACCTCTCTTACAGAAAAGATCTGATGGCAGATCTTTTTTCTCTGCTTTTGTCTGCAAGTGTTTATTTCACTTTCATTTCTGAATGATATTTTTACTAGGAATAAGAGTTCAGATTGACAGCATTTTCCTTTCAGTATTTTACATTTCTAGTTCACATAATTTATGAACGAAGTCTGCTTTAATCTTATCTTTATATCCCTGCAAGTAATGTATACTTTTCTCTGGATGATCGCAAGATTTTTCTCTTCATCACTGGTTTTCAGTCATTTGATTTTAGTGTGACATCATATGGCTTCTTTTAAGTTTACCCTGCTTGGGGTTTATTGGACTTTTTGCAACTGTGGATTTACAGTTTTCATCAAATTTTGAAAAATTTCAAACACTATTTCTCAACTAATTTTTCTGACCCTTCTCCCCTTTAGGGACTCCAATTACATGATCCTTAGCTGCTTTAATCGGCTACACAGCTAACTGATACACTATTCTTTTATTTTTCAAGTCCTGTTTTGCTTTGTTTCATTTGTTTTTACTTTCTGTGCTTCATTTTAGTTTCTATTGCTATGTCTTCAAAATCACTGATTTTTTCTTCTTCAGTCCAGTCCAATATTAATCACAGCTACTGCATTTTTTATTTTAGATACTGTACCTGTTCTTTCCAAAAGTTCCATTTAAGTCATTTTTCCATCTTGCATTTCTCTCTTACCCATGCTCATGTATCCCTTTACATCCTTGAATGCATTTATGATGCTCAAATTCGTTGTTTTAAGGCTCTTTTCTGGTAAATCCATCATCTCTCCATCTGCTTCTACTGATTCATATTATTTTTTCTGGACAACGGGTCATACCTTCTGACTTCTTTGTATGCCTTACAATTTTTTCTCATTTGGCGAACATTGTGTTGGATTTTGTTTCGTTCTTGTTACTGGTATATAGTTTACTTACCGATCAGTTTATTTTAAGGCTTCTTTTTAAACTTTGTTAGGATGGTCCAAAAGCAAGAACCAATAAGGACCATTAAGTTCCCGCTGCTAAAGCAAATCTCTTTTGAGTACTCTACCCAGTGCCCTGTATCTAAGAGGTTAGGTCTCTTCTTCTAACTGATGGGAACAGGAAAATTTCCTGATTCTGCATGAGCACTTTAAATTTTTCAGCATAGTACTATCCAATGGTTCTCTCCCAAGCCTCTTAAATGTGTTGATCAGTGCTCAGCCAAAGAGTTAATGAAACCCTTTTGCAAACCATCAGATCTCCTACTGCGTGCAGTTCACACCTCTCCAATAATCCGTCCCAGAAATTCTAGCCACCTTGACCTACCTGAGCTCTAACCTCATCTCCGCAATTCACTGAGAACACTCAGCTACACTGAGTTTCCCTCTCCCTGCTCAGGAGCCTAGAAACTGCCTGCAGAGAGAAAGGTGGGTGATCATAAGATCCAACTGATTTGTTTCCCTCCCCTAAGGGGCCATAAACCTGTGTTCCCTATTGTCCCAGAAATTGAAAATAGCTATGTTTATTTTTCTAGTTCTTCACCATGCAAAGGTTATTCTCAGAATAATTAATTGCTCCTGATGAGGTGAAGCACATTTTTGAAAAATGTCATTCTAGAGAAAAATGGCAAGTTCCAAACGTTGTGAATTTCTTAGGAGCAATAAAAATATTTAAAAAGTCCCCTTGTACAAAAAACAATCTTACTTGTGTGACTTTGGACCAGTTATTTAATCTTTCTAACTCTAAAAGCATTTCAAATCTAATCTGCCCCAAACTCAAGAAATGTTTGTCCTCAATTTGCAAGCCTCAACCTCCTCTTCAATTTCCCTACATTACATTTACTGTAAATATCTTCTACTTGTCTTTTGGCTCCCAGTTTTAAATTCCTCAAATGTATCTTTCACACTACTTATAGATTATCCTATATAAAACACATAACTGGTGTTTGAAGTCATGATTAACTTTGAGCCTGACACATAATTGGGGCTCAGAAAAAAGCAAATATTGTTGAATAAATGCTAAGCCCTTCCTTGTTGAATCAGCAAAATCTACTCATCCTTTAAAACTGAGGGTAAACATTGGGTTTTCTTTGAAGCGTCTCAAGAGCCGCGGGTTCCCCACTCTTAACTTCTCCAGGGACGAGTTAAGGGAGTTCTGTCCACATCACCATATATATTGTATCATCACACCCTGTGAGTTGCCTAAACTAACCGGCTCTTCTTTGTGCCATCAGCATATAGTTCAGCACGTGACCCATGGTAAATGATGATGTATACTGGATAAACAGAATTCGAATGTATGAAAATTTGTAATTCCTATGTTTACAGTCTGCCAGAAACAATTCCAATTCCAGCAAATATCAAAATCTGCCCACATCTTTATTTTAAATGAAACTCACACCCAAGTAGGGAAACCTGAAAATCCTGGTGGGGAGGTTAGGGAGCTTGACCCTTGCCACACAATGAGTAAATATCAGAAATGAAATTCAGTGGAAGTCTGTCTGATTTCAACATCCAGTGTTCTTTCTAGTATAGCATACCTGTCTCTCCAGAGAAATATTATTTCTTCCAATTGAAATCTTACACGGCCATTATTGATGGTAATTAGGAAAACTATGAAATACCACATAAAAATATAACAAAAAAATATATACGGTTGCCTGGTCCACATCAGCCAACTCCCAGATTTGCTGACCCATTTCTTTAAATACTGTTGGTTTAAAAACAATTTCAAGATGCTATTTTATTGAACATTTGGAATATAGGAAGTGATGCATCACGAAATATGACATTTTAAACAAAAACATGTTGAAAGATTTGAAAATAGAGCATTTCTGCTTTGAAAAACAGCAATACAACCAAAAATAAAGAAAAAAAATTTTTTTCAATAAAAGCAGCAACAATTTTTGGCATTAAGTCAATGATACAATATTTTTGTCACTTTCTCTTAAGGTTATGTTTTAATACGTAAGATATAACCAATACAACTATAGATTTTGATGGTAAATTTCAAATGTTTTTATATTTTTGCAGTTGACTTTAGAAAACCAATAAGTGAGCCTCAGAATCAAGGGCATGGCCTATTGATTTGGGTATCCCTAAAGTTTAACACAGTATCAGGGGATTCCCTGATGGTAAGGTTTAATAGTTTCTCCCATCCCCAAGGGACTTTGCCAATACTTTTTGATTATCCACTTAATATCCTCTAGGATGTATCCAGGCATTATATTAAGCTATACAGGATTAAAGGCCCTCTTTCTTATCCTGGGCTCCCTGTGCTTCAATTGTTTAAATGAGCTACACAGATAGGTGATTAGATGATGTGCTACAGAAAATTTCGATTCCAGACCAAATAAACCTTCTTCCTTTGGTCTCAAAAAGTATGTGTGGTTCTAAAATATAGGCATTATCTTCCTTACCCCTAGGTTCTGAATTACTTTAACCCCAACCTGATTGGCTTCATTCTTATCTCTAAATATCAGGTTTATATTAAAAAATATATATTACTGTCTATTTTCATGAATAATGTTTAATACTTACCCTCCAAGTCAGTCCTAAGCATAATCATTCACCAAATACTGCTGCTGGAGTTTCTTAAAGGAAACATTCAGTGCTGTACTGTGATGCTTTGTCATCTTGCTACCTGACTCTATAAGGAATTAGACTTGTGGGGTTAACAGTATATATAAACTATATATATATATATATAACAGCCTCTCAAAATCCAGAAATAATAATCACCACTCCGAACATAATGTGTCTGCACTAAAAGCTTGCAGTCTAGGCCCCTGTCTTCTTAGAAGCATTTTCTGAGGGTGACCACACCATTTTTGTCCTTTTGCTCCTGGCTTATGTTGCCTCACCAAAGCCCCACATGTGCATTCACATCGTTGCATGCCTCACAACTTTGAATGCTGAATCATTTAAATTGGTATCTCCTTTAGTCTCCAGTATCTTAGAGCAGCTAGAAATAAAAACCTAAAATTATGGAAATGTAACCCATGTCAAACTCTGAAATATGTTTTACAACTAATTATGGTGCTGTGCTTTGAAATTTATCACTTTTTCATATATATGTTATTTTTCACAAAAAAGAAGGGAAAAAAGTCTATTGTGATGATAAAAATATTTAAGTCTTCTAGCCTCCTGTATTCTAGGGCAGCTAGAAAGAAAAATTTGAGATGATGGTATGGTAGCCCATGACAAACTCTGG
This sequence comes from Tamandua tetradactyla, assembly GCF_023851605.1. Taxonomy (NCBI): domain Eukaryota; kingdom Metazoa; phylum Chordata; class Mammalia; order Pilosa; family Myrmecophagidae; genus Tamandua; species Tamandua tetradactyla. The sequence goes on from NC_135333.1 coordinate 169,548,443, forward strand.
GATCTGTTCTGTAACTACTTGTTGAAGAGAGCTTTGAAAACTATTGTTTTTTTATTTCTTTGTTTATATATGTATGTTCTAGTTTGCTAGCTGCCGGAATGCAACACACCAGAGACAGACTGGCTTTTAATAAAAGGGGATCTATTTTTTTGGTTCTTCAGAGGAAAGGCAGCTAACTTTCCACTGAGGTTCGTTCTTACGTGGAAGGCACAGGATGGTCTCTGCTGGCCTTCTCTCCAGGCCTCTGGTTTCCAACAACTTTCCCCAGGTGATTTCTTTCTGCATCTCCAAAGGCCTGGGCTGAGCTGCAAGTGCTGAGATGAGGTATGCTGAACTGCTTGGGCTGTGCTATCTTGAACTCTCTCATTTAAGCACCAGTCAATTAAGTCAAACATCATTCACTGCAGCAAGCACGCTTCCTAGCCGACTGCAGATGGAATCAGCAACAGATGAGGTTCACGTACCATTGGCTCATATGTCCACAACAATTGAACTAGGTGCCTTCACCTGGCCAAGTTGACAACTGAATCTAACTACCACAATATGTTATGCTATACAATTAAAAAAGTTAAAAAACAAAACAAAAAACCAATGCGCTTCTAGCCTGCCAGATGGGAGACCCAGGATAGATTCCTGGCTCATGTGTCCCCGTATACACTCCCCCACAAAAGGAAAAAAAGCCAATGAGCAGTACACGAAGGTTACAGACTTCCAAACAACCAGTCAAACAGTACTTTGCCATGAGGTCTAGAATTAAAGCAGCTTTTATCATCTGCTTTTAAAATATCCTATAGCTTTTAACTTAAAGCATAAAGAGTAGCATTTTATCTCCTACTAATAAAAGTCACATGTCCCACATGTTACTGCCTATTTCATGAAGAATGTTTAATACTTACCCTCCAAGTAATCCTAAGCATAACCATTCATCAAATACTGCTGCTGGAGTTTCTTAAAGGAAAGATTCTGTGCTGTACTGTAATGCTTTGTCATCTTGCTACCTGACTCTATAAGGAATTAGATTTGTGGGGTTAATAGTATCTTTGTGTAACGAGATGTAAAATTGGAGATGTGGAACGTGTGTAAAATTATCATTTACCTCTCCCATGTTTTTGTTTTAAAACTGGTCAGCACTATATCTAAAGCTTCTGAGGTTTGTCTGTGTGATGTTTTAACTTTCACTTTAAATTGCACAGAATAAATTAAAATGAAAACAAAAACTGCTTATAACATGGTAGGTGAAAAAGCATGACATGAAACTGCATGTTTACTATGATTGAAACGACATAAATCATTAACACAAATGGAAAATGACTTCTGGGTACACACAAAAAAGAAAACAAAGAAGACTGAGATTTTAAGAAGAATATGGCCAAAATCTTTGTGAATTCCAAAATTCTAAAATATTAAAATAATTTGTCAGTTTCCTCAATGAATGGAGTAAATCATACCAGGATATCTTAAGTTATTTGTTTGCACCTAAAATTTTCTATTAAAAAAAGAAAGTAATTTGCAGAGAAATTAAATTCTGACAATAAAGTAAGCTCTGTTCTGCATCTTTCATTCATTTATTCAATACATATTGATTAAGGTGATGCTTTAGGCATAGGTGATACAACAATAAAAAATACAGGCACGCTACCTAATTTTAATGCAGCTTCCACACTGGTGTTGAGAAAGAGGGAAGACTGACAATTGGCACATAAACCAGTAAATAAGTAGGAAAATATCAGATAATTATAAGTTAATGAAGGAATGCAAACTGAGAATGGCTGTGTGCCCTATGAAGGTGGTTAGGACACATCACCATCCAAGGTAAGTTTTAGGAAGAAAACAGGGTACAAACAGAGAAGGCATATGGAGATAAGGAAGTAGGCAGAGGGACCAGGTAACGCAGAGAAGAAAACAGGTAGAAGCTTGGTGCGTGGTAGGCAAACTCTAAGTTGGCCCCCAAGATTCCCATCCTCTGGGGTGCATGCCCTGTATAATCCCCTCCTCTTGGGGACTGAATATGATGGGATATCAGTTCTGTTATGCTATGTTATATGGCAAAAGGAATTTTATACATGTAATCAAGGTCTCTAATTAGTTGACCCTGAGTTAATCAAAAGGAAGGTTGTCCCGCGTGGAACAGACTTAATCCGATGAGAGATGGGGCCGACCTAAGCACAGTCCCCAGCTGGCTTGGAAGAAGTAGTTGCCACTCCATGAGAGCGTCACGAGGTTGGTCTCCAGAAGTTGAGAGTGGCTCCCAGGCAAGAGCCAGCAAGAAAACAGGACCTCAGCCCTACAACCAGAAGGAAATGAATTCTGCCAACCACCACCCGAGCTTGGAAGAGGTTCCCTGAGCTCACAGGACACCACTGCCCAGTGATGACGTTGTCTGAAACCCTGTGAGACCATGAAGAGAAGACTCAGCTTAGCGGTGCAAGAGAAGACTCAGCTAAGCCATGCCCGGGTTCCTGGCCCACAGCAGCTGCTGTAATGCATGGGTATTTCTTTAAGCTGCTAAATTCATGCTATTTTTTTTTATTAATTTAAAAAAAAATAACTAACACAACATTTAGAAATCATTCCATTGTACATATGCAATCAGTAATTCTTAATATCATCACATAGATGTATGATCATCATTTCTTAGTACATTTGCATCGATTTAGGAAAAGAACTAGCAAAACAACAGAAAAAGATATAGAATGATAATATAGAGAAAAAAATAAAAATAATAATAAAAATTAAAAAAAGAAAAAATATATAAAAAAGAAAAAAAATGGAAAAAGAAAAAAAACAAAAAACCCAAACAAACAAACAAACAAAAACTATAGCTCAGATGCAGCTTCATTCAGTGTTTTAACATAATTACATTACAATTAGGTATTATTGTGCTGTCCATTTTTGAGTTTTTGCATCTAGTCCTGTGGCACAGTCTGTATTCCTTCAGCTCCAATTACCCATTATCTTACCCTGTTTCTAACTCCTGCTGGTCTCTGTTACCAATGACATATTCCAAGTTTATTCTCGAATGTCAGTTCACATCAGTGGGACCATATAGTATTTGTCTTTTAGTTTTTTGCTAGACTCACTCAGCATAATGTTCTCTAGGTCCATCCATGTTATTACATGCTTCATAAGTTTATCCTGTCTTAAAGCTGCATAATATTCCATCGTATGTATATACCACAGTTTGTTTAGTCACTCGTCTGTTGATGGACATTTTGGCTGTTTCCGTCTCTTTGCAATTGTAAATAATGCTGCTATAAACATTGGTGTGCAAATGTCCGTTTGTGTCTTTGCCCTTAAGTCCTATGAGTAGATGCCTAGCAATGGTATTGCGGGGTCGTATGGCAATTCTATATTCAGTTTTTTGAGGAATCGCCAAACTGCCTTCCACAGTGGTTGCACCATTTGACATTCCCACCAACAGTGGATAAGTGTGCCTCTTTCTCCGCATCCTCTCCAGCACTTGTCATTTTCTGTTTTGTTGATAATGGCCATTCTGGTGGGTGTGAGATGATATCTCATTGTGGTTTTGATTTGCATTTCTCTAATGGCCAGGGACATTGAGCATATCTTCATGTGCCTTTTGGCCATTTGTATTTCCTCTTCTGAGAGGTGTCTGTTCAAGTCTTTTTCCCATTTTGTAATTGGGTTGGCTGCCTTTTTGTTGTTGAGTTGAACAATCTCTTTATAAATTCTGGATACTAGACCTTTATCTGATATGTCGTTCTCAAATATTGTCTCCCATTGTGTAGGCTGTCTTTCTACTTTCTTGATGAAGTTCTTTGATGCACAAAAGTGTTTAATTTGAGGAACTCCCATTTATTTATTTCTTTCTTCAGGGCTCTTGCTTTAGGTTTAAGGTCCATAAAACCGCCTCCAATTGTAAGTTTCATAAGATATCTCCCTACATTTTCCTCTAACTGTTTTATGGTCTTAGACCTAATGTTTAGATCTTTGATCCATTTTGAGTTAACTTTTGTATAGGGTGTGAGATACGGGCCCTCTTTCATTCTTTTCCATATGGATATCCAGTTCTCTAGGCACCATTTATTGAAGAGACTGTTCTGTCCCAGGTGAGTTGGCTTGACTGCCTTATCAAAGATCAAATGTCCATAGATGAGAGGGTCTATATCTGAGCACTCTATTCGATTCCATTGGTCGATATATCTATCTTTATGCCAATACCATGCTGTTTTGACCACTGTGGCTTCATAATATGCCTTAAAGTCTGGCAGCGTGAGACCTCCAGCTTCGTTTTTTTTCCTCAAGATACTTTTAGCAATTCAGGGCACCCTGCCCTTCCAGATAAATTTGCTTATTGGTTTTTCTATTTCTTAAAAACAAGTTGTTGGGATTTTGATTGGTATTGCATTGAATCTGTAAATCAATTTAGGTAGGACTGACATCTTAACTATATTTAGTCCTCCAATCCATGAACACAGTATGCCCTTCCATCTATTTAGGTCTTCTGTGATTTCTTTTAACAGTTTTTTGTACTTTTCTTTGCATAGGTTTTTTGTCTCTTTAGTTAAATTTATTCCTAGGTATTTTATTTTTTTAGTTGCAGTTGTAAATGGAATTCGTTTCTTGGTTTCCCCCTCAGCTTGTTCATTGCTAGTGTATAGAAATACTACAGATTTTTGAATGTTGATCTTGTAACCTGCTACTTTGCTGTACTCATTTTAGCTCCAGTAGTTTTGTTGTGGATTTTTCTGGGTTTTCGACGTATAGTTCATATCGTCTGCAAACAGTGATAGCTTTACTTCTTCTTTTCCAATTTTGATGCCTTGTATTTATTTTTCTTGTCTAATTGCTCTGGCTAGAACCTCCAACATGATGCTGAATAACAGGGATGATAGTGAAAATCCTTGTCTTGTTCCTGATCTTAGGGGGAAAGTTTTCAATTTTCCCCATTGAGGATGATATTAGCTGTGGGTTGTTCATATATTCCCTCTATCATTTTAAGGAAGTTCCCTTGTATTCCTATCTTTTGAAGTGTTTTCAAAAGGAAAGGATGTTGAATCTTGTCAAATGCCTTCTCTGCATCAATTGAGATGATCATGTGATTTTTCTGCTTTGATTTGTTGATATGGTGTATTACATTAATTGATTTTCTTATGTTGAATCATCCTTGCATACCTGGGATGAATCCTACTTGGTCATGATGTATAATTCTTTTAATGTGTTGCTGGATTAGATTTGCTAGAATTTTGTTGAGGATTTTTGCATCTATATTCATTAGAGAGATTGGTCTGTAGTTTTCTTTTTTTGTAATATCGTTGCCTGGTTTTGGTATGAGGGTGATGTTGGCTTCATAGAATGAATTAGGTAGCTTTCCCTCCACTTCAATTTTTTGGAAGAGTTTGAGGAGGGTTGGAACTAATTCTTTCTGGAATGTTTGGTAGAATTCACATGTGAGGCCGTCTGGTCCTGGACTTTTCTTTTTGGGAAGCTTTTAAATGACTGATTCAATTTCTTTACTTGTGATTGGTTTGTTGAGGTCATCTATTTCTTCTTAAGTCAAAGTTGGTTGTTCATGCCTTTCCAGGAACCCATCCATCTCATCTAAATTGTTGTATTTATTAGCATAAAGTTGTTCATAGTATCCTGTTATTACCTCCTTTATTTCTGTGAGGTCAGTGGTTATGTCTCCTCTTCCATTTCTGATCTTATTTATTTGCGTCCTCTCTCTTCTTCTTTTTGTCAATCTTGCTAAGGGCCCATCAATCTTATTGGTTTTCTCATAGAACCAACTTCTGGTCTTATTGATTTTCTCTATTGTTTTCATGTTCAATTTCATTTATTTCTGCTCTAATCTTTGTTATTTCTTTCCTTTTGCTTGCTTTGGGGTTAGTTTGCTGTTCTTTCTCCAGTTCTTCCAAGTGGACAATTAATTCCTGAATTTTTGCCTTTTCTTCTTTTCTGATATAGGCATTTAGGGCAATAAATTTCCCTCTTAGCACTGCCTTTGCTGCGTCCCATAGGTTTTGATATGTTGTGTTTTCGTTTTCATTCGCCTCGAGATATTTACTAATTTCTCTTGTAATTTCTTCCTTGACCCACTCGTTGTTTAAGAGTGTGTTGTTGAGCCTCCACGTATTTGTGAATTTTCTGGCACTCCGCCTATTATAGATTTCCAACTTCATTCCTTTATGATCCGAGAAAGTGTTGTGTATGATTTCAATCTTTTTAAATTTGTTAAGACTTGCTTTGTGACCCAGCATATGGTCTATCTTTGAGAATGATCCATCAGCACTTGAGAAAAAGATGTATCCTGCTGTTATGGGGTGTAATGTCCTATAAATGTCTGTTAAGTCTAGCTCATTTATTGTGATATTAAAATTCTCTATTTCTTCATTGATCATCTGTCTAGATGTTCTGTCCATTGATGAGAGTGGTGAATTGAAGTCTCCAACTATTATGGTATATGTGTCTTTTTCCCTTTTCAGTGATTGCAGTGTATTCCTCACGTATTTTGGGGCGTTCTGGTTCGGTGCATAAATATTTATGATTGTTATGTCTTCTTGTTTAATTGTTCCTTTTATTAGTAGATAGTGTCCTTCTTTGTCTCTTTTAACTGTTTTACATTTGAAGTCTAATTTGTTGGCTATTAGTATAGCTCCTCCTGCTCTTTTCTGGTTGTTATTTGCATGAAATATCTTTTCCCAACCTTTCACTTTCAACCTATGTTTATCTTTGGGTCTAACCTGTAGACAGCATATAGAAGGATCCTGTTTTTTAATTCATTCTTCCAGTCTATGTCTTTTGATTGGGGAATTCAGTCCATTAACATTTAGTGTTATTACTGTTTGGATAATATTTTCCTCTGCCATTTTGCCTTTTGTATTATATATATCATATCTGATTTTCCTTCTTTCTACACTCTTCTCCATACCTCTCCCTTCTGTCTTTTCATATCTGACTCTAGTGCTCCCTTTAGTATTCCTTGCAGAGTTGGTCTCTTGGTCACAAATTCTCTTAGTGACTTTTTGTCTGAAAATGTTTTAATTTCTCCCTCATTCTTGAAGGACAGTTTTGCTGGATATAGAAGTCTTGGTTGGCAGTTTTTCTCTTTTAGTAATTTAAATATATCATCCCACTGTCTTCTAGCTTCCATGGTTTCTGCTGAGAAATCTACACATGGTCTTATTGGGTTTCCTTTGTATGTGATGGATTGCTTCTCTCTCGCTGCTTTCAAGATCCTCTCTTTCTCTTTGACCTCTGACATTCTAACTAGTAAGTGTCTTGGAGAACGCCTATTTGGGTCTATTCTCTTTGGGGTGCGCTGCACTTCTTGGATCTCTAATTTTAGGTCTTTCATAAGAGTTGGGAAATTTTCAGTGATAGTTTCTTCCATTAGTTTTTCTCCTCCTTTTCCCTTCTCTTCTCCTTCTGGGACACCCACAACACGTATATTTGTGCGCTTCATATTATCATTCATTTCCCTGATACCCTGCTCAAATTTTTCCAATCTTTTCCCTATAGTTTCTGTTTCTTTTTGGAATTCAGATGTTCCATCCTCCAGTTCACTAATTCTAGCCTCTGTCTCTTTAAATCTACCATTGTAGGTATCCATTGTTTTTTCCATCTTTTCTACTTTGTCCTTCAATCCCATAAGTTCTGTGTTTTGTTTTTTCAGTTTTTCTATTTCTTCTTTTTGTTCAGCCCATGTCTTCTTCATGTCCTCCCTCAATTTATTGATTTGGTTTTTGAAGAGGTTTTCCATTTCTGTTCGTATATTCAGAATTAGTTGTCTCAGCTTCTGTATCTCATTTGAACTATTGGTTTGTTCCTTTGACTGTGCCATATCTTCAATTTTCCTGGAGTGATCCGTTATATTTTCTGGCATCTGCGCATTTAATCAGATTTCCCTGGGTGTGGGACCCAGCAGGTTGAAAAATTTTCCTGTGAAATCTCTGGGCTCTGTTTTTCTTATCCTGCCCAGTATGTGGCGCTCGTCTGTCTGCGGGTGCCACCAGTAAAAGATGCTGTGGCTCCTTTAAATTGGAAGACTCTCGCTGTGGGGGAGGGTCGCCAGCCGAAGCGGCTTGGGGGAATGCCACTCCGAATCTCCCAGCCGGCCCGGGAATCCGCGTGTGGGTGGGGGGGGGCGATGGCTGCCGCGGCTTGGGGGGGGTGCCGATCCAAATCTCTCAGCCGGCCCGGGAATCCACATGTGGCGGGGGGGCGCCGGCCACCACGGCTTGGGGGAGTGCCGCTCCAAATCTCCCAGTTGGCCCAGGAATCCACGCGTGGGGGGGGGCGCCGGCCACCGTGGCTTGAGTGGACCGCCTGTCCAAATCTCCCAGCTGGCCCGGGAATCTGCGCATGTGGGGGGCGCCGGCTGCCACGGCTTGACAGGACCACCTGTCCAAATCTCCCAGCTGGCCCGGAAAGGAGGGAGGGAAGGGCTCTGGCCGCCAGCCACCACAGCCCGGGGAAGCGCGTGCCCCTTGGGGATCTCACCGCAGCGGATTCTCCCAGCCAGTTCTGCCGTTCCAGCATGGGGTACGCTGTCTTTTCGGTCTCTGTCGTGGCTCCGGGAGCTGTTCTGTACTGTTTCTGTTTCTTTAGTAGCTGTTCTGGAGGAGGAACTAAGACCCGCGCGTCTTACTAAGCCACCATCTTCTCCAATTCATGCTATTTTGTTACACAGAAGCAGAAAGTTATACTGCATTTAAGGAACAACAACATAAAAAGCCAGTATGACTGGATATAGAGGGCAGGGAGAAATTGTCATGGGATGACTTGAAAGGACAGGTAGAATCTTTCGGCTGAGTGGGAAGTTTTTCAATTTTGTTTGCATGTTTGTTAAGAATATTAGAAAATTGTGATTGAGTTTGCAGAATGGGAAGGACTGAATTTGTAATTTAAAAGAACATTTTGGGTGCTATGTGCAAAATGGAATGTCGTAAGGAGGATAAGAGAGGAAAGAGGGAAACTGGTTAGAAGGCTGCTGCAATACTCCATCTGAGAAATGAAGCTGGCTTGTACTAAGATAATAGCAATAGACGTAGCTACATATGGTCAGGTACTGGTCATATTTTTTTAAGTGGGGTGAGCAGAAATTATTAATGAATTATGCTTGGGAGGAGTAGAAGAGATAAATCAGGGTTAACTTTTACACTTTGAGCTTGCAGAACTAAGCTGATGGGTGAGTCGCCATTTAGTGAAATGTGGAAGCCTATTCCACATTCCTGGCCTGGGGGAGCCAGGCAGGATGCTGGGGTGAGGATAATCATGAGTCTCACTCCCGGTAAGCAGAGCGTCACCTGTCTGCTCACACCTGAAGGCGGCATCAGGCTGGCAGACAGGTGTGTGTGTCTGGAACTAAAAGCACAATTCAGGGCTGGAGGTGGCATCGCCATTAACATGAGGCTGTGTGTAAAGCAAAGGTACTGGACAGATTACTCAGGGAACACGTAATAATAGAAAACAGAAGGCTATCAGGGCCCAAGCACTGGCAGCACAACTAAAGTCTTCAAAGGAGTTTGTGATGTGACGTCATCTAAACTAAAAGAGGAAAGAACCTCAAGAAAGGGGAAGTGGCCCCACTTTTTCAGATTCTCCTGGATGGTTAAAAAAATTAGGCCACAGAAGCGACCACTAGATTCATCCTCAGAGCTACATCATAGACAAATCAACGGGAGGGCTATTACACTGCAGACTTCACAAAAGCAGTGTTGAGTGCTGCTGGCAGTGGAAGCCCCACTGAAACAGGATGAAAACAAAATTATGTGAAAAGGTAGACAGTGAGAGTAAGCATCTTTTTCAAGAAGTGTTGCCATGACAACGTACACAGATTGGGACTGCAGTATTGAGGTACATGGGGCCAAGAGAAGATTTGGGGGTTTTCTTTGGTTTGTTCTAAAATGGAATATATCATAGTATTTTTTTTCTTCTGAGCAACTACGTGCTTTTTTTTTTTTTAATTCATTTTCATTAGAGGTCAAGCAGAGAAATGTGTCTGCAATAAAATTATACCTGACTTTACCTAATTTTACCAAACTGAATTTCAATTGCAAATGAAGTCAAAGCTTAAACCAGTTCAGTCTAGTCTTTGCGTATGGTGGCAAAATGAATGATAAAATATAAAAAAGCAGCTAAACTGAGAGTAGACACCAGGCCATCAGACTCATTCACAAGTTAAGCGATGATCTCCCTCACGCCAGTCTCTTAGCAAATATGTCTTGGATATTCACATTCAAAACTGTGAAAACTAATGACTTCCTGCAACTGCATCAGGATCGTTGGACTCTGGGTGGATTTACTCTCTATTTTCCAAACAGTCTACAATTTTTCTTATGGAGTCTCAATAAAAAGTAATGACATTAAACATTATAATATAAAAGACAGCTAAAATCTCCACCCACCAAAACACCATATGTGTAATATTTTCAAGGGATGAGAACAGAATTGCATTATGACCTATAGACTCAGCTGTGTCTAGTGAAACATAAAGTCACATATTGGTTTCAGGTTTCAAATTGTAAAGGGTTAATATTTTCTAAGGGAAAAAACTCGTATCACAAATTAATACCTCACTTTTTAATGCATGGAATATTAGACTGAAAAGATCTTAAGGTCATCGAATGCAACCTATCCCCAGTGCTGCACTTTCACAGCATCTCTGAGAGATCTGTGCTTCTGCTTGAATGTCCATTAATGAGTTTCATATTTCACAAGGCAAGCACAGAGAAATAACCTTCAGACACTGAGCTGAAATTTGCCTCCCCCTAACTTCTACCTATCACTTTAGGTCAATCCTCAAAATGAATACATAGAAGGTTCTAAAACTGGGGGAACAACCTTCTGCAAAGCAATCTATCTGCTTTCAAACTTTGGCTACTCAGAATATCTCAAAATGGGAAAAAAAGTACATCTTTGCTTTATGCTCAAGGCAATGAGGTTTCCATAAAGTATTTATTTTCAGACAATCCCTAGATTCAAAAATCTCTCATAGGAATTGGCATATTTTAGCAAATTACTAAGATCAATCTGTTTCGCTATTTGCTGTGGTCAAAGTGCTATCTGTGGATAGATTACAAATGTTGCAAAGCATCCTCTTTTCACTACTCCAGTTTAGCATTTGCTAATTAATCAAGTGTAAACATGTATTTGGCTTCTCTAGTAAAGCAGATGCCTCACAAAGACAAAACTGAAGCTAGTGGCAGTCTCAGGATTCCACAGCTTCATGTGCTCTGCAAAAACGAGTAAAAAAAAAAAAACCATCAAACTCTGCCTTGGTGGTTGATCTTTTCTCCTGGGAAGTTTCATATGGCACACACTGGAGGGTCTGCCATGTGAACAGTGATGCCATGCTAATGAAGAAGTCGGGTGCAGGTGAGGGGGCATACCTTTGCCATTTAAAAGCAAATTTCCTGAGTTTCGTGTATTATGAGTTAATGGATATGTGGTTTGTGGTTAATCATATTTTTAAATAATTTAGAATAATTTCAAATTTCTATGAGGAAGATAAGTATAAAATATAGAGAGTGGTTTCTAGGATATATTGTTAAATGAAAAAAGCTACATAGAAAAGTATATGTATATATAGTATGCTTTTGATTAAGAAAGAAGGAGAAAAAGACACACAGGAAGGATAAAACAGGAAAAAATTCAGTAGGTGACTTACAGGAGGTTGGCAGAAAGAATAGAAGATATAGGGAAGGGTAAGATTTCTCTGAGTCTATCTGCTCATGTAGTTTTGACTTCTGAACAATATAAATGTCCCATACAACCTGAATGGGGTGAAAATCCATGAAATTTATTACAAACAAAACCCCTGAACCTAATGATATATATGAAATAGATAATCTAACCATACAGAGGAAAGCATGTTTTGAACACAGCGCTCTGGATGTAACTCTCAGTGGAAACAGTCCAAAGGCCAAAACAACTGCTAAGAAACCTCAAGCTCTGCTTAGAAGACTGTGGGGCCGGTAGCGCTGGTGCAGTGATTCTAAATGTGAGTGCGCACACGAGCTAGGAACTCAGCAAATGGGCAGCTAAACTGGTGTTGCTGGGAACCAGGTTTCTCACTTTGGAAGAAAGAAAATACAAACATGGATTGAGAGACAAAGAGGAAAACCCCTATGGTGCTAGACTGTAATTAGAGCTTCCAAAATGAACTCAAGGTTAAAAAAAAAAAAAGCTTCTTTGCTCTATCCAACGAAGGGGCCTCAAAGCAGTAACTCTCCTGTACTAAGAAGTTGCATAAGAGGCGTAGGGTCAGGTCTTGGTTTCTAAACATCATTTCCCAAGAAAGGACACAGATCTTCTTAGAAAACGAATGACATCAGAGTTGGGGCACTGGCAGTGCTGGGAGACGCTGCAACACTGCGCTATCCCAGAGAGGATGCACCCAGAATGACAGGGTCTGGCAAAGGACACAGAACCCGCTTAAAG